>NC_052051.1:115770807-116070807 GCF_903992535.2 Arvicola amphibius | reverse complement strand
GAATGCAAACTGGTGCAGCCCCTTTGGATATAAGTATGGCGATTTCTCAGCACATTAGGAAACAACCTTCCTCAAGACACAGCAATACCACTTTTCAGTATATACCTCAAGAATACTCAATCATACCACAAGAACATGTGCTCTACTATGTTCACAGCAGCATTGTTTGTCATAGCCAGAACCTGGAAAAAAACCAAATGTCCCTCGACCGAAGAATGGAAAAGGAAAGAGTACTACACAGCAGAGAAAAAAACATAATGACATCTTGAAATTTGCGGCAAATGGATGGATCTAGAAAACATCATTTTGAGTGAGGTAACCTAGACCCAGAAAGATAAATATAATATATACTCACTCATAAGTAGTTTTTAGACATAAAGTAAAGAAAACAAGCCTACAATTCACAATCCCAGAGAATAGACCACAAAGAGGACCCTAGGATAGACATACATGGATCTAATCTACATGGGTAGTAGAAAAAGACAAGGTCTCCTGAGTAAACTGGGAGTGTGGGGACTATGGGAGAGGGGGTAAGGGGAGGAGAGGAGAAAGGAAGGAGAGGGGAGAAAAATATATAGCTCAATAAAAGCAAATTTAAAAAATTAACTCAAAATAGTAAATACTGTCCCATAGTCGCACTGATGAATATCTCGAATATCACCATAGAACCTTCATCCAGCGATGGATGTAGATAGAGACAGAGACCCTAATCAGAGCACTGAACTGAGCTCCCAAGGTCCAGCTGAAGAGCAGAAGGAAGGAGAAGATGAGCAAGGAAGTCAGGACCGCGGGTTGGTCCACCCACTGAGACAGTGTGCCTGATCTAATGGGAGCTCACCAAATCCAACTGGACTGGGACTGAACGAGCATGTGATCAAACCGAACTCTCTGAATGTGGCTGACAATGGGGGCTGACTGAGAAGCCATTGACAATGGTACTGGGACTTGTTTCTACTGCATGTATTGCCTTTTTGGGATCCTAGTCTGTTTGGATGCACACCTTCCTAGGTCTGGATAGAGGGGGGAGGGCCTTGGACTTCCCACAGGGCAGGGTACCCTGCCCTCTCTTAAGACTGGAGGGGAAAGGGGGAGGGTGAGTGGGGGAGCAGGAGGGGAATGCGAGGAAGGGAGGAAGTGGAAACTTTTGAATGAAAAAATAATTAATTAATTAATTAATTAAAAATAAAGAGGATATCTAAGGAAAAAATAATAAATACCTTTTTATGTAACAACACTTTATATATGATTTGTTCTAGTTAACATTTTTATTGCAATTGCTTTAACGATTCAAATCCTATGGGATAAAGACACAATTCAGTGTTAAAGTGCTAGCCTAGCATACCAAGGCCCCACACGCCAATGGAGGTGTATACATACATACATACATACATACGTATAATTTTTAATCCTGTGTCTGCTTCCTCAAACACACTGAGACCTGTCATCTCCCTTTGACACGTAGGAATCTCACCACTTCAGGAGAATGAGGAGGAAACCTGAACCAGGACCAATATCGGACCCCAACCCCTACAGATGCATGCTGCTAAACCTTCCGTGTGGTTGTACAGCTGCCCTGTGACTCTAGCACATTCTATAGATCCGAAAGAAAGCAAGAAAAGCCTGCGTTGCCGTCTCCAGGTATAAGCACACCTAGCTTCCTCCTCCAGCCAAAGACAGACAAGGGCAAAGTTCTCAGATCCTCTCAGACCGGTTCTCCTCAGCCCACAGCTTGACAAATTTCCATCGGAGCCAGAGCCGTTTCCCATAGTCACCAGAAGCAGCCCTGGCAATGTTTTGTATTGGGATTTTCTTAAGAAACCAATTCCACACATGGTATCTATAATGAAAACTCTCTGGGGCCCTTGTCAAATTTAAACACTAAACTATCCTTTAAGACAGTAATAAAAGCCAGTGATCCTTCCTGAGCCCTCAGCTTCTGTTTGGGCATAAAATCACCAAGGTGCCTTTAAGTGGCCTGACAGACAAGGCTGCTCAGAACAGCGTGCTTAACCTAATTCCACATGCAGCCTTCCTGCAGATTAGGCTAATCATTCAAATTACCATCCATCCAGGCTTCCCTCATTGAAGGGGAAATGGCATTAGGTTCAAACTCCCAGCGGAGGGTAATGGGAGGCATAACTGGTAACAAGGCCTGGATTTAATAAGATGGGAGAGGTTCTGGCTTCCCGGAGCAACGTGACCCTCTAAATAGAAGCATCCCTTCCCTCAGATGAAGGTCATTTAGGTTGTTTCCATTCCCCAGCTATTGTGAACAAAGCAGCAGTGAACATGACTGAAAAACTATCTGTGAAGTAAAGGATATTGTGTCCTTCGGGCATAGCCCAAGGAGTATTGCAGCTGGGCCATGTGGTGGATTCACTTTCTAGCTTTTTTTGAAGTGTGTGTGTGTGTGTGTGTGTGTGTGTGTGTGTGTGTGTGTGTACACACCAATAACTAAAGAAAAAGAGGCCATGAATTGGAGAGAAAACAAGGGGGACACACGAGAGGGACTAACGAAAGTGGAGGAAAATGAGATAATTATATTGTAATTTCAAAACAATTGTTTTGTTTTTTTAAAGCATCATTGACCTCAGCACTTCCTTCTTTAGCTCCCATTTTCTTCCTTAAGGTTAAGGGTGATAATCCTCATTTTTTGATTATATTTGCTTTGTCTCTTCTCCTGGGATGTGCGGTGCAATCTTCTCAGAGTCTGTTGCACAAATGACGAAGAGACATGATTTACAAATCCAGCCCTAGTGACCCTTCCAAGCCAGAGCTGGTGTATAGCGTCGCCAGGATCAGGGGGTGCAGCTGTCCTCAATGAGGAACTTCTGCGACTGACTAGATCCTGAACCACTAACCACTTTCCCACAGCTCAGAGGGCTGGGTCCTAGGCAAAAGCTGTCTGTTCTGCAACACAATAGGAGGCACACAGGGTGGAGGAGAACACCGGCTCCAATTTCAAACTGCTCCCTGGAGCAGATGCTTTTAGGAAGAGTCCAAACCTGACAGCAGGGAACTAGGCTTCTCTCAGAAGAGGGTCTCCGTCAGAACACAGCTCACTCCTGGCAAGCCTAAAAGTCCGAAGACTATGAGGAGGAAGGAAACTTGAGACTCTGGACAGGCCAGAGAGGAAACAGAAAGGATGTAACTCCAATGTGGAAGAGAAGGACCCCAGGAGCCCCTAAGCACAGGCACGGCAAATGTGACTGCATGTAGTCACGTTTTAGCCCGAACATGCCCTCAACCAGATCTCGCAAAATAAGACCTGAGCCATCACTGTGAGTAGGATCACCTCACCTTCCGCCTGACAGTCCCCTTCCTCCCCAACAGGACAAAAGAGTTATGCTAAGGATCACCTCAACAAAGTAGGAAAAAGGGAAAGGCGAACTGAATTTGGGCAAGTCTCCAGGGTGCACCTGAAAGGCTGGCTGGCCAGCAGCTGCCAACAAGGACGAAGGAACAGCAAACAAACAGCAGGGCCTCTGTGGGCCCTTCTAAAAGTGCTGCCCTGCCCGGTTACAGGCAGAAAGTAACCTGATTTCACTGCGCGGTGGCCCACAGCAGATGGAGAGGCTAGATCTGGGCCTGGTGGACGATGAGGTAATGAGAAGCGATGGAGTCAACACAGGGCTCGGGGCCAGGGAGGACAGCTGAATGGGATGAGAATTCCGGAGCCTGGAGCCTGGAAAGGCGCTTACCTTGAACCTGGCTGAGAAGTCTTTCAGGGAAACTACAGTAGACACCTGTTGTTTTGCTTGCTCGGGATCTGCGCCTGGCCCAAAGCGTGACATCTCCAGCTTATTTTAAGGGAACTGCCCCCTCTCCACTTGCATTCTATGAGACTGGTTAGAGAATGATCAATCCCAAACTCTGGCTTCCACCCCAGCCAGCTTTAGGTCCTGGGTCCGAGTTCCAACTTACCTATTTATTAGCTATGTTAACTGACCCCAGATGAGTTAGTGTTAGTCATTGGAATCGCCCCACAAGTGAGGGAGACCTACTATACACAAGCACTCTGCACACTTGAGACTCATCGATCCTCTGGACTGAGGTCCCTGGAATATGTGGAGGCTCCATACTGCTCACCTCCATTAAGACAGTCCCTCTGTGGTGTTTGGGACAATGATGAAGACATAAAGTAAGAATATTCAAGAATCACTGTTTCTTGCCTATTTCAACCGAAAAGTATTAGTGGTATCTTGATGTAAATCAGCATTCTAGGCATACAACTCTCAAAATGCATATTGCTGGCGCTCTCATTCCTAATGTACACATGATGCAACCATGCACATTCCAGTAAGAGCTGGTGCCTAGAGCTGGGTGTGTGCCATGCACCATAGTCCCTGCTCATATAACCTCGCTGGTTCATGTGCAGGCAGCTCAAGTCACAGCAGGAGCCAAACAGAGTCAGTAATGTTTACTTTGCTAACTGCTGTTGCAGAACGGCAGGATGCTGGCAGGGCAGAGCAAAGAGATCACTGCCTACATCCAAGAAATACTAGACCTGCTTGGGAACGAAGAAAATGATATGAAAGGATCTACAAACCTAGACCTTGGGAGATTACTCCCAAAACCTTCTACTGTTCAGGGCAGAGGAAGGTGCCCTTCTCCTCCTCGGGATGCCATGGCCTCAGCAAATATTCCTCTGCACAGAACTTGAGAGCCTTAAACCCAAGCCTGATGCTTCTTTAAAACAGAAGGTGTGTCATTACTTTTCACACACCTTACAAAGCCACCTTCACACAGCTTTATCAGTGATGTCACAGTCGATTCATTCTCCCTCCTGGATAGAACTTAACTGTGCGCACTTGTCTACACCCACATAATAAAGAACTCAAGGTAACCTTATAATTATATTTCATTTCGGTAATATGCTGTATTTCTGTGCCCTCAGAGTTATTCTAATTGCATATAACTACCCTTAGGAATTTCCTTTAGTCATGTCTTTCTCTCCAGATATAGAGTGACTGCAGTTCCTAAAAGTGGATTCTTAAGTTACGAACTTGCTAGGAGTTGGCCTCTCAGCTATAGAATGCATAAAAAAAAAAAAAACACCAATGTCCCCAGGCCTTGCTAAGGATTCCCTCCACTGCCCCATAACCCTGTCTGTGGAATTATTCTGAAGCCATTCCTTGAGTGGTTTCATCTCAAAACATACAAAGCTGCCTCAGACCCCTGGGCAATCACCTCCAAAATCTGCTATGCTGCCTTGTTTGGGCACAGCAACACAAGCCACCTTGCAGTACCTGAGAGTCACTGGAGAGGACCCATCACGAGAACTGAGAGAGAGAGAGAGAGAGAGAGAGAGAGAGAGAGAGAGAGAGAGAGAGAGAGAGAGAGAGAGAGAGAGAGAGAGAGATGGCTCCTGAAGGGTGACCACTTACTCTTTCTCTCCACCCACAAGTGAAGCTCTGAACAGCCAAATCCAAACTCTCCCCCATATATCATCTTCTAAGAAGATCAGCCGAGGACAAAGAAGACCCTCCCTGTCTTGCCACACAAGTTGGCACCTGCCTGTCAACCTCATGCACAATGTCTGTCTCCAAGCCTATCTGTTCCGTCCCAAGTGGCTCTTAATTTTGTCAGCTCATAGCCTTCAAAGCCCTCTATTCCAAATGGACATTACTATTTGCCTGGGTGGCTGCCCCAGCCTGTTCTCTGCCCTCCCCATATCTATTTCAACCCTTTGGCAAGTTCTCTGCCCAACTGTGTCAGACCTGTGATAGCTAGACAGAAGACTAACTGCCCTCACAAGGCCTGAAAGACCCTGCGAATGTGACCCGCCACCTCCTGCTCTGGGTTCCAGCAGAAGCCACTCTCTCCAAGAAGCCATCATTGGCTTTTCTAACCAACCTAAACCTGAACCTGTTTTTCACTTCCGGAATGAATACTATGCAAATCCCCCTTAACAGAAATTTTGTTCCTGTAACTCTGTGATGTGCCTTAAAGTAGAGAGTCCTACCCAAGCAGGTCCCTTGGTGCCTCGCTCCAAACTCAGCTCAAGCCTGGCTGTGAATGTGTGCTACAGAAAGAACAATGGAAGAGAACAGTGGAGTACTCCACAGATGTATCAGCCTTCACTGAAGGTGAACCTCCCAAATCCATGTTGGATGAGGGGAAAAAAAGATTAAGTAAGTCAGTAAAAGCTCTCTGGCTCATGGGAATCTGAATGGAGCCAGATGATGTGTGTGAATGGGCTTACCACCAACACAGAACCACCTCCTCTAATATGTCAATGAGGACAGTTCTCACAAGGCTGGAGGGAAAGCCACCATCAGCAGAGGCATGAAGCAAAACTCTCCCTCTACCAAGGACCTCAAGAGATAAACTAAAAGCAAACTAAGTGCCAATCACAGCCACATGCCAGCCTCTGTACATCCCCCAGCCTCCAGTCAGCAGTGAAAATGCGAGTTCTCAGAAGCCAGGGCCTTTCTCACAGACACCACACTGGAAACAGGGTTTTCCAGGCTCAGGCAGTGTTTTACACCCAGTTCAGTGTACTTAGCTGTAGAGAGAAAGGCTGATTGAATTTTGGCTAACCGCCATTTTGCAGCCTGAATCCCTCTATTCCATCAGCAAGAAGACTATGTTGAGTCTCAAAACCAATCACGAAAGCATTTGTCTAGATTCTGTGACATGGGGTGCTGCATATGTCCACTAGGTGGCAATCAACCACATCAGACAGTGTACCTAGGAAAGATCCTAGCCCTTCTGATGAAGACTTGCTCTCTGGAAAGGAAATACCTTGAGGATGCTTGGTCCTAACTAAAGGAGGACAGTGGCCTCCAGCGGGAAGAGATACCTGATACTCAGAGGGTGGGTGCGATCTGAAATATTCTGGAAGGGTTATATTATGAAGTCACTGCCAATCATGAAAGGCGTATTATTCTTCCAGGTTTAGTTAGGGTCAGCTTGGAACACCTCTCCTCTCACTGAAACAGATGACACACCCAGAGGCACATCAGCCAACCACGTTAAATGATGTGTACCCTGATTATACATCTGTGTGATTTTCCTAAAGCTATTTCTTAAATCTATATTGCCTAAATGAGGTCACAGCCAGCACTAATCCAGAAAAATGTGGTTTTGGACCACGGTATTAAGGCTAATAAAATGTTCAGTGTTGATTCTAAAAATGAATCACATGGAACAAAGGCGGACATGACTCTTCCCAAGAAGAAGGAATTGAATTAAATTCTACTTACATGGAAATACCCTTAAAGAAAAACAAGGAGTCTGAAGTCCACACTAATACACATCAAAATAGCTATGATTATGCAGTGATTGATTGATTTCTAACTGTATAGCATAAACTGAGTGAATAAATTGTTCCACCTACAAGTTAGGTATTTTTTTTCCTCCATTTTGCAGTTAGGTTTAACCTTTTGGAGGACTACAAAGTTAATGAAACTGTAGTATGAGCAATCGGGTCCTTCTTTGCTCTAATGCCAGTGTCTGCAGAAGCAAAAGGATGGTTTATATGTGTCCCATATCCTTAAAGGGAATTCAAGGTAGAAGGGTCTAATTTGTACATACAAAGTTATAAATTAAGTTAGCATGTGCTAAAGCAATCAGGGATTGGGTGGGGGGGGCAGCTATGAAGTACAAGTGGGGTATTATTTCAGCTGGGCCACTAGAGACAATGATAACACAAAGGGCAAAGAGAAAAACGGGGGTGGGGTGGCACTTCAACAGAGTCTTGTTTGGATATGCAGTAAGCAAGAGGTGTGGGGCAGGAGGCAGGCTCCGGAAGGTAATTCTGAAGTAAAGTGGAGCAAAAGAACATACAGAGGTGGGAGACCACCCAGAAGCAAACTGATGGTCGGGGAAACAGACAGAAGGGAGCTACAAAAGAAGGTCAGAATCAGCCACCAGAAGGGCTTCCATGTTAACCAAAGGAATATAGACTTTGTCCCTTGAAGAAACTGGAAACAAGTCTTCACAGAAGAGTGGCAAGATCAGCTTCAACAATGGTGAGACCTTTTATTAAGGAGCTGCCCAGACTGTTTTAGGACACAAACTCTGACTTATCTTGTTTTGAAACCAAGGCAAGGGAAAGACCTTGACAGAGGACACCTCACAATCTGGACCTGTGTGCACAGGCCGCTGAGAAGCCAATGAAGAGCGTGCATAACATCAGAGAAGCTCTGCCCCCTCCTGAAAACCCCAAGTCCTCTTAGGAGTGATCAGTAGCATAGCCATTATCACTGAGTTATGTGCATAGACAATATATATCTGTACTTCCCAAGTATTCTCAGGTTTTTTATATGCTTTAATAGGTTGAACTGTCACATTTATACAAATATGCCTATATTTGTACATTATTTATGTGCTTTATGTATTTTAATAGAAATACTAGTGTATCCCCATAATAATCCTTGCACATTCAAGTGCCTTTTAATTTTTGTAATATATTTTTGCTTGTGTATTTTATTTTATGATACATGTATCATGTATGCCTGCACACCAGAAGAGGATATCAGATCCCATCTAAGATGGTTGTGAGCCACCGTGTGGTTGCTAGGAATTGAACTCAGGTCCTCTGGAAGAGTAGCCAGAGTTAACCATTGAGTCATCTCTCCAGCCCTCTGACTGGGTTTTACATGAGAATAAGAGCATGCTGGGTTGAGGTTTGGGGGTTTGGGGTTTTTGTTTTGCTTTCTTTTGTTTTTGCAGGGGGTAGGTGGCACATACATGGTAGAAACAGGTTCTATGACCGAGCTATATCCACAGCCCAGAACATATTCAAAGACAATGTGTTACATAAAGTGCTTAGTAAACATTTGCTGATGCTGTGACTAGGGTATCAAGTGATTTTATCAATATCAAATCAACTATGCAAAAGCCATTCCTAAAGAACCCAGCCATGAAGCAGAGGCAGACACAGAGAAGTGGGTGCATTCACATGCTGTCCTAAGGTATGATAGGGCGGAATGCTGCTGCAAGAAAAAGTCCCTCAAGGAAAACTGGTATTTGGTTAGTTAAAAACAAAGAAATGTATTCTGAAAACTAACTCAGTGAGGGCACAAAAATACAGGGTATTTCCAGGATAGTACACATTGATTAATCAGTCAATCAGTTTCTCTCTCCTTTCCTCCCTCCCTCTCATACACACAAATTCTCTCATACATTCTCTCCCTCATATTCTCTCTTCCTCTCTCCCTCCTTCCCTCTCATACACACAAATTCTCTCTCTCTCTCTCTCTCTCTCTCTCTCTCTCTCTCTCTCTCTCTCTCTCTCTCTCAAACACACACACACACACACACACACACACCTCACACACACTTCGAGGGTCTGACTTGTTTGAATGCAGATGCAAACCCCAGGTCTCCTATTTTCCCAGTTCTGTGCCTTCGGCCAAATTACTCAACCTTGACAAGAGTCTATGAAAGTACAGGAAAACATGAACTGGCCTGAGGTATCCTGGGAATTAAAAATCAAAGAGCCTTGAACAGGGCAATTGAACACCTACCTTCCTGCCCAGGAGCAGAAACTGAGCAGAAGGTCTATCACTGGCAAGGTAGAGAGAAGAAGATAGTAAAAATGAACCTTAGGTGGCATGATAATTAAACATCTTTGCCTCGCTGAATCACCAGAGTGACCAAGTAACCCTATTCCAGTGAACTACTAAAAACTCATTTGAGAGTTTAAAGGTTTTCTTCAGATGCTTAGAGAATGTACAAACTCACAATTTCACCCCAGACGAAAAGCAAGGCGAAACCCATTTGGAGACTGTGAGTTTAGCACAGTTGCAAACTGATGGAGGATTCTCATTGGCTAATAAACAAACTGCCTTGGCTTTTTGATAGGGCAAGATTTAGATAGGTGGAGTAGACAGAACAGGAAAAAGGAAGTGAGGTAGATGGCTCAGACAATTGCCCCGCCTCTCCTCTCTGGGACAGTTGCCCTGACTCTCCTCAGTGAGACAAACGCCATGAAGCCAGCCACCAGGGCAGACGCAATGAAACTCTGGCCCAAGATGGACATACGCTAGAATCTTCCCGGTAAGGCACCACTTCGTGGTGCTACACAGATTATTAGATATGGGTTAGTCAAGATGTGAGTAAGAGGCTGGAACTAATGGGCCAGGCAGTGTTTAAATGAATACAGTTTGTGCGTTGTTATTTCGCGTGTAAAGCTAGCTGTGCGGGAGCTGGGTGGCGGGATGCAGCCTGCCACTAATCACTATAGCAAACCACTTGCCTAGCATGCCATCTCAGAAAAAAGAAAATAATGCAATTTTAACTCATTATTTAAAAACAAAACTAACTCAACAGTTTGGGGTATCTTCTTAAAAAACTGATCTAGTTCAAATGAGCCTTTAAAATGCAGGAGAGGTGGGTGGTGATGTCATCAAATCCCTTTTGTGTATTGCCTGGGAGTGGGAACAACCCTAGCCCCAGATGAGACAGATGAAAGGACCAAGTAAACATCCAAGGCTGGGGTGCTAGGCTTCCTAAGAAGGCCAGACTTCTCTGTAAATTGTCCTGAGACAAGCATAGTTTAGAAAGAAAAAGATAAACTAAGGAGAAATCATAGAACCAAGACAGGAAGATCACAAGTTCTAGGACAGCCTGGACTACTTAGGGAAAAATTGTCTCAAAGGTGAAAAAATAAGAACATACAGGTTAGATCAAGGATCTGCAGGTAAACAAATCAGACTAGGGCTGATGAGACCAGGGAGAGAAAAGAGTTCTGATGCCTGGCAAGACCAGGGAGGTGGAAGGAGTGGGAATGGCTTGAGTCTCCAGTCTTTGTTTTGATTGTGGAAAGTCCTTCCCTCCAGGGCAGGGTTTCTCAAGATTTCCTTCGCTGTATGCTGTGATCACCAGGGTATCCTGTCAATGCATACTCTACCAGTCCTACAGGTCTACATGGCTGCGTGAGCTCCCAGATTATGCCAGTGATGCTGCCCCAGGGTTTGGATTCCCAACTAAGACCTGAAAGCAAAGACGGAAGCTGTTGGCCCTTATAGCACAATGGTGACATACAAGATCTCGATAGGTTCTGGAAAGATGGATGCATGAGAAAAACTGCAGTAACAATAATGGAACCTGTATCAGAAGCAGAAATAGGAGGCATCTTGCACAGTCACTATACACACTAAACCCAGAGCAAGTTGCTACTTGACACACATAGCTGGGGGAAAAAAAAAAAAAACAAAAACTCATTTGAAAAACCAAGGGCTAATCCAGAGCTCAGAGATCTCACTGAAGAACCTTTTCTGTCTTTCTGTCTTTTCTTGGTGTTGAGGGTATTATTTTGCATATTCCTACAGCAAGGCACACCTCTTTATTGTTCTGAGAAAGCGGTTTTTAAAAACCTGATTGAGGGAACACAGGCTCTGTTAGTCTCTGCAAATAACCATAGCAACTAATACCACCCAAATAAAATGATGTCTTCTCAATGATGTGCTGGCTCAATTAGATTAAGAGGGTTACGTGTACCATCTGAAAATTTACGGTGATAAACTTCCAGCAAAAGCCAGACCTTCTTGGAAGGGTTTGTAAAGTAAAAGAAAAGCCTTGCCAATAAATTGAAGACAGGACATAGAGCCAGAAAAGATCCAGGCTATGAAGAACTGTAGCAGCCTACTGCTCTGCTGGCCACTGGCTTGCAGAGTCAGAACCCACGTACAAACTCAACCAAACTGCTTCACAACAGAAGGCCACCATCTCTACCAGGGACCTAGCAAGGAAGTGACATCTTGTCTCTTTTTGTGCCTTTTTTCATGAATGATGTAAATGGAAAACAAATACTGCTACTTAGAAAATTCTTCAGAGAGGTTCACCAAAATAACTGTAAAGCTTTTAAACGGCAACGAGGAAGACTGCCAACAGCAGGTTCGGGCTGATAATGGGTTTCCAGGCTTTAGGAGGATCTTCGCGGGATGCAGACCCTTCTCGAGCCAGGTCTTCATCCCTGGAGTCATACTTGAGAAAATCCAACACCCTTCAGTCTTCCCAGACACGCCCCCAGACGAGACCCACCTCTTCTAGGTCTCTGCAATCACACCTGCATCAAACAAATCCAGACAAGCAAGAACCGCAAACCACAAGTGGGGATGCCGAGGCCAGTCACCTCCCTGTTACCTCTCACGCTGTCCTAGCAGAGGACAAACAGAAAACAACAAAACACAGCTGCCCAGATAACCAGAGCCTAACTGGAACTCAGCAGTTCCTCGGGAACAGCATTTGCAGCAACAGCCACATATCAGAGGGCCCTCCTGCAGCTCCCATCAACAACCGAGAGGAACCTGAAAGTAACCAGGGATACAGCACAGGGAGTAAATTAAGGTCTTCAACTCTCCATGCCTATGCTGGGGCTTTGGAACAGGGTCCTAGGACGCAAAGACCCATCTCCTCAGGGCCAATGTACCCTGTTTCTACAGGTGACATGGAGCTACAAGGAGCGCTGCACCTGAAGGCTCCTCTGAGAAGAGAAATGGCACATGGAAGAGCTTAGCACAGGGCCTGGCCTGCAGTAAGCACTCAATAAACCAGGGGGATTAGTATCAGACAGCTTTGTGTAATGAGGCCATAAATAAAGCACCAGGCCGATTTCTGTTCATAAAGAGGTCCAGCCAGCCACCCAGCGGCCTCCTCTCCATTTGAAGGGTCCCACCACACTGACTTCTTGCCCTCCTTCACTCAGCAGGATGCATCAACCTAATCCCAGGCATAGCTCACATCCTTCTCAACACATACCAGGCAACAGCTCCCAACACCAGAATAAGTTCAGTTAAAAAGAAAACTCCATTGTCTCCCCCTGGACTCAATAAACATTTCCTGAAGAAGAAAAAAAAAAAGCACTCAGCATTCTGAACAGAGCCACACCTAATAACATTCTCAGAAATCAGTTCCACTTCCTTCTCTCCCTTTTGATGCTGACGTTATCCCATGTCCCTGCTGCTGCTGCACCTCAAGGGAAGCTTTGCTCTGGTGATGAAGTAAGGAGGTCCAGGTGGGCAAATATCCGCGTTTCTCAGAGATTCCCTTGGGAGCCTCGTCTATGCAGTACTCACTCGCTCGTGACCCAGCACTTCTCAGAGCATCCCCTGCTCCAGCCACCACACACTGGGAGAGGCCAAAGGCTAGGGTTTCTCAAACCACAGCACCACTGGCGAGGCTTTCCTGCAGAGCCCACTTAGCCACCTCAATCCCAGGGTCTAGGGGCTGTGATCAGACGTCTGGGCTTCCCAGGAAAGGTTTCATTTAATTTTTTATATTATAATATAGTTACATCATTTCCCCCTTCCCTTTCCTCCCTCCAATCCCCACCAGGGACCCACACACACCTTGCTCTATTTAAAATCCATGGCCTCTTTGTCTTCAATTGTTGTTACATGTGTATGTGTGTCTGTGTTTGTGTGTATGTTCCTAAATACAAAAATACAACCTGCTGTGTCCATATAATGAATGCTACTCGTATGTATGTATGTATGTATGTATGTATGTATGTATGTATGTATCTGCACATTTTCCAGGGCTAACCATTTGGCATTGGGTAACCAATTGGTGGGCTGTTCCCTGGAGAAGACTGTCCCACTCTCTGCATTTCTTGGTTCCTGTGGTTCTCTGCCTAGGGCTGAAGACACTGGGGTTGCCCCACCCACATCAGCAAGTCTGCTGGTGTCATTCCTGTTCAGGTCATGTCGATGAGACTTCACAGTTGTAACTTGATAATTTCTAGGAAATGAAAATCTCACAGCAAATCCCTGTTCTTCTGGCTCTGATAATCCGTGTACCCCTTCTTCTGAAATGACACCTGAGCCTTAGGTTCAGGAGCTGTGCTGTAGATGTATCCACTGGGACTTGACTCCACACCTCTGCATGTCAATAGGCTGTGGCTTTCGGTAATGGTCTCTATCTATTGCAAAGAGATGTTCTGTTGATGAAGGATGAGAGCTACTCTTATCTGTGGGTTTAAGGACAGATATTCAGAATGTAGTTAGGGATTAGATGACTTAATAAAGTGGTGATTTACTTCACTATTCCTGGGTAGTTGGCCTGGTTTCCAGAACCGGGTATGATTTCTGTCTTTCTGAGCAGGTCTCCAGTCCAATTAGAAAGAGAGCTGTTGGCTACTGCCAATGAACTGCCAATGTGCCACAACTGTACCCTTGGGGTTATTGTGCCATAATGGTGCCAAGCAGTTTCATGTTTGCTAAAGTTCAGGAACTGCCATGCACTAAAACTTCAGAGCATCTAGTACCAAGCAGCAATAGTGAAATGGTTGCTGATTACAGAGGTGGAGATCCTGAGGCCAAGGTCATCCTTGAACAGCTGACAGAGATCTGCAAGTGTTCCAAGAACAGTCAACTCATGCTCAAGACGAAATAAACCATGGAGATAGCAGGGGTGGGAGGAGGGGATGCAATTCAAGTGAAAACTTACAAATTCCAAATCTAGAAAAAAGGGAGGGAGGGAGAGAGGGAGGGAGGGAGGGAGGAAGGAAGGAAGGAAGGAAGGAAGAAAAGAAAGCAAGCTCTGAAGAGGGGCCAGATAACTCAGCAGGTAAAGGCTCTTGTCACCAAGCTTGACTGCTTGAATACCATCACAGGAACACATGGGAAATGAGAAGTGACTGCTGTGTTGTCCTCTGACCTCCATGTATGTACTATGACATATGCAGGCACGTGTGCAGACAAGCCAAACTGGTGTGGCAGGTCCTTCTATGTGTTGCTTTTATTGGTTAATGAATAAAGAAATTGTATTGGCCTGTTGATAGGGCGGAACTTAGGTAGGCAGGGAAGATGGAACTGAATACTGAGTGAAGGGAGACAGAGAGAGAGAGAGATGCCATGGGACCACTGGAGACAGACTCTGGGGATTTTACCTGGTAAGCTACTGCCACGTGGCGTACACAGATTAATGGAGATGGGTTAATGTAAGAGTTAGCCAATAAGAAGCTAATGGGCCAAGCAGTGAGTTAATGAATACAGTTTCTGTGAGATTATTTCAGTTCTGTGTGGCTAGGATGAACAAGCAGTTCCTTGCAACACCAAACAAACAAACATAATCAATCAATCAATAAGCAATGTTCTTCACTGTTTCATTCAGGTCAGCAGGACCATGGCCCTGTTCGATGCCCAGTTTCTAAAGCTCAGCACATGGGACTGGGAGCTGAAAAATGGCTCAGTGCTGGCTACACAAAAACCCACTGGGAAACCAGACTTCTCACAACATCCAGCTGCCTTTGGCATCTGAAGGACTAGGTATGCTTGAACCACAGGCCCAGCTGGAATTGTCAGAACAGGCTCTGCCCCAATCACTTATCTCTGACACACAGGCCCAAGTGAATCTGAGAAATAGGCTCATAGGAAAGCTGAAAATGGAAAGAGAGCCTGAGGCATAGGCAGATAGTGTTCACAGTTTTTCAGGAACCTGTGCTCAGAAGTGGATGCTTAATCTACTGCTGTCATAGCTGTCTTACAACTTCAAATATTTTTATTTTTTAACTTGTATTTTGTAAATGAAGTCCAGCAGGATACAGAGCACATGTGTGAACATAGATGTGTACAGTTAAACGTTATAGTACTCCTGGATACATAGTGCTTTGATGCCCACAATTATGGGGCAGTCGTGAGGTGCTGTGTGGTAACTTAGAAATAAAATAAGTACCGAAGAAGCTTCTACAGCTGTAGAAGCAGGACGCTGATGGTCATGAAAGGCCACACCTGCTCCAAGAAGGCAACAGCATTTGAAAGGCCTCGGGTAACCCTAGGACCTAACAGAGCCTTATTTACGCCCACTTCCCCACCCACACACACAAGTCTGGTGTTGATGCAGACCATGACAAGGGACTGTAAAGGCCAGGCAACCCATGGTGCCTTTCCTTTCAGTCCCTTCTTTCTCATCAGTAAGCTAAGAGAGGGCAAGCTGGGAATGTGCAGGCATCGAGACATGCAGCGCTTCCACTGCTATTGGGACTAAGCACACGCAAAGTACAAAGTACGGCTGGTATGATTTTGATGACGTTGCATTTGAGTCATTTAAACTTACATTTAAGATCAGCCCTGTAGAATATAAAGATGAACAGGAAATGCATACTAATAATTTAAATACTCCTTTTGAGATTACAAATTTTTTAATTACAAAAAATTACAAGTCAACAGGAAAGAAGCTTTCTATTTTAATATCTTTTATAGCATTTATGTCTGAATTTTTTAACAAGGAGTCACGAAGATTATATGTCATAACCTAGAGATTTCTTTAATAATACCTCAGATAAAACTCCCCTTCTCTCCCATCGGTACTTTCAGGAGTGCCACCCTTGAGACGTCACCATCTCTAGCCAATTCTTATCTAGCCAGCTATCTTCCTCCCCCACCCAAGACATCTCACTCCAGTCCACAAAACGTGCTATGCGGAGGGCAGACCTGATCTTGTTGCTGCTCCTCACCATCACCCTTTCCAAATGTAACTGTTCCCTATCCCTTCGAGACAAATCTGTCTACAGGACCCATTAGGCTGGCCCTCTGTCTGTGGCACAGCTCCCAGGCAGCATTCACATTGCTCCTTAAATGTGTCAGGAACCTTCCAGCCACCTGCCTGGCCTTCTCCCTCTTGGAGCCCTCATCACCTCCACCCATGTCTTCTTCAGAGAAACTGTCTCTTCCATCCCCTGGCATGAACTCTCTTTATCCTTATAACCCTCTCCCACTCTTGTCTGAGAGTAAAGGTTTTCTTGAATTGGGTAACCATTTAATGTGTACTTTCCTGGTGCCACTACACACTCCAAGAAGCCAGTAGCATGCTGCTTTGCTCATCAAAAGGAAAATCATCACAATCCTAGCATGCAGTGAGCTTCCAATGATGTTTTAAACTGCTTACAATTACATTTATTTCTTATTTGTATGTGTGTACACATGCACAGGTGGGTGCCAGTGCCATGGCACGTGTGTAGGAGTTGAAGGACAACTTTCAGGAACCAGTTTTTTTCCTTGTACCATGTGTTTCCTGAGGAAGCAACTCATGGCATCAGGCTTAGTGCCTTTGCCTGCCGAGCCGTCTCTCTGGCTGCCCAACAACATCCTTAAATTCTAAACAGGTACCCGAAAAGAATGTTGACTTTCCAAGTTCATTCAGTAAAATGACAAGCCCTGTGGTTTTCTTGTTACAGAAAGAGAACACAGAAAGAGAAAGCGGAGTTACAGAAATAGAGGCAAAATAGTCATCCATTCCTTCAGGACACATAAAACAATCAGAACCCATTTCCTGAGTTTAGTCCTAAAGTCACAAAACATGCGTTCCCCTCTCACTTGTTCTTCACCCCACACGATCCTTCTGATGTTTCCGAGACACCGCTAGTGCGATTTTCAAGCCACTGTGGCTACAGCCAATGACAGGCCCAAATTTACCTTGAGTAAATGGAGTAGATGAGGACAGAATTTTAAATAGCTAAAATCGTGGAAAGCGGTGCCAATTAACATCAAGTAAATGCAGAAGTCATCCTTCCTAATACATCATGTGTCACTTGAAGGAACACACCCATAAGTATGCCCTGTGGGTAAGTGTTTCTCGATTTGGCCTTTCAGTTCACCTGAATCAAGGCATCCCAAGTTAATGAATAAGAAATCTGAGAATCAAATCTACACTCTGCCTTTTAATAAGTTCTCCAGCTGATTGTCAAGCAGATTGAATTTCTATCACAGGAAGACACTGCACACAAGTCTAAATACCAGAGAACTGGAAGAAGCTAGCAACAGGGAACCTGGGAAAGGAGGGAAATAAGAAAAGGAAAGCAATGGCCTCTGATGGACGGGAAAGTCCCTGGCAACACGCCTCCAAGACAGCAGCAGGAAGCTGTTCCCACAGAAAAGAAGGACCATGGAAAAAACCCTAGGCCATTGTTTGCTGGGTCATTAATTATTTTGTTCATGTTACACTCATGGGCATTTCCTCCTATCTCAAGGTGCACTTAGGAGAGTTAAGAAATCGTGACATGTTCCCCTTGCTGCAGGAAGGCCAGGGTGAATCTGACAGGGCAGCTTCTCACGTTCTTATGGCTACTTTGGGGTATTCAACAAGCAGCCTGTGCTCATGCATCCTGATCGTTGTCAGGAATTCCTGCTGCCGTTGTGGCCAGCCTCTCTGTCTATCCAGCCTTTGGCCAGACTCCCTACACCCACCCATCAGAAACTGAGGAATGAAAAGATTACATCCTACACTCAGACGACAAGACCATCCAATCCACAGCCAAACTGTTGCCATCTTCAGAGCTGGGCTGAGCAGATTTGTCAAACATCGCCATAGCTGTGCTTGCTGACTGTTAATGTTCTCTCTTTGAAGGAGGGGATAGAGAGTCATGGGATCTTCACTGAGTATCCATCATCCCTCCCAACCAGTTGTATGCAATTCTGCCCTAATTGCACTTCATCTCTGGGCCTCTTGGAGGTCAGAGTATATAGCTAGAGAAGGATAAAAAGAGGCGCTCCCTCAACCCTGTCATGGGAAAGCTATCATCCCTGTTAGAAGCAAACCTCCCAGTGTGGCTGCTTTAAGGGTACCTCTGCCCCATGACCCCTCACCCACTGCTCTGTAAATTAGCCTAATGAACTCACTAATCCCCCCAGGAGACTTTTATGGAATCAAACCTTGGTTTGTTATGGGAACCTTAGGAGGAGAGGTAAATGCTGTTTATGTCTTTCCTGGGGAAGGAATTTTAGCAATAGTTTACCCAAACCTGCCAGGTGACTTTATTTGGAAGATTCTTTGACAATGTCATCAATTACAATTCAGCCACACTAGATAAAGATGGGCCCTAAATGCAATGACTAGTGTCCCTGTATAAGAAGAAAAATAGAAGGAGAATGCCCTTGAGTGCAGGGGCAGAAACTAGAGTATTAAGAGCTAGAAGCCCCAGGAGCACCGAGGCCGGCCAAAGCCACTACAGTCTAGGAAGGTGAACGGAACAATCCTCTCTGGGATCTTCAGAGCAAATGTGTCCAAGCAGACACCCTGACTTCAGATTTCTGTCCTTAGAAAGATGAGGAAACAAACTCGTGTGGCAGTCCTAAGAAACTAATAAACCTCCTTTCTTAAGAACTTGGGCTTTAAAGTCATATTATTACTAAATTTGGCCACTCTGCAATAGCAAGAGGAATCCTTTCTCTTCCTCCTAAGGGGCTTCGCCAGCCTCATCTGGAGCCCCTGGCCATGGTTCTCCACTTGCAGGCCTGACTTCTTCCCCACACCAGTGCCTTCATAAGCTCTTCCTGGACCTGAGCGTCCTCTCCTCAACCCGGATGCAACTGAAACCTAGCTCCCTCCATTCAGGAAACCCTATAAGGTGTGGCTTCACAGACATGGCCCGAACACCCTTCCACTGGTTCAGGCTAGCCTCTGACGCAGCTGGACATCTCCCTGAACCTGCCCTACTTCCTCAGTGTGGGCAGCTCTAAGAGAGCTCGGACAAAGAAGTCCCACACAGTGGCACCGCTAACTGTCACCAGGGATCAGCCCATCGGAGTAAATACAGGCAATACAGATGTCCTTGATTCTTCATGACTGGGCCAGAAATACAGCCTGTCTTCTGTAAATCTTCTACAGCAATGAGAATACTGTTATTAAAGAAATGGACTATACTACAAAGATCACTCATTTATTTTGTTACTCATTCCAAAGCCAGATAAGAAGAAGAAAGCCTATGAGGTCGTATGGGATATAAGTCACTCATTAACAACCTCACATCAACGCTGAAAAGCACGGTACAATCTTGTTCAAAAGCCTGTTACCTGCTAAATTCTATCTAATGCACAGTTCCAATGTCTAGACAATCTAACACAAAGACAGGCACTTGGTGATGCTTGATAATGTAGGTGGAGAAAGAAGTACCGACTAGATGGAGGCGTGGGTGGGTGAGTGGACGGACTAGGGCCTCAGACAAAACAGGAAACTGTTAATGATGCATAGATGGACAGATGGAAAATGGATAGATATGCAGGCAACAAAGCACCTGGGATGATATGATACACACACACACACACACACACACACACCTATATACCATATGGCTTAACAGTGCAAATGACAGTGAAGTGCACAACCCCCACCTCATATCTCAGAATAAACACCTGCCCCACCCCACCAGCCTCTGAAAGAAGCATAGAGTCTGGTATCCTGCCTCACCTGTAACCCTTAGGAAAAAAAAAAAAAAGACATACACATGCCCTGTAGTGTTTCCACCCTCCCTGTTCTTTTCTTTAAAAAGCCTGTTCTGCCAGTTCTCCACCACAGAGAGTACTTACTATTCTAAAATGTTGACTTTACTTGTGCCCAAAAGGCACACCATACAGCACTGCCAGGTTGTGTCGTTTTTTAATTATTATTTTTATGATTCTTCCTTTATCTACTGCCTTCAGAGAGATGTCTTGGAGGTAACTAAAGCCGACTCTGGGTATTCCATTGTAATGTATGTTTGGATGAGGGTGGAGAAAACCACAAGCTGGAATTAGAGAGGATCTGGGCTCTTCCTAATAGCACACCCAATTAAAGTCCACTCCCATGGCAGCTGAATAGAGAAATAGTTTGCAATAAAACAAAACACACACGCATGCACGCGCGCGCGCACACACACACACACACACACACACACAAATCAAAGACCAAATATACGCATAACCATGTACAGAACAGCTGCACCCCAGAGAAACAGAGGAGGCCTCCATATGCCTATCTTTGGGTCTGGTTTCTGTCATGCCAGATTCCCTCTACTTCTAGGACCTACTTCATCTCACACAACATTAATAAATAATTCAGATCCCACAGGGCCTTTTGTTTTAGCCTCTTCAGGTCATTACAAGTGAATAACACATACTGAATAATTTATCAAGAATAGATGACGGCTGAATGTGGTGGCACATGCCTTTCATCCCAGCGCTCAGGACACAGGCAGGCAGATCTCTATGGATTCTAGGCCAGCCAGGGCTACACAGTGAGACCCTATCTTCCTACCCCAACCCCCCCCCCTCAAAAAGAGAATGCAGTATGGAGGCTGGAAGTCCAAGGGCATGAGACCAATACCTGAGTCACAACATGGTAGAGTACATGATGTTAGACAAAATTCAGGTGCAAGCTTGGGTCTCTTTTCTTCCTCTTCTGTGGATCCTGAGCTTCATGTCTTCATCAGACTCTAAGTACCCCTAAAAGTCCACCTTTAAATAGCAGAAATTTGAAGACCAATGTTTGAACTTTTGTGGGGGGTACACACAATCAACCACAACACTGTGAGTTCCTCTGCTGTGGGCAAGAAGACGTTATACTAAGAACAACTCAGGCCTATTATGGTGAGAGAGAGAGAGAGAGAGAGAGAGAGAGAGAGAGAGAGAGAGAGATATTCTGGAAATGGGTTCATTCATTCACCCTATTACTCTTTATTGAGCACCTCCTACATGTGGGTAGCAACAAGAATATAACATTGAATAAAACTGCCACAGCCCTGACTTCCCCAAACCCACAAGCTAGTACAGACACTCAAAACAATCATACAATAAATACTAAAAATATCAGTGACCAGAAGATTAGGATAGAAGCCAAATGTGGTGTCACATGCTTGTAATCCCAGAACTCCCTTAAGAGAGAGAAGTGGAGGACAGAAGGTGAAGATATCCTAGGCTACATGGGGAGATTCCATCTCAAAATAGGGGGGGAGATCAAACAAACAAAAATTAATGAAGGCTATAAGTGAACGTCATGAAACCCACCTCCAAGGCCCAACTACAGCGGCTTCTCAGCTTCAGAGAAATCAAACACTTTATAGGCAAGCACTGAGTCTCCACTCACACTGCAGGACAGGCTTCAGAGTTGCAAGTAAAAACTAAAATTGATCAGAATTGTACACTTACATGAAGGGTTTGTGGTAGACAAATAAGCTTTCAAAAAATAATTGCCCACTATCTTGCTACCTACACGCGATGGAGGTTCCTGAAGTCACAAAGTAACAGGGTTCACCAAACACATTACCCTGCCATTCTGTTACTACTCCATGTACTCATGAGGGATGTATTAATGTCCCTCGTTACACCATATGCATGCATAGCCCCAACTGAGCATGGAGGGAGGGAGGGAGGGAGGGAGGGAGGGAGGGAGGGCTGCATCCCAAGAAGGACTGCAGCATCTCAGAATGCGAAGTTAGGATACTCTCAAGGATTTTCAACCCTGTGATAAACAAGCTTTATTCAACATTTGCTACGTGCCCAGTCTCTAAGGATTTTAAATATATTAATCACTTAATTCTGTCCAAATTCCTTTGAGGTCGGCACTGTTGTTTAAAGCCACTCTACAAATGGGAAAATTGCCAGTGGCAACATCCAAAAGCCTGACTCTGTTAAGTTACAATTCTAAAAGCCCAGGACAATACCGTAAGAGCAAGCTCTGCATCAGTTGCCCCAGAAGCTACCCTATCCTCCAAGTGATTCTTCTGTGAAACTCAGCAACACTGTTCTTGACTGGCCAGATTCCCTGAGCATCCGCCCAGGGTACCTTTCCCAGTTCTGAGGTTTAAAGCAATGGAGAAAGGTTTCAAAGCACTAGTGTGCTGTAAGTCACTGACTCTGACTTCTGACTCCTGCCTGTGACAAAGGAAGACTTCAGAGAGGTCCAAAGGGCAAGGAGAGACAACAGCTCAAATCTCTGAAATCCCAACCTACAGGCTAAGCAGTATGCAAGACTCTGCTGGGGAAATGTTTTGTCTGTTGTTGATTTTTAAAAAAACAAATAAGCAACACACTGAGTAAATCACAGCTATAATGAAGACAGAGGACCAGAGGAATGCACACCTCCGGATAAAGGAAACTTCCCACCGCCCTGTCCAGGACACTCAGCCAAGTCATGTAAAATCAATCCAACCTCTGGCAGACCACAGGCTGGAGCGAGCAGTCCAAATGCATGGATGTGTGAGAATACATGTGACACGGGTAAAAATCCCTGTTGTTCCAAGACACGGTCTCCAGCGTTAATAGCACTGTTGCTCTAATTAGTCATTTAAGGAAAAGTAAAATATATTTGCTACAAGCAAGCCTCCTTGAAGAATTCAAACTCTTGAGTTTCCTGGGAGTTACAAAAGACTTACTTAGAAACTTAGATCCTACCACACTGACTTCCTTTTCCAGAATGCCTTTGGATCAAAGCGATGGTTAGCAGTTGCACTTGGCAACGGATGGGACAAGAGCCAGTTCTTGTCCCTGAAGGACAAGTATCCTCAACAACACTGACTTGTGTGACCACACCAGAAGGCTTCAAATGCTAAATGACTCCCACCTGAGGCCTATTGTTTAGACGTTATGTCTGGCTGCTCCAAATCCACCTCTTCATGGCAGTGCTCCACCCCCTGTCTCCCTCATCAGGCCCTTCCCTGTCAATGTTTCCCTGAACACAGCACTACCTGTCTCCTCACAGAAAACACAACATCCTCTAGCATCGATCTAGGATCTATCTATCTACCTACCTATCTATCTATCTATCTATCTATCTATCTATCTATCTATCTATCTATATCTTTCTAGCATCTATGCCTAGCATCTATCTATCTCTCTATCCACCTATCTATCTAGCATCTTTCTAGTATCTACGTCTAGCATCTACCTAGCTAGCTAGCTATCATCTTTCTAGCATCTATCTATCTATCTATCTATCTATCTATCCATCTATCTATCATCTATCTATCTAGCATCTACAGATAGCAATCATCTATCACTATTTTATCAAAGGAAAGAGAAGGCTAACAAACTCAAACTATTGGTAGCAAACATTTTTATGTCTATTTCTGACCAAAGTGAATCCAAGATGGGATGTGTCTAGACTCTGGAATAATAGACTCTATGAACAACTTGCTATGGCCCCAGGCAAGCCTCTAATCTCTCTGGACCTTTCCGCGCCTCTCGAGAACAGAAGGTGGAGGCAGGAGAGCTCCCTGTGCACAAGAGCATCTCTACGAGAGCTGGCTCAAAGGTTAGAAGCATAGTTAACTACAGTCAGCACACTAAAGGAATCACAAGGCAGGCAGCATAAGATAAAAGGAAGGGGCCCCATACAGGGCCTCCAGAGCTACAACCAGTTCTCCACAGCTGCCAAGAAGTACAATACCATTAAAAACCTTAAATAGCTAGCGTCACCTTTTGGTTATTGGAGGAAAAATTCATTTCGTTTCTATGTGCTTATAAAGGGTGAGATGCCAAATGGCTGATCATAAAACAACTAAACTAAGCTACTCAAACAGCCTTCTCAAACCTGTACATAGTTGAATAATTTCTAATCACAACATAATAGCTGATGTTATCTTAACTAACATCAAAATGTATTTTCTATGTTAAAAAAATATGAAATCTGTCCATGCGTAAAACAGTTAAGTTATCTCATCATCAGATATGCCTTGATTAACCTCTACTCTAAACTACTCATATCTCTGATGCAATGCAGAAATCTGGGGTGTGGTTTATGCTGTGCACTAAGCTTACCCTTTCTCTAATGTTGGGCATTTACATTAAAGAAAGAAAGTTACAATAAACACTCTTGGGGGATCTTTCAGGCCCATTGTATATTCATCTAAGTTACTCTTTATATGCTGTGCATGACTGATTCAAGCAGTCCTAATCAGAGAAGCAGGTACCTAAGAATCCAACAGAGGCAGTCTCTCAGCTGTCTGACATCAACTAGCATTTTTCCTTTAAACCTCCCAAGAGCCAGATCACTTTAATACCATTTTCTCGATTTTGTGGAGAAGCAGAGCTTCAAAGATACCAAGAGCCCCAACTACATACCTAATAACTTCAAAAGTATGTATTCAAGGGCGCGTCTGACTCTCAGGTTTACCCTTAAATACTATTAGCAGGCTAGAAGAATGACAGTAGCGATCTGTCAAGATGGAAACATCAGACATACAGAGGAGACTGCTGTAGACAGCAAGAAAATAAAGAACTGAAGGGTATCTGAATGTCGTGCCCCCGTGCGGGCAGAAGCCAGGGACGGGAAAGACGAGTGACAAAAGAAATGGACATGGTATGGCAGAAGAGACAAAAGAAAAGGCCTTGGGAAGACCCACAGGCCCAGGTGTAATGAATTGTTTGAAGCATCTATTTCTGTGGTAAAACACCATAACCATTGCATTTGGGAAGGAATGGGTTTATTTGGCTTACAGGTTCAGTCCATTGTTAGGGGAAGCCAAGGAAGGAACTGACGCAGAGACCATATAGAACCACTCCTTACTGGCTTGCTCAATCCACTTGATTATACCACCAGCTGCCCAGGGATGGCCACTGCCCACAGCGGGTTGGATCCTCCTTTATATCCATTAGCAATGAAGAAAATACTCCTGCAGACTGGTCTATAAGCAACCTAATGGAGGTATGTTCTTCATTGAGGTTCTTCTCCCCAGACAACTTTTACTTGTGTCAAGTTGATAAAGAAACCCACCAGGACAGCAGGGGTGAGTGTCCAGAGGAGATGAAGCAGCCTGGAACATTCCTTCAGTTGCTGAGGAAGACAACCTCAAGAAAGACAAGTGCTGATGTGGAAAGCTCACGGTGTCGTTAGCACGATGATTCTTTGGGCCTTTGTGACAGCAAGTTCAGAAGAGAGCCTGGGACTGGGCACAACAGATAGGAGATTTTCGACGCAAAACAGAAGAGGCATGAGGATGGGACAGTCTGGAAGGCAGTCTAGCTGCTGAGGAAGCAGGGGCACAAGTGCTACATCAGCAGGAGAAATACAAAGGAAATCTGTTGGATTTAGCTTACTTTTCTGTTTTAAAGATTATTCTTATTTCATCATGTTTGCAAACAGAAGAAAGTCTGCCATGTAAAGGGGGCACTGCTGTTCAGAGGCACTAAGTGGGGCACGTGTCCAGGGAGGCAGAAATAATTCCAAGTCAGAGGGCTAGCACTGAAGAGGCACATGGTCAGCTCTGGGAGATAGATGGCTATTCCAGCTACTTACCGGCCACAGGAGGGAACAGGCCCCTCCCCTCCAGATCTTATTGATGGCGCACAATATTTAAAACCTTTTGGCTTCTAAACACAGGCCTTCTCCAGCACCAGTCACCTTTCAAAAGACAAGATAGGGAATGCTTCAAAGGAGAGAGGTGTGGCACAGGTACCTCACCAGTTCTGAAGTCCTGTGTTTTCTTTTTATTTCTCTTTCTGGATTTTTTTTTTTTTTCTTTCTCAAATGAGAACCTGTCTTATCCAAGGGTGAGGAAACAAAGCCCACATCTACCTTACAATGACAACCAAACTTAATTGCTTTGATTAACAACAACAAAAATATCTAGAACTCTTAATAGTTTCAATCACTGAAATCATTTTTCAAAACCATAACCCATGGATGGATGCTGGGGATGGAACTCAGATTCTCACGCCTTCACAACAAGCATTTTGCCAAGCGAGCCATCTCTCCGTGCCCTTTGTAAAGCACTGCTAGAGACTCGGAGAAGACTGCAATAGGAGCATTTTTCTTTTCATGAAGTTGGGGTTGGGAAAGGAATTACCATGAAACCAATACACACTATGATGGAGACTTTCTAGGGCATGTCTTGGATCGTTAATTCCAAGACAAAAGCAATGTAGCTCAAAGATAACGGATTACTCCTGGATGGTTAACACAGCCACATTTGCCAAAGAGGAGGGGAGGAGTTGCTGCATGCCCCATGAATCACCAGCTCGCTGGTTGGTTCCCACAAACCACAGCTGAGCAGCACACAGGCAGAATTCAGGTCCCTGTTGTGAGGAACTTCCCTTACCATGTAACCTCTCTATGAAAACTCCAAGTTGTAAAAACCACACAGAAAATCATTCATGAGTGCACAGACGTCCAAAACTAGAGAAAGTCTTTGATCATACAGGCATGCACAGACGTCCAAAGCTAAAGAAATTCTTTGCCCATCAGTGATTCGCTGCAAGCAGGGTTCTTTCCCTCCATGCTTGTCTCGGCAGCATCTACACCATCTACAGATGATCCGCACCTCACTATTGTCTGACATATGCCATGTGAAGACAGGGACATAACGAGCCCAAGCTTAATGGTTGTCTGTGGTGAATATGTGACAATGGAGAATACAGATAAAGAGGACGGAGTCAGGAAGGGAAAGGGTTCTCTGTGTGATCTGGATATTAATCCTCAGTCAGATGTATACCTGGCAAACGTTATCTCCCATATTCTGTCAGTTTCTTCTTCACACAGTGTTTCCTTAGCTGTTCAAAAGCGTTTTAGATTTTTATTATCATTTCATATATTATATCCCATCCACAGTTTCCCCTCCTTTCTCTCCTCTCACTCCCACCACCTCCCCACCTCCCTTCTCTCTCAGATCCACTCCATCTCCATTTCCCTCCAGAAAAGAGTATCCAGGGATATCAACTGAACATGATGAGTTACAAATCCAACAGGAGAGAAAGGATCCCAAAAGCAGACAAAAGAATCAGAGACAGCCCCCACTAATTAAGAGTCCCACAAGAACAACAAGCTACACAACCATAACATAAATGCAGATGACTAAGGTCAGACCCTGATTGTCACTTTAGTCTCCGTGAGCCCCTACAAGCCCTAGTAAGTTGATACTGTGGGCTGTGTCCCTGTGGTGTCCTTGACCCCTGTGGCTCTTATAATCCTTTCTCCCCCTCTTCCATGGGATTCCTGAGCTTTATCTAATGTTTGACTGTGGGTCTCTGCATCGGCTCCCATCAGCTGCTGGGTGGAGCCTCTCTGATGATAATTAGGCTAAGCTCTGCTATACTCTTCTGGTATACTCTATACTCTTCTAGTAGAGCAGAGTATCGTTAGGAATCATTTCATTGACTCTTCTTTTTAGTCATGTTTGGTTCTATCCTAGGTCTCTGCGCTATCCAGCCTCTGGTTCCTGGCCACCCAGGCAGTGTCAAACATGGGCTCCCTCCCATGGCATGGGTGTGGACCAGTCATTGTTTGGCCACTCCCGCAAGTTCTGCATCACTTGGAATTGGAGGGCATTTCAGGGTGAGATAGAAACTTGCTGCAATGAAAACTCCCCGGAATCTATGAAAGTGACCCTGGCGAAGATTCTTAGTAATGGGTGATATGGAGCCTGAACTGGCCATCTTCTGTAACCAGGCAAGGCTTCCAGTAGTAGGACTGGGACACTAACCCAGCCACAAAACCTCAACCTACAAGATGTGATTTTGTCCTGCCTGCATGATGTGATTTTGTAGTTTTATGAGGTCCCAGTTGTCAATTGTTGGCTTTTACTCCTGGGCAAATGGAATCCTCCCTACACTTACATTTTGTTGGGGACTGCCTATGTTTTCCTTTAGTAGTTTTAGTGTTTCAGGTTGCAAACTGGGGTGTTTGATTCACATAGATCTAATTATTGGAGGGTCTAATTTTACTATTCTGCATGTGGACACTCAGATTTTCCCAGCACCATTTGTTGAAGATGCTATCTTTTCTACAGTGTGTTTTTGTTATTATTGTTTTGGATGTTTTGGTTGGTTGGGTTTTTGTTTTGTTTTGGAGAGTTTTCTTGGGGTTTTTTTTTTTTTTTTTTTTTTTTTTTTTGGTTTTTGCCTCTTTTTCAAGTATCAGGTAGCTCCAGTTATAAGAACTCAAGCTTGGGTCTTCTGTTTTCCATTGCTCTACATGTCTGTATTGATGCCAGTAGCACATTGTTTTTGTTGCTAGAGCTCTATTATATCTTGAAATCTGAAACAGCAATCCCTACAGCATTCTTCCTTTTGCTCAGGTTTTCTTTGGCTCTCTGGAGTCTGTTAGTACCATATGAACATTAGGATGGTGTTTTTATAGTTCTGTGAAGAACACTGTGGCATTTTGATTGGGAGTATATTGAATCTGTAAATTGCTTTTGGTAGGATGATTATTTTTTACAATAATAATTCTACCAATCCATGATCATGAGACATCTTTCTATTTGTTAGTCTTAATAAACCTCTTTCTTCAGACATTTGAAGTTTGACTGTAGAAATCTTTCACTTCCTTGGTTAGTTTGATTCCAAGGCATTTTATTGTCTTTGTTGCTATTATAAATGGCAGTGTGTATAAATGCCAGAAAGCTGAGGTTACCATATATCTGCCAGGCAAGCTGGCTAAAGCAGGCTTCTACTAACTATGGAAACTAAGACCAAACCTTTGAGAGCCGTAGCACTATATACTGTTTAGGTAACTTCCAGCTTATCTGTGTGCTGTCTATGTTTTGTAATTGCAGTCAAATCATTATGCACGAGTGGATATAACCGTCCTCCTGTGGGACTTGGACTCCAGGTGCCATTATACAAAAAAACATATACTATTTACCAAGCCCAATGGTTAGAATTTTGCAATAATTCAAGAGAACATTTACTTGTTTCTAAACCAGAGAAAAGGTGTATATAAAAGATGTCAGATAAAAACTGCTTTCCGGCCTGAACCATGATGCTGAAGATTAGAATCAGTTTCACTGGGGGGGGGGGGGGGGTCACTGCAACTTGTTCTAACATAAGCATTGGGTTTTCCTTTGCACTTCCTTCTGAGTCTCAAGAAATTTGACATAATCATTTTTAGTGTGAAATGATGAGAACATCTGAATCACAGGTGACTTATATACGCATCCTTCCCATCCAGCCTCACTCTTGTGATGAACCAAGGAAATCAGCTTGATGATCTACAGACAGCACTCTTCTCTTGCCCAGGATGAAGTCCAGGAATGATAGAACTAAAAAAGAGAACAGCGCTAGAAAAGAGGACGGACCTGTGGAAACGAAAACATACAGCACTCCCATTAATGGGACTTCGGAATGAACTTAAGAGAGTTTGTAGAAAATGTAAACGAACCATATTAAAGAATCAAGATAAAATTTGGTTATAATAATCACAGAAAACAGTTGAAACTATCTTCAAGTTTCATTACGAAATATATATTAGTCCCTAAAGTTATGTGCTTGATAATTCAACAGCTTTGAAAATAAGGCACTGTTCATTTTCTGTGATAGTTTAAAATAAAATGACAATGTTTATGGAACTAAATAAATAAATGGCGATGTGTCCAAGATCTCTTTACCAGTATGCTTGTTGTTGGTGTACAGAAAAGATGCTGGGTTTCCTAAGTTGATTGTGTACTGTGCCACTTCACTGAAATTGTTGATTGCTTCTGGAAGCTTTCTGGCGGTATTTTGGAGATTTCTTATGAGTGATATCATATCATCTGCAAATAGGGATAATTTGACTTCTTTTCCTATTTGTATCCCTTTAATTACATTCTCTTGCCTTATTGCTACAGCTAATGCATCTGGCAGTATAAGGAACAGGAGTGGGGAGAGTGGGCAGCCCTGTCTTGTTACTGATTTAATGGACTGCTTTGAGTTTTTTTCCATTTAGGATAATGTTGGCTTGTTGTGTATATCCTTTATTTTGTTGAGTTATATTCTCTCCAGTACTGTATCTAGAAATTTTGCCATGAAAGCATGTTTGATTTTGTTGAAAATTTTATCTGCATCTATTGAGATAACAGTATGAGTTTTGTCTTCAATTCTATTTATATAATTTTTCATATTTATTGACATGTATGATGAACCAACCCTGCACTTCTCAGGATAAAGCCAACTTGATTGTGTTTAGGCAGAGATTGCTCATTTGTTTCCTGGCTGCCCAGACCCGAATAATGACTCCTCAAAAAAATAAATAAATAAACAAAAAAAAAACTACCAGTTGACACCACTTCTCGGCATATGTCCAAAAGGACTCGCCATCCTACTCCACAGATCCTTCCTCAGCAATGTACAATGCCACCTTATTCACAATATCCAGGAAACAACCTAAATATTCTTCAACAGATGAATGGATAATGGAAGTGTGGTACATATACACATGGAATACTAGCCAGCTGTACTGTACAGAAAAATCAAATCATGAAAACTGCAGGTAAATGGATGGCCCTAGAAAAGATTACACTGAGTGAAGAAACCCAGACCCAGCAAGACAAACAAGCATGCTCTCTCTCATCTATAGCTCCTAGCTCCAAATCATCAGATAGGTAGCTACCACATCTCATCAGAGAAGCATCTCTCCATAGCAGATGGCAGTCATCAGAGAAAACCATTCTGGACACAATGCAGAGATCAACAGATCAGAACATGAGGAGCCCAGCCCCTAATGGATACATCTGCATCACAATCCCTACATTTTTGTCTCAGGGAATGTGTCAGATGAATAAATAGAAAGATTGTAAAAACCAGAATACCTTAAAGTCTACTATGAAACAGTCTTCTTCTAGAAAAGGCCATATAAACAAGACCAGAGCAATGACAATATAAATGGATATTCTAACATATGGGGGGGGAGATTTCTTGGGGTCCTGCCCCTAGATAAAGAATTACAGGCAGCTAATGACTGCTAAGAGAGGAATAATTAACTTCTCCCAATGATGAATATCCTTATTGATTATCTAATACAAAGTGAGGAAAATCATATATACATAACAAAAACTGATTCAGCAGGTATATATGTGACAATAATAATCATCAAAAAAGGCTTTCAAATTGAGGGTGCATGGGAGGAGCTTCGGAAGCATGGGGGGTTGCAGGGAGGGTACACAGGAGGGGCTGGAAAGAGGAAAGGGAAGGTGGAAAGTGGCATGCTTCTATTATAATTTAAAAACTTTTTTTTAAAGAAAAAGTGAAATGGGACTGGGAAAGCACAGGGTCACACACATTTACAAGTACTAGCTTGGTTCAGTTTCTGTGGTCTCAAGCTCAAGTGATCCTAGGGAGAGGTCATCTAGCCCTGTAAGCCAGCAGTGAGAGGAACAGTCAAGAATCATCGGACTCACTGTCCGGGTAGAACCAGAACTACGACTAGAGCTACCTAGTTCCGTGTCAGATAGGGAAGAGTACTGCCACTTTGGCACAGGAACACACAGTCTAGGTCCCTTCCCGACTACAATTCCAAATTCCTTTCTCCTTTACCAACTAAAGCTTTGCCCTCCAGCCCCCAGCCACAGAGCCAATGACTCTTTATAGAGTCCCTCCCAATTGGGGGTGCACAGCAGAGTCAGAAGTCACCCAGCTGTGCCTCACTGTTGCCTGCTCCAGCAACGCTGAGCTTCCCAATCTCCAGTTACAGGCCAGGTCTCAGACACCATCTTCTCAGGAAGTTGTCCTAATTCCATCCTGAAGCATCTGCCTCCACCCACACAGAGCAGGTGCTGGCCTCCTGAACCTCTTCATAACACTCTAGTTCTTCCGCCTAGTGACAATTAATAGACCCTCATTCTCTGTAGTATTTGCTTGGAGATCCAGTCTTGGTTTTACCTCCATTATTAAAAAAAATAGAGATAACAATAATAAAAAAAAGAAAAGAAAAGAAAAAGAAGCCACCTTGCACTGGGCTCTCACTACATTTCAGAAATGCTGTGAACTTCATGAATAATAATTCATTGGGTCTTCAAACTCCTATTGGGTAGACACTGTTTCATAGAGAAACAAACAAGATCAGACAATTTGTAATTTGCCCAAGATTCAGACAAGCTGAGGCTCTTGATCTGGCAGTAAACACCACTTCCTCCCTTCGTCACCATTAGATGTAGCCCCATCCTGTTCTTCAGTTTTCTACACACACACACACACACACACACACACACACACACACTTACACCTCAGGTTATGCTGAAATGGCATTGGAAAAACCATAGCACACTGGTCCATAGCTATTCTGGTCTCCTTGGTCTATATTAACTTCCTTTAAGGGAGGAGATACTCACCTGCATATGTGTTTTAAGCACACTATACAACAGGTATCAAGTGAACAAATGAAGAAAATAAAGAATGCATGCCACACTACCAAAGTAAGATCAGGATGTGACTTACAGATGGCTACTCAGTGGCCTATATCTAGGACCTCACAGCCCAGCACAGTGTTACTGTCTTTTTATCCCAGATGTCTCTGAACCTTCTTTCCAGGCCTCACGGGAGAGCAGGTAGAAGCCATCTCAGCCCAGGGGTGAGGAGGAATGACACAGCACAATACAGGAGCAGCACACCCAGTTCTGCAGCTCTCGCTAAGACAAAAATCCCATCCAAATCCTCTTTGTCATAGAGGGAGGGCAGTCAAAGACACTAATACTCAAATGGGGCTGAAATTCAGGCTCTCTTCTACTGCACTGAAGAGCATCCTCTTGGAGCAGGAGCGAAGCAAAGAAGCTGGCATGCTCTGCCTTCCTCCCTGCTGTGGTGACTGCTGTTCAGGGCACAGGAATCTCAGCTCCCCATAAGCCCATGCCTTGGGTAGGTCCCACGCCCATGAGACAATGACAGAACCATGTTCATAGTGTTATTGAAAGGATTCAACAGTTGGTATGCGCAGCCAGAGTGTGGCATAGAGCAAGCCCTTGATAAGAGTCAGTTAAAAATATAGCCAGGTGACAACAATGCTGTGCAAACAGAAAGCAGAGACCTGAACACTGCTGCCCCTACCTTCTGTGCACAGCAGCCTAGCCCCATGCATTTCTAACAAGCAGCACAGAGAGACTTCAGGTTGCCTGTTGCACCACGGTGCACAAAACATAAGAACTCAACATGCTGTTGATTTTAAAGAGATAGGAGTCGGGGAGGCATGAGAGTGAGATAGGAGAGAGAAGACATAAAAGAGAAGAATGCAAGCCCAGAAATGTTGGGGTGGCTTGCCCAGGTGCTGACATAAGAGTGGCACATTCAGACTTAGGGGGAAGTAGAAGCAGAGAAGAATGCAAGCCCAGAAATGTTGGGGTGGCTTGCCCAGGTGCTGACATAAGAGTGTCACATTCAGACTTAGGGGGAAGTAGAAGCAGATCATTACCGGGTCTTGAGCTTGGTTTTATCCATTAAGACAACTGCCTCTGAAGCCATCACAGCAAAAATCAGCCTGGCAGAAGTACCACCAGCTTACAGGCAGCAAGCAAGCTGATACATAGTAGCTTTAGCTGACTCTAGTATTCAGGAGCCAATAGGTCCCTGTACATAAACAGTACACCCAGAAGTCTCTTCCTTTTCTGAAACACAGGAGTCTGCAGTTTGGCCATCTGAGGCCATCAAGAACACATAACAAAGGCAGTAGCTGCGGATGTCTGGCTACTAGGAGGAAAGGCATTTCCTTTACTAACAGCAAAGGACATGAAGTTACTCTTTCCCCAGAGACCTGACTCTACCTTGAGAAATATGATGACACAAGGAGCACTTAGTTCTAAGACAGGTTTGAACTGGTGCGCACCTTGACACCTGCCACTCTCCCTTAAATTCCCTGACTCTTGGTTTGCTAGTCTGTAAAATGGGGAAAAACAGAAGTCGCCTGTTAGTATTGTTGACGCGATAAGAAAGCACAAATGCAAAGCACCTTGGTCATTTCTGAAACCCCAGCTTCCGCTGCTCCCTCCCTCTCATCAGGAACAACTCGACACTCGGGAAGAGAAAGCCTCCTTTTTCCTTGTTCTCCTGGTAACCTCTGAAGAGCCACAGCTCCTAAAGGATTTTCCTAGTGCTTGCTCAGGGCAGCAATGCCTCCCCTGAGTAACCAGGGGACTGCTTGCCAGTGAGGAAGAGGAAAAAGGAAGCGCATCCCAGCAGGCCTCACGGAGGGTCCACTTACATGGACCACCACTGCTCAGGGTCAGCGTATACCAAATGGAGCAGTACCCTGGGGGAAGCAAGCTATGATCAGACGACTAGCAGGCACTTTCTTGGGAAAGAGTCTACAAGTTTCATAGGCTATTTAGCAGAGTCTTTGACACTACCCTCACCAGGAAGGGAGGGGGCTTTATAAAGTCATTCAGGGAAAGCAGCCACGGCTGAGAAAGAAAGGATATAAAATTTCTAATGTGACTGCCATGTGCTTTATACCATAAAATTGCTGTCCCCACAGCAGTGGAGGCAAAGAGCATGCCCAGAGGAGGGAACCGAGACTCAGAAGCATATACTAGCAAATGGCAGAGCCAATTCCCAAACTGCAATATAAGGCCGAAGCTTAGACTTAGTTCAACTCCATTTCTACCATACATATTTTGCACACATCTTCACACAACCTTGCTGAGATAAGTTGTAACCATTAGGAAAAAGACCAGCAAACAAGCACATAAGTACAGTGTGCCTCAATTTCTTTGCTCTAAAAATAGGGATTTTTAAAGTCAACCCTTCACTGGTACATTACTGAAATTAAATGATATAAGACAAAACAAGACATGTAAAGGAACTGTGTTTGTCTGATCATGCTTGCCATGGGGTATAAATTCAATGAACAGTAGGTATCACTGTAATGAGAGATCGATGGAAACACCATGTCCAAAAACACCATCCTTCATCCATGACTCCACACTAATAACATGGATGAGGCCATCTCCCTGCATCCCTGAACTCTGCTCCAGTGCCAGGAGGGAGAGGTTCCTTTAGCTCCCAAGAGTGAGCGCGCTCTTCCTCTCAGTTCCTTGTTTGTAAAGCCAACAATAGCAGCTGCCAGCAAGACTTGGGTGCATGCCTGGGTCCCAGAGCCAACTCTGCAATATCACCCGAGGTGCTGAGAGGTCTTGGAAACCTCCAAGGTGATTACAGGGAGTGCAGAACATTCATAGCAAAGAAACCACGCGGGGAGAGGGGGGGTTGGACAAGAAGTTGTCAAAGTGAGGTAGGTCTACCACTGAACCAGAAAGACCAACAGATGAAAGTTTAGTTGGGTAGGCCAGGATTTAGGGAGAACAGAGGTTTGGAGGACCTCTGATACGCAGTCCCATCATCCCTATAAGAAATCCATCTAGGAAATGAGACTCTTTGAGGAGGGTAATTTTTGTTTGTCCTACTCTTCACAGCCAGAATTGCATATTCCTAGGACAATCTATGGAGGCCACACAGAAATCAATCATTAGCAATAATAAATATCATCTATTTATTTAACAATTATACTAGGTGCCAACCTTTTTATACTTGTTCTCATACGGTCCTCATAATAAAACCTTGAAGAAGTTTCTATGCCCATTTCATAGACGGGAACTGACCTCAGAAATCTTAGGTAGCTACAGAGCTGAGAGGAGACACAGATTAATCAATCTCATGCTCAGCCGGGCAGTGATGGCACGAGACAAAGCTTATGCAATGTGCATATTAGCAGGAAAGGAGGATGGGGGTATGTTCATAAGCCTTTTTTCTACAGACTGGCACAACTAAAACTCTCCATAGCCACTACCCCATTTGCTTCAAGAACAATTTAAAAAGAGGACATCAAAATTCTAAAGATATTACTGGAATACCTATAGAGTGATATCCTCTGAAGGAGACCGGAGAAGAACGTAGAGAACCACCTTGAGAACATACATCCTCCAAGTACTCTCCATTAGATTCTCCACAGCCGGTCATGACTTTGAAACCAAACTATTAATGCAAATCAAAATTGTTGTGAACCAAATGGTCTCATTAAAGGTCCCTTCCTCCTTGAAGAGCTGTACAAGAGGAAAAACATTCTTATATACCAGGATACCTTGATCCAGAAATTAGTGCCAGACTTCAAAGTATTCATAATCCTTAGAAAACCAGCAAATCTATGAAACCCAAATTCATAAGTAGAGATCAAAGTCGAGGTGGAAAGAGAAAAGCATAGCAAACAAGTGAAATTTTGCACTGTTATTTCCCTTGGAAATGAAACTGTAGAGTTTATGTTCCTAGAAGTCGTGGCTCAGGAGGCCTAAAGCACTAGTCCACTTGCCCACCCTTCTCAGCCAGCCTTCTTGGCTCTAGCCAGAGAGATCTGTTGCTTAGCAACTACCATCCAACAAAAACAGGAGCCAAGATGAAGTCAGCTTGTGATATCTCTTGCTCTTCAGCAATCATAGGACATGTTTCAAGCAGAGCCAAGAAAGTTTCAGCAGGCCAAGGGCTCAGATGCTTCAGAACTTTGCAGAACTGCCCTCAATGACAACAGTCAACCTGGATGTTCAACCAGGATAAAGAGTTTTTGCTAAACTTTAAGACACCCTCCAGGTCTCATTCAGTCTCTCAATTAGGCAATGATGTTCTCAATTTGGTTCTAAACATCTTTCAGCACAGTTTTATAACTTAGCATCATGTTATCTGGCATACATGGTCATCTCTTCAGGGACCGTCCTTAAAAACCACATCTAAGTTGGTCCCACAGGGCATTGTAGAGCATACCTGTAATCCCATTACTTGAGAGGTAATTAAGCAAAGAACATCAGGAGTTCAAGGTCAGCATCAACTATTTAGTGAGTTTGAGTTCAATCCAAGCTCAAACCTAAATTAAAATAATATAAATAACTAAGTAAATAAATAAATCCTGTTATACCATATTGCTTTCCTGGATACATAAGGATTTACAGTTACTTTGATGTGTTTATTTATTTTTGTCTGTCTATATGAAAGTAGGGACACTGGTTACTATTTTATTTCACAACTCACAGGCTAGCTTAAAAAGAAGACACAGTTTTTACTGTGTGGATAGGGTAACGATAAAAGTAAAAACCATCTAGAATGACTTGACGCAGTTTCAAATGGGGAATACGAACTCTAATATTGCCAATTTCCTCCAAACAACCTGCTACAATTTTTGTTTTAATGAACTCATAGAACTTCTTCTTACATTCTTTTGCACTTTCAGTCTCAAGAAAAACAATTTCCTTGTGTTTACTACCCACGGTGTAAGTAAACGCAATCCTCGCTTCGCTTTTCCTACACTGCCTCTATTGAAGCTTTGTTTAGGATTGATGAAGAGAACTCTGAGATTCTGAGAAGGACCCCAATTTCCCCTGACAGTACTCACAGGAGGGTTAAGTAGAAGCCCTCTCTTATCTTCTCTGATGATTCTGTGTGAGCCAAAGTTCATATAACATCACAGAAGCTGCCACATGCCATGGACTCTCTCCATCCCTTAAGAACCCCATGACTACCTGAGACTTCTATATGTTTTTAAATATTTTCTTATCAGGGTCTGTCTTTTCCACGCTTTATATCAATATGACCTTTTTTATCTTATTCATAAACCTCAAGGACATCTTCAACCTCATTAAACAATGTTAAAAAAAAAAGAAAAAGAAAAACAACCTTTGCATGGTTGTGCACTTTCAGCACACTGCCTAAGCTTCCAGGCAAAACCTAACGATTTATCCTTCTGAAACAAATATCAATCCATGTACTGTTCTTCCATGATGAGGTATAGTTTTGCCAGTCACTCCCCCCTCATACATTTACATGGTTCTTAGAAAACACAGTTCAGATTCCACCCAAAACTTTTTACATTTATGCTTTGCAACATCTGAGAATTCATCAGCCATATAAACTGTGAATAAAGAAACTCAATAAAATAGTTAGGTCTTGAATACACCTATTTAGCAAAAGTAGAATCAACACATGTAGAAGGTCACACTTTCGAGGACAACCCCGTCATTGTCAATCCCACTAAACACATTCTTTATACACTAAATGAGATACACAGGCACTCTTCCACCAAGCAGAGTGTCCCTGAGCACTCTCCTGGAACCTGTAATTGCCTCAGTGAGCATGGAGACAGTAACACTGCAATGACTTAGGTCATGAGAGACAACATGGCAGCTGTATTTCCTCCCCATTCCCTCACCTTGTATGGTGAGGCCGACATGCTGGAAAGACTATACAGAAAGATCAGATAGAGGGTAAAGATGGGGTGTATTTGTTCCCTTTTCTAGTTGTTCAGTGCTATCTACCCAGAGGCAAGGTAAGAGCGTGCAAGGTCAAAGAGGATTCAAAGCCTCTGGCAACCCCAGCTGAGGCAAATGAAGCAGAAATGGGATGTCCATAATGACTGTGCACAAATGAGAGCAAAGTTAAATATTGCTGTTTTACAAAAGCACCAAGTCTGGGGTTTACTAGTTACTTAGCCCCAATGACGGGAGCAATGCACAGCCATTATAGTCAAAGCCAGCTCACCTTCAGTCCTATGAGCAGCAGTCAAGCTCAGTACATATCCCCCCTCTTGCAACTTTTAGGTCACAATAGATCAGAAACACTAGAAAGTCACATAGCACACAAGAATGGCCAAGGTTCAAATGTCTGTGCCCTTTACACTTGAATGAAGCAGTTCTCACTTTTATCTCTATTATCTTTTCATTTGTACAGCTGATGTGGGAAGTAAGATCATTATCCTCTTGAACAAATTATTTTCGTTGACTTTCTTACTGTCAGGAAAGCCTTGCTTCAGGACCTTTGGGTTTTAAATAAACTAGAATAGGAGTTATTTATTTGTGTGAGGTTTCTCTTAGGTTTTTCTCAACAGACTGTTATCAACCAAGCCTTTGTTTATTCATCTGATGGAAAAAAATCCCCTAGTTTTCAGTATTTATTGAAAAAATATTCCACATGCAATGTCTACTATATACAGGGAGTTTAACATCAGACACACATGAGTTCAAGTACAAACTCTGCCACTTGTTGGCTAGGTAATGATAGGCAAGTTGTTTGACCTCTCTGTACATTCTTCACTGTGTCCATAAAAGAGCCAATAATAACCCTTAAAGGACTGCTGTGACCATTAAATAGGTTATTACAACACTTATGAAGTATTTTGTATATATCAGACACATTTCAAAGGCCTACAGGTGCTCAGACCACACGTGGCACATGGTAGGCATCCCATGGGTGGTAACTACCATCAGCAGCATTACTAGCATCAGCAGATTAGGATTTGTTCCTAGGACTGGGGTCACGATGCCTCAGGGCTCATTCTGTGAGGATCAGCTCTTAGAACAAAAGGCAAAAGAGGCTCAATTTCACACCTCAATTCACAGCTCATCTCAAACTTTTTTGTTTTTTCTTTTTTTTTGGTTTTTCAAGACAGGGTTTCTCTGTGGCTTTGGAGCCTGTCCTGGAACTAGCTCTTGTAGACCAGGCTGGTCTCGAACTCACAGAAATCCACCTGCCTCTGCCTCCCGAGTGCTGGGATTAAAGGCGTGCGCCACCATCGCCTGGCTCATCTCAAACTCTTTTAAACACAAATTCATAAGATACATACTTTAGTGGCATTTCATTTGTATTTTAATAAATAAAGCTTGCCTGAAGATCATAAAAGCAAAACAGCTAGCCACTGGCTCTTACCTCGACCTCAGTCAAAAATGGTGATCCTGCCTCCGGGAGACCTCAGAATGAATCTGAGAGCTGTCTGCTCCCGTTTAATAATCCTGTCTGGTTCTGGGATTAAGGGCATGCAGCACTACTGCCTGGTTTCTAGGGCAAGCTAATGCAGCTACTGGGATTAAAGGTGTGTGCCATTGCTGCTTGGTCTGTAAGGCTTGCCAATGTGGCCCGTGAATTCAAACCAAAGCCCCACTTCTCTTTCCTTCCTCCTGGGTGATTCCAGGAACCCTTTCCACAAAGATGCTGGTATGAATATTTGGACCAAATCAGTCATAATGGAATAGAAGAAGCATGAATTAAAAGCCACAAAGGCACTGTATCTAGTGTCAGCTCTGCCCCTAATTCATTCTAGAGCTTCAACATGGTTCCTCTGTGCTTCCATTTCCTTGTTCATCTCTGATCAGATAATCCCATGGGTGCCTCTTTCCCTAAACTGATCCTATAACATGACACTGGACACAAGTTTCCCAGACTACTTTCTTATGTGCATTTATAGCAAACAAAATAGGAGCTATCATTTACCAGAACTTTAATATGTGCAAGACATTGTTTTAGGTGCTTAATTCACTTAACTCTAATGTTCATAACAAAGTGTAAGCATTATTACAGGAAATAACAAAACCGAGTCGGAGACGTTTTAAAACAGCCAGTAAATAGCAGAGACTGGATTCTATCCCAGGTTTACCTGACCCCAACCCCTAGGTGCTTAAGATCACTCACCATGCCTCTGGATATCTCTGGCCACCACAATAAAAATCCACAGCCTTTGAATTTCTTTGTTACTTAGTCTAGTCAAAAGGTAGAACAATGAATGCTTGGTTGTAGGTAATTCCCACTGACTATGAGAAAAAAAATCAAAACTTACTTCCATCTTAGCACCACAGAAGTTACCAATATGTTGCCTGTGACATTTTAAATTTCGAGAGCTATATGCCAATATTGCTTTATGGAAAGATAAAAGTTCTACATATTAGCATAAAATTGCATACATGACAAATTATTCTTGGGTTGAGGATTTAGTTCAGTGTTAAGTGTGCACCTGTCAGCCTCACGTCCCAGGGTTTGATCTTCAGCACTCAAAAAATATGTATATTCTTTAAACCTGATTTCATTTCAAACAATTGGAATGTTTTATACTGCCAGAGTTAATCTCCAGAAAGGGAAATTAACTGGAGTAGAACAAACTTAATAAGATGACTTATAGGATTTATAGTGCTCTAAAGGAATGGTAGGAGCCAGAGGTCAGACAAAATACCAAGCAGTGATTCCACATGCAGAATTACCTTCTTCTGCACAGCATAGACCTGCTCGACCCTCAGCTCTTGGCTCCAAATAGCACCAAAGGGACGAACAGGGCACAGGACAAAGGAGGAGGCCCACCGGGCTCTGGAGCCTAAATGGCAAGGCTTCTTATCATCTCACAGCCAAGGCGAAGTGAGAGCTGAGAACAAGACACCCCACCGAAACGACAGGCTTAGCATGAGAAATAATGGAGGTAGTGGAAAAAGTGAGCGGAGAAATGAGCAGAGCTCTGGGGCTGGATGAGAGGGTGAAGAAACAGAATTTTGCCAAGTTCTCTTCCCTTCCTTTATTCCTCTCACGGGAAGAACAGAACTTTCCATGTCCTCTACTGAGCCTAGGGATACAATGGGAGACTTTCTCATGACGTATCCCTTTTTGTTTTCTCTTGCCAAGTCATTTATAGAGAACCTAATCCCAGGCCTTCTTGCCTCCAAACTTCATTACTTCACTGGGAGCTCAGAGAACAAACAGAAAGAGGAGGCTGAGGACAAGGAGGGAGACAGAGCACTCACTATGGCAAGTTCCCAAAAGTGCTTTAGCCTCAAATTTTGTTTTGTGAGACATTCAAAGTGTATTTGAAGGCCTTGACACAGCACATGCAGTAGGTTGGTCATCAAGGAAAAATGACAGAATATGATAACCCTGAGCCCTGACTGTATCCCCGCTGAGTTGCTTCCCAAATCCCCACCCCAAGGTGACAAATCTTCCTTTAGTTTTGACGTTCATGGAACAAGGACAGAAGCACCACTCCCTCGCAACTCTCCTGTAGGGAAAACCAAACAGTGGGTGTAAAATGGCATCTGACCAGAAGATCTTCTCATCTGGGGGAAGAAGCGTGCAAAAATCAAGCCACAAAGCCTCATTTCTATCTGTATAGTTTCAAACGCCTTTCAGCTATCATGTGGGGAAATTAAATGGGGGCACCCACAGTTCTATCCCAACCTTAATTCTTCCAAGTATCCCACAGCCAACTTTTCCTGTAACAACAAAGGCCTTCAAGAAGTGTGGAAATTATCCCCACTGCCAAAGAAAACCATGGCAACTCCTTCAGACAGTGTCTGGAGACTCAGCAGCCTCTGAAACAGAGAAGACAGGTGGCCTAATTAATAGTGCAGGCCTGGGCACTGGGCTCCTGCCTTCCAGAGTCCACAGAAGTCCACCATGGGGAGAAAAGAACACCCCCCCCCCCAAAGAGTAAGCTGTAAATCATTTATCTTACTGGTTTACCACAGGGGAAAGAGTGTCTAGGCTTTAAGGAGGTCAGTTTCACTCCTCACAGAGAAAAAAGTAACCTTGACTCGAAAGCCAAAGCCCCAGAGAGATCATTAGCCAAGTGAAGCAACAACTTGGCAAAGTCAGTTCATAGTCCCTACCTGGGGTTAACAAGAGAAGGAAGCTGAAGTCTGGGACAGGGTCAGATACCCTGCCTTTGGCCTCCAACAATCCAGACAATCATGTCAACATTCATGAGGTTTTCTATCCTCAGAAGCAAGAAAGGATACCAAAGCCTGGCCTCAAGTGGCTTATCTTGTGTCTAAATCCCAACTCCACTACTTACAAGATCAGAACAATGTTCAGCTTTCTGTGCCTTATCTATAAAATGGGTACAATGCTATAATCAAGCTTAGAGTGTAGGATTTATTATAAATAGAGCTTGATCCCATGAAATTATCAAATCAGTAAAAAAAAAAAAGCTATTATTATCTGCCTCTTACTACTTATGGCAAAACATTTTTAGCTTTTAGTGTGTACCTAAAATATGTTAACCACATCATAGTACTTAATAACCACATCTGTTCCCCAAACCTTATCAGACAATGTATATAAAACACTAAGCCCAATGCTTTCTCTGCACATAGAAAATGTTCGGTATAGGGAACTCAGTCCTTGCTATTGCTACTATCAAATTGCACGTCAAATCTAAAACACCCCTTTTGCTCAGTTTTGAAAGGTTTTCTGTATGTGGAATCTGATGAGGGTCATTTCTGCCACATTCTGGGGACCAATCAAATCAGCTAAGGTATAAAGGAGTAGAGAAACCAGTTTCCCCTTCTGCTGGAGGAACAGCCAAGTCACGTCTCAACAGAGTATGTGCCATTAACATCATTAATATCAACAGAGTATAGGCCATTAACCTATCTAGCATCCTACTGTGTGTGGTTACTACTGTACATTCCTGCCTACACACAACTGTTCAGCAGCGACGTTCTGTTCCACCTGGTCCATGCTCAAACGGTGAGGTCCTGTACCATCTGGTTAGGTTGAAATAGTGAGGCTCTGTAGAGCAGAGTACTCTGGAGTAGGCAGGAAGTGTTTTTATATTTATTTTGTATTGAGAAGGGCTGGGGTGATAGCTTTGCGAGGTAAAGTGCTTGCTATGCAAACATGATGAACTACTAACACCCATGTAAAAAGTATCAGCCATGCTGGCTTGTGCCTATGATTCAAATCTGAGGCAGATGGAGACAAGAAGATCCCTACGGTTTACAGAGCAGTCATCCTGGATGAACTGGCAAGGTTCGGCGAGAGCCTTGTCTTAAAAAGTTAGGTGGAGAGTAATCAAGGAAGACAAGGACATTAACCTCTGGTCTCCCTTGTGCAATTGCATATTCATGCACTCATACACATATACACACATGCACATGCACCCTTTACGCACAAGTACTTGCATGAGTCTGTATATGTGAATACACAGAGAGGATTGGCTCAGTAATCTATTCTCTCTCTCTCTCTCTCTCTCTCTCTCTCTCTCTCTCTCTCTCTCTCTCTCTCTCTCTCTCTCTCTCTCTCGGTGATTGCTTTATTTTTACCAAGTTGATCTTTACTAAATTGTTTTCTTTTTCTTGGTATTTATTCATTTAAAATATCTATATCTCTTGTATTGACTTAAAGGTAACACTTTATCAACACAAGAACTTTCTAGGCTTGAAATGAATTCTCTTCCAAGCATGTAGTTTCTAAGCAACCAAGGTAGAGGTTAAGGTATGGAGACCATGTCTCATTTCTTCTGACCATGGAGTCCAGTGTGGGAGGGTTTATCTGAGTTTTGCCTTCTGCACTCTGTGTCAAATTGAAATATTCAAGTTCACATCAAGGCTGTTTAACACAAGGAGTCTAGAAAAAGTCATCAGGAATATATGATCGACAGTTGCCCAAGTAGATGCCTATGGGTGCTCAAGCTTCTTTTTCTTTGACTTGTCTTTTACCCAGAAAACCTTTCCAGCACAGTTTCCACCTATCTCTGGAATACTGAAACTACCATAGCTTAAAGAATCACAGGCTGAGAGACCACCCGGTGTGAGGCCCTGCCGGCCAGCCATAGTGCAGCTATATAAGTGAGCCAAGGGAGGCCTGCCGCAACACAGAGACACCCACTAAGTAAGTGTTATTGGTCATTTCTGTCTCAGAGGCCAGAGCAACCACAACAGACAAAGAGTGCAGGCAGATTGTCTATCACTTAACTTTTTCTATGTATTTTTAAAAGCTGAAAACTTCTCTGAAACTCAAAGATAGGCAAAAATATAGGTTAAGAATGATTGCCAGCCAGGTGACGGTGGAGTACATCTTTAATACCAGCACTTGGGAGGCAGAGGCATGCAGAGCTCTATGAGTTCAAGGACAGTCTGGTCTATGTAGTGAGTCCCAGGTAGAAAGACCCTGCCTCAAATTAAATAATAATAATATTAAAAAAGAGTGGTTACCACAGGAAGGAATGGAGGAAAGGAGAGTTTACTGGAATAATAATTTTTACTTCTTGGCCTTGGAAGCAATTACCTGGGTGTGTTCACCTTGGGACTATTTATCAGGTTGTACATTTCTGAGCCATACACTTTATAGATCTATGCTACACTTATATTTTTAAAGGTTTTAAATAAGCCATTCTTAGCAAATGTCTTTGATAAATGGGGGTGTCTGGCTAAAGGAAATAAGTGGTCATACTGCAGCTTTTGACCACTATCCAAAATTTCCTCCGAAGCACACTTGCACAGGACACACAAGTCTGGCTTATGAACTGAGCATGGCTCGGCTTATTAAGTATAAGTACTGTCCTTGCCAAGTGCAGGACTATCACAGCAACGAAGGCCACACATATAAGCATGGTCCAAAGTCCCTGAAACTGCAGGTGCCACAGTCACACAAGTTTCGAGTGCTGCTTGAAATATTTATGTTGTTTCAGAAAAACTGTGCAAATTACTCACAAGGCAAAAGGTCTTCTAAACATCCATGCTTGCAGGTTCGTGGTCCTTGCTAGATCACACACGTTCTGTAAAGTAGCTACTGTGTCCCCTCCTTCCCACCCCCAGGGGCCAAAGCCAAAACAGACCATGTTCGTCCAAAAAGGACTCGATAAACACCTGTAGTTGGTAGAACATTCATGCCCCAAATCCCAAGAACATCTGTACCTTTTGAACAAGTAATTTCTCTGCAAGTATCTGTTGAAAGAAAACTATTTTATTATTTTAAATGGAGAGAAAGGCATATGTACAGAACTACACATCAAAGTCTTTTAAAAGGTTACTAAAACACACACACACACACACACACACACACACACACACTGGAAGGCTGGGGAGACAGCTCAGGAGATAAAGTACTTGCTGAGCAAGCATGGGAACCAGAGTTCAGACCTCACCCTGAAGCAAAACCAAGCAGGCATTGGTAGCCATCTGTAATCTTGCTGTCAGGGAGGCAAAGACAGAGAGAACCACTGGGCAAGCTGGCTAACTAGACTATTTTGAATTAGTGAGCTCCAGGTTCAGTGACAGCTGGAAACACACACACACACACTTTAAAAAGATAAAAGTTTTATATCCAAAAGACAGAAGTAGCAAACAGACACTTGAAATGGCACAAGTGTGATCTGTGTGTGTGAGCACGTTTAAGGGTTTGTGTGTATGTACATATGTGTTATGGGAACCAAGGGTCAAGGATAGGTGTGCTCTATGAAATTCCACTTTATTTTTTATGAGATATAGTCTCTCACTGAACCAGTTTGGAGAGGCTGTGTGGCCATCAAGTCCTCGGAGGTCCTCCTGTCTCTACCTCACCAGTGCTGGGATTACAGATGGCGCCCATGACTCTTTCCACAGTTCAGAAGGGTCTGAACTCTGGTCCTCACGCTTGCATAGTAAGTATTCTATGCACACGCATGTGCCTCCCTACGTGGACCATTTACACAGGCACTAGGAATTCAGACCCAGGCTCTCATGTTTGCTTCATGAACTGAGTCATCTCACCAGCCTTGACAGGATTTTTAAAGCAGTTTGGGGGTGGAGGGAGCCACTTGCGGTGGCTCACATCTGTAATGCCTAGAATCTCAGTACTTTGGGAGCTGAAGCAAGTGAATGGAGAGTGTGAGGCTATCCTGGGATACACTGAAAATCGAAAGCCAATTTCAGTTACAGAGTGGGATTGTCTCAAAACTAAAATAAAAAAATTAAAGAGAATATACGTTCTCCCTTTGTGGTGGGATGCTCCTTCATCCTACTGCTTCATAATTTTCTATACATCCCAAATTTTCTACAAGGAACAGATACCTTTTTTCACTTTTTACTTTTATCACCAGAAAGAATAAAGGAAAAGCCTAAAAAAAACCTGTTAAAATAAAGGTAATAAACATATCTCATTTTTCTTCTTGTATCTATAACTTCAACCATTACTTAAATTCCTTGCTAAAAATCATTATTTTAGCTACGTATTGGTTTGCCATTTCCAACCTGAAAATCTAAAATCCAAACATTTTTAATTATGATTCTTCAAGCAGAAAATAATTCTGGACCATGAAACTTTGCTTCATGCACAAAAAGGTTATATAAAATTATCTTTAAGGTATAAATACAAGGTATATGGGGATAATAAATAAACTTTATGTTTCAACTTGATTTCCATCAAGAGAGTTCATTATCTGTATGCAAATATTCCAAAATCTGAAACACTTACTGCAAATATTTAGCATAAGAAATATTCAACCAGTTATTAATCTATTTCTATTTCTTTCCCTCTATGTGATGAGTTATTTACTCTTTTATACTAATTGTCTTCACCTTACATTTTGACAGAAAATTAATGGATCAGGGTGAAGATCAGAAGGCTTACTTAACTACAGTGCTAGGGATGCCATGTCCCCCTAGGTGTCCAAAGCCTAGGGCACAAAAGACATAGTAAGTAGCTGTTATTTGTGTTAGTCAGGCTGGGAAGGCATGGCATGATGCCATAGACTAGAAGGCTTACACAAGAGAACACTCCTTCCCACTATGGTGAAGGCTGAGAGTGGGATAAAAGAGTGCCCCATTTTTCCTGGCTTGCAGGGGGCATCTTCCTATTATGTACTCATAGGACCTACCTTTGTACATTCAAGGGAGAAATGGAGCTCTCGTGTATCTCTCCTTAAAAGGACACTATTCCTAATATGGCATATGACCTTAGTCAACCTCGTGTACCTTTGAATAGGCTCTAGTCACACAAAGGGAGAGGATTCCTACATGTGGATATGAAGAGAGGCCATGGTGGTCTTAATTATGGATCACCAAATTGACACAAAAAATAGACTATTATTGCTGGTTATCAGAGCAATGACCCCTCACTTGACATCTTCCATGTCAACCATTAGGGCACCCCAAGTTCAGTGGAAGTTTGAGTGGATCTTCCTATTTTCATGAACAACACAAAGACAAGAAAGGATAAGGAGATGGCTATGATTTACCTAGACCCATGTTTTGGGAAGATTAATGAGAAAGCAGTGAGTGAAGAACCAGATGGAGAAATCAGGAGGTAAGAACCACTGTTAGAAGCCACTGAAAGAGTCAGCAAACTTATGTAGGTGGCGGAAGTAGGAACAGCTCTGATGCCAGTTTCAGACAGAAGCCAGAGACACTACATACCTGGGCAATCAGGAAGGTTCAATCCATAGGAAACTTCAACAGACTGGATGATGGGGACAGGACAGAGAGGCAAAGATAGTGCTGAAGTTAAAAACAGGGAGAGAGTCAAAAAAGAGCAGCACCATCCAAAGGCCCAGGGATGTGAACAAGGGAAGGATGGTTGGTGTTTGAGACACAGTGAGTCTGAGCTACCAGGAGAAACCAAGACTGTCTTCTTTGGTAGTAGTGAGTCAGATATGACATAAGGAAAAGGCAATAAGGCTGGGAAGAGCATCAGGATAATGCAGTATCAGAGAAGAAATGCTTCTAAAACAGGGTTCAGAACCATCTTGGGGTCCATTGAAATCACGCAGTTCAACATTTTGCTTTGGGTACCTACATGGTTAATGGGATATGCAAGAAAACTACTTCAATTAGGTGGGAACAGCAAATCAAGAAATAGCATAGTACCAGAGAGACAGATACTGGCTGAGTACCTACGTGTGCCCAGCATAATGAGAAGAACTGTACAGGGATCATCGCTTTACCCCTCATGATACCCAACACATATCCAGAGCATTCTCTAAAAAAGCTGGCAATGAAAGGAACACATCTACAAGGTTATATCTGCCTGTGGGGTTAAAAAAAAAAAAACCAACTTGATGGAGGATTCTCATTGTCTAATAAACAAACTGCCTTGGCTTTTTGATAGGGCAAGATTTAGATAGGTGGAGTAGACAGAACAGGAAAAAGGAAGTGAGGTAGATGGCTCAGACAATTGCCCTGCCTCTCCTCAGTAGGACAGATGCGATGAAGCCAGCCACCAGGTCAGACATGCTGAATCTTTCCCGGTAAGACACCACTCGTGGTGTTATACAGATTGTTCGATATGGGTTAGTCAAGATGTAAGAGGCTGAAACTAATGAGCCAGGCAGTGTTTAAATGAATACAGTTTGTGTGTTGTTATTTCGGGAGTAAAGCTAACCATGAGGGGGCTGAGCGGGACGAAAAGCAGCCCTGCCCGCAGCTCCTCACTACACCAACTCTCTCATGTATGTTTTGATGTAGCTATGAAGATATGAAAGCAGACGTGTAAGTGGAATCAGCAAGGAAAATGATACAACCTGGGAGGGGTGGAGTGTGGGAAAGTCTGGCTGGGTGACCAGCCACAGTGGCTCAAGTATTCATCATAGCAAATAGATTCAACTCCCAGGAGGTACAGATTCATTCTCTCTCCCTCTCTGTCTACCCACACACACGACTCCCCCCTCACCACAATTCCCCCCACACACACACCTTTCTCCTTGTTTTCTACAAAAATTAATCAGAAGAAAGACACAAAACCATGTTAGCCTCATCAATTAGTCCCAATGCCAAAGGGTGCCAGAGATAACATCTTTTGAAGGTTGATATTTCTTATTCACCCGCACGGCTGCAGTGGCTAAAGAATCTGAGCTCACATGATCATTAACTTAGACACCCAAGCCTTCACACGGAGGTCATCACAATTCTAGCCTATCAGAACGGCTCTTGTGGCATACTCCAAGTAATATAGCAAATGTGGGGTATTAACATGAAAAGGAAAGACTTGAGCATTAGAAATTCTTCACTCACTCTTCCCACTCTCTACCACAATTCATTATCAGCCTAAAATTATTTTTAATCATTGCCACTGTCACTCATAATTGCACTAACCGCAAGACACATAAATCACCCTATTTTTCTCAGCCAGCTATTTAAACCATACTTGATAGTGATGAGCTATTTCATTAGAAATGTTCAGGAAAAAAATGTTAGCAATCCTGAGCTCGCAACAAACCCTAATAACAACAGTTCCTTTGGCTTTACAAACCCATAAATCTGTGAATATTGTTTGACATTTATTGAACATGAATAAATCCCCACGTGCTGTGTTCCAGAGGCTTAGCCAACGTTCTAGGGAAATGACTTAACTCACACAGGCTTGGAAAGATTCACCCTGAACCAGTATTTCCTCATACCAATTACCCTTCCTCCCATTCTCATCAGATCAAAAACATACACTTTGACCATCCCCAGGGTAACGAATGTATAAATCCACTCCTTAGCCATGCCTCTACACTTCCTAGCTAAGGAGGTCAGAACAATGAATCATGTTCTGACTTGGCTTGTCCTCTTAGAGATGAGAAGAAAACCACAGTAGAGTCAAGAACTGAAAGGACAGTACAGCAGACAACAAGGGCCGGTGGACAGCCAGATGCACAAGGACACTGACTCTTCAGTCACCATGGCCTCCTTGGACAGGCAACATGAGGAAATTCATCATTTACTTCCTTTTGATTTTGCACTCTTTCTAATCATCACATCTGAAGTTAGCCAATTAACCCTGAAGGTCTTCTGCATTATTCTTCTAATCCTCTTTGTCAAACAAGTGTATACCAATTAAATCAGAGGGTTCCTCTATCAGCAGTGGGTGGCAATCTTAAAAGGCTCTGCAGGCCTGTAGTGATTTTAGATGAATGAAGGTGGCAATTGCAATGGTTCCACAGAGCCATCCTTTCCTTTGACTCAGGTAGATGGCCAAGCAGGCAGCCTTGAACAGGATGCTGGTGGTCATTCATTAACCAAGGCATCGAAGAAACTTATGTGATCTATACACAGTGCGGTCATATCCAAACTGGGCTTTCTTGGAAAAATAAGTCGGATTAATAACCATTTCAAAGGCCACACATGACCTGCCCAAGTCATTCCAGTAGAGTCTCTGCAGGCAAAAAAAAAAAAAAAAGTGGAATATGGCCTCTTCTGTCTCCTACCAACCTGCAACCCCAGAAAGCTAAAGGACAGTAGGTCCCAGGAGCCTCAGAGACTCCTCCCCCCATTAGCACTCCTGACTCAGCACAAGCACACATCCAACTAGCACTTGCTGGCCTAGAGAGCCAAACCAGGCCTCTCTTTTGAAGCACGGCAACCACCTTCCAGGAAAACTAGCAGTAAAGATCAGGTGCTCAGGGCTAGAGAGATGGCTCAGAGGTTAAGAGCACTGGCTGCTCTTCCAGAAAGATTCTGAGTTCAATTCCCACCAACCACATGATGGTTTACAGTAATGACATCTGATGCCTTCTTCTGGCCTGAACATGTGGGCAGAACATTATATACATAATAAATGAATTTTAAAAAATGATCAGGTACACAGGAACATTGAGTAGGTAAAACCCACACGTGGCCATTCTAGCTGTTCGGAAGAAGGACAAGGTTAGGGCTGTGAGACTTTTAATAATCAACTAGCAAACTGGTCCACATTTTACTGGGGGAAGTGGAAGCCAGAGATGGACGACTCAACAAATGCCATGGTAGTAGCTCTTCTTGAGAATTCCTGGGGGTTTTTCCAACTCCCCCAAATACAGAAACAGTCGCTCATATAAAAGATTCTTGTAAAACCAAACTACACCCAGTCTATCAGTAACTACCAGTCATTATGGTTGATACTTCAAGAGGACAAAAATCTTGCCTCTTAAATTCTTACAAAGAGAGTATTTTAGTTTAGTTAACAGAAAAAGGAAAGTGATTCCATATGAAAACAAAAGCCTCCAGGGGAGAATAATATATTTGTTAACTTGCTTTTCAATATTTTCCCTTTCATTCCATTATTTCCAATCATTTCAGAATTGACCAGAAAGAATCTTATTTCATCATCTACTTATTGGACGTAAAATAAACAAAGAAAGAGTAAAATTGACGATTCATAATGCCTCATTTCATGACACACATGGCAAGGAAAATTATGTGTGTAATGTAGAAGAGGACGAAAGGCAGGAATAGACCTCAAAAAGTATTTTTTCTTAAAAAAGAATAGAGTCTTACGCAGACACTTTTGATTTTTTTCTTTCACTGAAAATAGAATTTTTTTTTCATACAACATATTCTAATTACTGCTCCCTTCCCTCTACTTCCAAGTACCTTTGGTTTTAACAGGCAAGGAGCTATCTCACACCCTAGGGATACTGATCACCTCACAAAGCAAAGAACCTAGGCCCTTGCCACACGATATGTAACTTTTTTCAGAGTAAACCATCTACTTACTTGTCCTACTTCTGGCTTTGATAGACTAAGAGAAGAAAAGGGAACAGACACTGGGAAAAGTAATCATGAAATCCAATATGCATAGACAAGAAGGCCCACGGCGTGAACTAAACGACAGCATTTAAAGAACAAATATCCATACCACTCCCTGGATGCTAAAGGAGTTGTTAGCTACAGAGAGCTGGCATGATGGAACATTTACGTGTGCCAGAACTCCTAAAATTCTTACGTGCATTTGCAGGCATAGCTCTCACCTGGTCCCATTATTACCCCTGTTTTGGAGACGAGAAAATTAAAGTATCTTCTAAACTTTAGAAAATTAAAGTATCTATGTCTCCCAGAGAGTGATGCATAACTAAGAATAAACTTCCACATTAACTCTAGTGTCATATTTATTATATATTATATTTTTTCTCTTTTTATCATTACCCAGCTGGTGAATGAGTTGGTAGGTCCTGGACCCCAGGATTCCTGGCTATAGAGCCCAAGTTATTAACCTCTACTCAACATGGCCAGCTAAACACTATCAGTGTTTAGGTCATGCAGTCTGACCTCTACACCAACCCCATAAAATACACACATGCCCAGGGTTCCAAGCACAGCCTTGTACTATCACTATCAACAATTAAGATCATGTGCAGAAGGCTCCTGAACCAAGGTAAGAAAACTTGAGGTCAAGGATATGAAGCTAATTTAGATCCAGGCTAACAGGTAGTCCACACAGCACTGAACCTATGTATATTGGATAGTAGCACCTGAACTCACAGTCCCTCGGCAGAAGACAGGGTTGTCATCAAACCATGACCACAGGACATAGGACATACCATACAATCAACAATGGCAGCTAGCTACATCAAGTGCTGAGACAAAGCCATGGACACTCCTTTCTCAGATCTTACCCAACCACTTCCTACTTTTCATAAAACAGAAAGCAGTACAAAACCCCAGAATCTGTTTCCTTGCTCTCGGCAGATGAAAGTGAAGTGAGACACTTAGCAAGAGGTTCGGAGACCACAGATGAGGTGGCAGGAGATATGCAGAGGAATAAGATGACACATGAAAATGCACAGATTCGATGATACCGTACAGCAAAGAGGCACATAGGGAGAGGCCAGAGTCAGGGAGAAGAGCAGCTCTTGCTGCAGCCTCCTCTGTTTTTAAAAAGCAAGTGCAAGCCCAATATTTACTCCAGGTTTTTTGTCACATATTTAAATTTTTTCACGTCTTGGCAACTGCAGTCACAGGGGATGGAGGTGCTGGTGAAACAAAGCTGAGAGGACTAGGGATGGTTTAATTTAGATGCTACATCATACCCGGGGGTGCGGGCAGTGGCTCAAAGGAACAGCAGACAGCAGGGGTATCCAGGAAGCCCTGTCCATCCCACCGCTAAAACTCTCTAAGAACAAACATGGTGTGAAGTCAGATCATCCCGTTCACTAGGACAGCCCTGGTGCCTAGGTACAGTGAACACTTGGGACATTGCTAGTCAACAAACGAATGCTGCTGTGTGACTCTAAACAAATGGCTCTTCTCTTACATTTTCATCCCCTGCTCTGCCAATGGCATGGTGATTCATTCCTATGCAGTGGAACTGTGGCAAGGGCTAAGTTAATGATGTACATTCATCTCCTAGATGAGGTAGACCCTGCTACCTCGGGACAATCTCACTGCCAACATTCAGTTTTCTAAAAATTTGGCTAAGGGTGCAGCAACCTGTTCTCCAACAACAGAAGAAAATTCATTGACCTGTCAAATGCATGAAAGACAAATTCAACAAATACCACACTCTCCTTCTCTCAAATTAATCCCTAAATTCAATACTGTCTCACTCGACTTCAAGACCCTGTGAGAGTGTTCTAGGTTCTGGCTAGCAATTCCATAATTGACCTAGCTCTTCTGGCTGTTCTCTACCGTCTCCCCACAGCCATGGGGTATGAGTCATGTACAGAATTCCTCAAGGCCCAGCAAAGCAGAAGGCAGGAGGATACAACACTGTCACCAGAAGACTTAACTGTATCTGAGCACTGGTCCTACCAAGGACACAGATAACAGGCACCTCCTGGCTCGGAGAAGTTTCCTCCTCTTCACTCTGGAATCTCGTCTGGACAGAAAGGCCTTTCAGAGCATCTCTTAGGAGTAGCCCCCTCGCTACTTCTCACCTTATCCTTAGCTTATCCTTTGGTCTCTGTGGCCAATTTAGCTTTATTTAAAAAAATAAAAAAATCTTCAATGTCCTGGGATGGTGTTCAATAGAGAAATAAGCATCCTTTGTACTTTTGGTAGCCTATGGAAAGGGGAAAAAAATTAAATCAAAGGAGCCAATGCTCCTTTCCAAAGGCCAGGCAGTCTCCAGGGAGAAGCTACTAAATAACGCCCCTTCCTGGGCAGGGCAATGAGAAGTAACCAGCCCTGGAAATCTCTATGTGTCCATCACCAGGCCATGCCCACCTCCCTCAGAAGGGGCTGTGACTAGCCTCCGCCTAAAAGAACAAGTCTTCCCTGAGTCAACAGCAAGATGTAAAAGTAATAAAAATTAGTAGATGCCATGTCTGGATACTGTTGGAAACAATTCCCATGGCAATGGACTTAAATTCGTAGAAGGCGGAGCTGTACTTCCCCACTCGCACACACGGGGTAGTGTTTTTCGGCACTACTTTTCTGAGCTGAGCCCACTTCCCAAGCTTGCTGCAGAGGACAGGTGTGTCTTCTTCTTAGAGGGAAGTTTGGAACGCAGACTCCACTTACAGGAGACACTGAGTTATAAAGAAAGGAGCCTGCTTCCACTGTTTACCAGTGAAGCCAATCCCTGTCTGCAGTAGCAGAGGGCATACCACCCGCAGGAAATAGTTAACATATGCCAGATTCACCCCAACTCATAAAATATGGTTCCTGTGGGCTGGGGGTGCAGACCAGAAAAAGCAGCGCTTGCCTAGCACACAGAAAGACCTGATTTTGATATCCAGAACAAAACCAATCATGGCAGAGAATGTATGTAATCTCTATAGTCACGAGATAGAGGCAGGAGATTCAGTATTTCAAAGTCATCCTTGGTGACATACAGATTTTGAAGCTAGCCTGGGATACATGAGGCCATGTCTCAAAATTTAAATAAATTAGGGAAGTTCCTTAAACACCTGTACCCTCCTGGAACACTATAGGCACTATGTTAGTTAACAGGATCTCCAAAATCCCATCGCAGTCAGTGTGTTGTTCTTGGATCATCCGTGTTTATGTGACCTGCAGTCCTACCAAGGAGATGTGATGATGACCACTTACCATGGTGTCTCTTACAAGAAGGCAGTGGGAGCCAACAGCCTCCCCTCCGTCCCCTGACTCTGTAACCAGCTTTCTTCTAATCTCACTGGCTCCACAGTTTCTAGCACCAGAGGCCAGAAGCTGCACATGGGGAGTAATTTAAGGAATCACCTGTCCAGCTCCCCTACCAGGACGCACGCTCTGGGGCTTTGCACAGCTGCTGCTGTGAGAGCTGCAGCCCCGTAGGCTGTCAGCTACATCAGTGGCTACTAGAACCTCGGTTCCTCCACACTTCCCACTCTGTCCTGCCTGAGTACAGGTGACCTGCTTGAGAGGGGACATCTTGAGAGACCACTATCCTGAGCTCAGCAACCTGAGGATTTCCCAAAATCTCCCATTTTGGCAAACATAAGGACTAATAAGCAGACAGAGCTCTGTCAACAAGCAATAATATGTACCCCAGGAACCCGGCTGACAAACATCCCAGGACACAGCTATGGAAGACCCAGATGGGAGGCAAACTGAAGCCAGCACACACCAAAAACCACTTCAAATGGCATACAATATTCCACAAACAAAAAGTATGACATGGAACTAATCATGGATTCTGTCCCAAAACATGTGTGAGTCACACCCAGCACAAGATGAAAGGAAATTATGTGACATACTCCCTGACTATTTACAACACACACACACACACACACACACACGTTCACACGTTCTGTATAAACTACAAAAAGAAAAGCCCTTTTCAGGGTTACAAAGAAGGTGCCCACTTTCAGATAAGACTCCGGCAAGGCAGGCTTTAAGAAAGAACAAGTCATTTTGCCAAAAGCAGTGGCGAGATGAAGCCTGAGGCAAGACTGCCTTTAAATAACCACCAGCCAGCGATGAGCTGTCACGAGCAATTACTACTGTCAAATGCGTGCGAACATGCACACTGTGACAGCCCGATTACAATAAGACAGCAGAACACCAATTTTTAAAATAATCTAAAATAATGTTTCAAATAAAACTCTCAGTTCTGGTCTTAAAGAGGGAACCAGGATCCCCCCTCCCCGCAGCCACACACACACTTTCTTCCTCCCTATCTCTCTCTCTCTCTCTCTCTCTCTCTCTCTCTCTCTCTCTCTCTCTCTCTCTCTCTCAACCAATGCTCTGAAATCAGTTAACTAACACTGATTATGGCATGGCAAAGTGACTCAGTTTGTTCCCAATACAAAGGGAGCAATGTCTAAAGCCACAGCCAGGCCTTGAGGTCCAGGCAGCCAGACCTTGAGGTAGATACTGGAAAGAACTAGGAGTGTAACCAGCCAGAAGAGAAACACCGAGAAGGGAGGGGCTTCTGCATGGCCCCAAATATCCCATGCTTCCTGAAGGTCAGTGCCATGGCCTGAGGAGAATGAAATGCTGGTTGGTGTGTTTAGCACAGGCACTAAAATCACCTAACCAAGGATTAAATGCTTAGCTCCACCTTCGCCAGTCAAAGGGCACTAGTGAAGTTACTTTATAAGTTTGCTCAGATGTAAACTGAGAGGGCTGACACCACCTGCTCCATAAGGTCACCGAGAAAATTAAACAACAGAATGTCAAGAGCTAAGCACAGTGCCTATCTCAAAAAGCAACAGCTGCCCCTGCCAGTATCATCAACACTTCAATAAAATGAGAGCTCGGCGGTGAGCCAGTTCCCTTGCTGATCCCTGTATGACTTACTCACTCAACAGGTACTCACTTCTCCCCATGTGCTGAGCACCATTCTGGGGGTTAGGTGTGCAACAAGCTCTCAGCTGGGGGTGACGTGTCCATATAACCAATGTGGCCCCTAAGGATGCAGACCAATACTGAACATATATAATAAAATGGTACAAATGCCTAAATTGTAATTTAGAATGGATTTAAAGTATGAATCTAGTCATGCATACACCTCCACAGTGAAAGCTTTTGAAAACATCTTTTTTCTCGAGTTTTACATATATTCTTTTATATTATTCTTTTATATTTACTTTATGTGTTTGAATGTGCATAATGTGAGTGCCTAGGAGTTACAGATGACTATGAGCCACCGATAGATAGATAGATAGATAGATAGATAGATAGATAGATAGATAGATAGATAGATAGATAGATTGTAGCAGGGGTCAAGTAAGTCTCTCTCTGTCTTCCTCTCTCGTGTGCACATGCGTGCATGTGTGTGCGTGTGTGTGTGTGTGTGTGTGTGAAGTGCTACATTATATCTGCTCCCTTCATCTGTCTTACACTGAGATTCAACCCTGCAGAGTTTTCACCCACAGAGCGTTAATGTCTAACAATGGGTTAAAGTTGAGCACTAGCTGAAGGAGCTGTCAAATCCATACAAACTAAAAATGAAAGCAGCCTACCCCATCAGAGATGAACAGAATCTGTGTGTACGTAGCCAGAAAACATACAATCACAAAAGCTGAAGTGCCTGAGCATCCAGCTGACTGCATTTATTAACTGTGAGGATGAGTCATCAAGCAACTCTCTCAGTAAATGAAAGACTAAACGGCCCTATTGTTGACAATTCATCAAAAAGTTAGTGCAACACAATGAAGCATGAGCCAACTCTGGCCAGAAGACAAGAAGAGAGAGATAAAAGACCAGCAAAGGCCTCTCCAAGATAACCACAATAAGCTGAGGAGTCACAGCCATCATTTACATCAAATGAAACTCTAAATGGAATGCTTTACTGGGCAAGGGGGAGTAGGGTGTGTTTGACAGATAATATTTTATCGCCTCCAGCTTTTTATTTCCCTCAAAGGGTTAGATCAGTTGCCAGTGTATGGTTAACCTAATAGCTAACTAGTGTAGGTCAAAATCCCTTTATCTAGATATGACTCAATTTATGATAAGCTAAGCACCAATAGAAGCACCCTATTTCCTAAAGAGAGCCATGAAGAAATATAACTTTAAAAAATTCATCTTAACACAGAGATGCTCTGGAAACTTATGCTCCAGATGGGCAGAGTTAATCAGACCAAGTATGTCTCAAATTTTAATGTTCAGGCAAATCACCTGGGTATCTTGGTAAACCTCCAATCCTATGAGGACCAGATGGAGCCCATGACTACATTTCTAACAAATCCCCAGGTGGTGCTGATGCTGCTGGATCACGCTTTAGAAAGCAAAGCAAAGAAACCCTGACCATCCAGCCATAGTCTAGTGATGGAACATTCTCTTCTCATGAGGCAACTATTCAGGGTTACAGACGGCTCCGGGATTAGAGCAGAAACCAAGGACTAAATCCCACCCCACTCCGCAAAAAAATATGCATTTGCAGGTGTGGGTTCAGACACAAGAAATTTCCAACTCTACTACATACAGCTCACTGGAGGATACACTGGAGAAGCATAAATTCCACACTGGTGAGCTCTACCTTAAGCAGCCTGGAAGGACACGTGCCTTTGACTGCTCCGACAAGTGTGTAGGCAATTCACCCTCTTACTTTTGGCCCATAGTAACATAGGGAACCCCTTAAAGATGGAGAGGTGCTAAACGGTCAGAGAGCAACACAATTCAGGACTCTGAAATCTGGCTTTAGCACACAGTTCTCTCATTTTGGTTTGAGCTCCATCACAAGGAATCTTCTTCCTTTCTTATTAACAACATCCTGGCTGTCCTAAGCAGACAGAGGCTGCTCAAACACACCATGTCCTGGCACAGCCTTCCAGGGAAACATACAGTCTAGCCTAAGGGCAGAAGACTAGCCATGACAGCTGTCAGCTCTCATGTTAGTTACTCTTAAGGGTTCTCTTACGAGCAGACTGTTTCATAGTTTCTGGGAAGATGGTGGTGAAAATGCGTACATGTTGTACCTGGCACTTTAAAGTGACTTCAAAATGTCTAGTTATCAGTATGTTTTTATCATTACACCATTATGAACATAAAGCCACCAAGAGACATTTGGAAGAAAAGGTTTCTTTCATTTCTGAATTGCAGGGCCAAGCCTAAACCTGTCTGTTCTACTGCCACGCAGATATAATGCCTGCTGTCTGAGAACCATACTCGTGGCTTCCACTGTTGCCCACAAATGTCTCTGGCTGCCTTTTTAAAAAGATATTCATTTCATGTGTATAGGTGCTTTGCCTATAGCATGTGTATGCCATGCACAGGGTCCAAAAGAGGGTGTCAGGTCCCCTGGAACTGGAATAGCAATGGTGGTGAGCCATCCTGAGAATCAAACCCAGATCCTCTCTGGAAGAACAGCCAGCTCTTAACCACCAAGCCATTTCTCTGCCTCACTCTGACTGCTTTTAACAGTCACTGTGGCCAGGCTTGTTTTTCTCTAACGCCAAATTTAAGATTATCCAAGCCTTTAGCTCTCAAATCGCACGTTGTTGTTGTTTAACATGCTGGACAAAAAAAGAACAAACCCAAACACAATACAGCTGTTCAGAGAAAAGAGAACCACCTTAATAAGAATCGCTTAATAGTTTGTAATCCAAATTTATCTGGCAACATTTTGTCCAAGCTCTTGACAAGAACATCTTATCAGGATCCAAAAATATCCTAAGGATGTTGGAACGGGTCAGAATTGGATTCTCAACACTCAGGTCTTTGAATTAAGCAATGCTCCTCAAAATGAGGTCCAAGAATGGTCTGTCTGTCACCCACATGTTTCTGACGTGCACGTTCAAGGCTACCATTTCAAATGCCAAATCGAAATTCCTCAGGAAGGAAACTGAAATTTTTAATAAATTTCTCCAGAAAGTTCCAACACATATTAAAATGCTAAAGCAAAGACATATCTACTCAACCCAAGGAAGAAAAATACAGGCAAACAAGTAATTACATACAAGATGCTACCCACAGTTTCAAGGGCTTCCCAGACAGGAAATCCACCCATTAACTTACTGAAGTCCACCAATCTAAGCACTTCCCAAATTCAATCCGCCACATCCTACCTTTTCTGTTACATCAAGTCTGTACTGCTTAAATGTTTTTTAATAAACTCATTTTCCTTACATGTATTATGAAAACAAATTTCATATTTAATAGATGTGAAACTGGATTTGATCCTTAGTTTGTCTCCTAAATAAATGCTGTAATTACCAATACAAAATACTATCACCACACCATTCATATTAGAGTACTCCCCTATTAAGGACTCAGTGTGTCATTAATATATCTGGAGCCAGGGCACTTATGGCATAAGATGGATGGGTGGCTATTCTGAAGAACTCCAGGAGAGTTGTCTTGAATCCTCTGTCTGCATACACCTGATAGAGCAGGCTAAAGAAAAGACAAGAACTGTGCCACTGGTAGAGATTGCAGCCTGTCCAGATACCTGGATCTGTCTGCTCATTCGCCTCTCCGCCCAAGCTTCTCACTATACGGACCAGAGTAGACAGCCGACCTAGCCTAGGCAGTCTGCTTCTCTTCAAATAATTTGTTATTAGGGCGCACAAGAGCTTGCTGATTGACACGACCACACAAACTGAGCGCTTTCTGGGTCTCTTTCTGCCGTATGCATAGACTGAAGCAGATGAGGTTGGTCCACTATAGTCCAGGTGGAGAGAGCAGCAGCACCAGGAAGAAAGTACCAACAATCTGAGGTCCTGGCTGGCTGACTCCTGGTTCTAGACTAGGGTGCTTCCTGTCTTTTGTGATGAAGGAGATGGCCCAGTATTCCATTCCTTGCCCCTGGCTTTGGGTTGTTTGAGATCAAACAGCTCCTTTCAACCGAATCACCCCTAACTACTAATTGTGATGTTCAGTTTGGGACCAGAGAGGAGCAAGTGAAGTTAAAGGACACTTAGGACCAAGATGGGTGTCCTTCCTAGACACACCCTGAGAGAGAATGGAGCTTTAACAGGGCAGGGAAAGGGGATTCTAATAAGAGTTCCTCCACACTACTCCAAGTGAGAGGTACCAGAAGGATGAGCTGACTCAAGGCTACCCGAAGTTCCTCCCTCCTACGGATGGACAGAAAGAGTCAGAATGGTGGCAAATACAGCTAACAGATCCCTTGTCAATAAATGATTGCATTTCATATTCCAAGAGGCTCAAATGTGGTTACCTTTATTTACACATGAGGAGACTAAGACTGAAAAATTTTAAGTGACTGCCATGGTGGATGGTGGCAGAGCTAAGAAACAGATGACACAAACCCTGGAGTTTGAGCTCTCAAGCATCATGAGACCTTGCCTTGCTAGTCAAAGACAATAAAAAAAAAAAAAAAAACCTCCGGGAAACCCAGTGTCTGTGTGACAGCATAAGGTGTGGCCACTGAGCCCAGCATTATCATTCTCATTTTCAATCCTAACACTCAAGAGGCTGCGACGGGTGAATCATGCCAGATTGAAGGTCAACCTGTACCACATAATTCCAGACCAGTGCAGACTACACACTGAAGCCCCATTTCCAAACGAATAAGCATACGAAAGTGCAGTCACCAAAAGAGTATCTGTTCAACAGCAAGGAGCCACCTGCCTCCTGGATGAGTTCACGACTCCAGCCAGCAGCACCACACCCATGGGCACAGCACCAAGAAGAAAGGTGTGCAGGGCTGAGACGCTGTGCCACCCTGACAAGACATGTCGTGGCTGCCTAGAACAAGGGTTTGTTGGGCTGGTATGAGCCCAGATCATAGACAAGAGACTAAATTAGAGGGTCTGAATTTTAGGCAGTACTTGGTATATGGCCCCACATCTGAGGTCCCACATCAGGTAGAAGAGAAGGCTCCCTCCCAGGCCAGACAGAACTGAGTCTGACAAGGGCCAAGCTATCAGAAGTCCTAACAAATGCTGGAAAACAGAAGCCACTTTGGGGGATTGGGACTATAAGATGTGCTAAGAAAGAGAAAGCAAACCTTAACCACAGCCTCAGAACCTGTTTTGATATCCCTAGGATCCCTCTGCTAAATCTGGAAGCCTAGAGCAAAAAATTAACCTGTCAAAGTTCACAGGAAACTTAACCGCTGGCCCCTGAGTTCAGACAGATGCCTAGCCTTGTCAGAAGTTTTACACAAGGTACCTGAGCCTTTCAGTGTCGGGTCAGAATAATGCTCACCCATCTAGCTGTCCCTATCTCTGCCATGGTGGTAAACAGTGACAGGCATAAATGAAATTAAAATCTTGGTCAGTGCTGAGGTAAGCACTCATGTTGGGTTCCTCTGCCCACACCACCTCTTGAGAGGCAGCACTAGCTGGAGCTACCTGGGGCTGAGGAAGCAGTAGGGTCAGGAAACAGGAGTAACAAAGATGCCAGGATGACATGCAGTCCAGCCCCAGATCCATGCCCATCCAGGGGCATGTTCAAGAACCAAGGCTCTCACAGCACTATCCTCTCAGTGGCCTTCCACCCTGTACTGCCCACTTCACTTGGCTCCCTTCCCTATTATCTTATTTCAAAGGAAGACATCCCACCACCACCACCACCCACCTTGTTCTTCCCACTCTCAGTCCCAGGTTCCAGCAATGACTCTAGAAAAGTGGCATTCACTCCTTTTCCCTTGGCAACTCCTATTCTTCCAGCCACCTGCTGAGCCACAGCACCTGAATGCTGTGCAGCAGGCACCTCCATCCCAATACCGCCCGCCCACCTGAACTCCTTATTTCTGGCACAGAGAAGAGAACTGACGTCCAGTGAACTTCCTGCACTTGCCAAGCACCATGCTGGGCCCTCTCCTGTTTTTGAGTGCCAGAGATGCAAAATCCCACCATCCTCTCTGACTCCAAGTTCCATAGGTGTTTTCTCCTCTCTGACTATACAGCCTCTCCTAGGATCCCACTGAAGCCTTCTTCTTTCCATACTGCCTGGTCTGTCTTCATGCATCATCCTCTGGAACGCAGGGCAGTTTCCCATCATTGAGCTGCTCAAGACAAACCTATGCCCCTGTTCCTACAAGCTGACCCAAGTACCCTGTCTGACACTGGAGAGCTGCCACCACCTGGCTCTGACGTACATTCTAACTTCCTACCCACCACTTCCCTGCACGCCTCCTGGGCCCCAGCCAAATCACATGATTCCCTTTTCCCTGGCAGCTCGCTGAACTTTCCAAGACCTTGTTCACATAGTTCCTTCTAATCTGCATGCCTTTTCCTCCCATGTCTTCAAAGCTGACACACACACACACACACACACACACACACACTCCAGCGCCCCAGGAGATACAGAGAAAGCATTGTCTAAAAAATGTCTATGCTTCTCCTACAGTAGAGAATGACTCTATCTGCATGCAAGCTTCAGCTTCATTCATTTACTACTCTTAAGGTACTATTTTAACTGTGTTCTATTAGAGAGTGGCAAATCCCTAGTGGTGCAGACCGGGTGAGCGTTCACTGTACCTGATACACCATTTACCTAAACAATATCCATATACTCGGCACACAGACATACCCAGCATCTGCTGTGCACCACGGTCCTGCTATAACGTGCTCAGCACTATGATGGGGAACCACCAAAACACCATATTTCCATCTTCCTGGGTAGGGTGATTAGTTTTAATTATCAGTTTGAAATAATCTAAACTCAACTAGGAAAAAAGTCTCAGTAAGGGATTCTTTACATTGGGTTTACCTATGAGCATTTCTGTAGGGGATTGCCTAAAATTCATTGATATGGAGAGAGCAAGCCTACTGTGGGTGGTGCTATTCCCTAGGCAGCGGATCCTGAACGGTATGAATAATCAAACTGAACACAAACAAGCATACAAGTGAATATACTTATCCAATTCTCCTCTCAGGACACTGGATATGACTGGCCGTGTAAAGTTCCTGCCGTAACTTCTCCACAGCAAAGAACTGTAATCTGGAACTGTAAACTGACACAGACCCTTTTATTCTCTACATTGGTTTTTTTGTCAGGATCTTTCATCATAGCAATAGAAACGAAACTAAATCACTGGACTTCTCATCTACAGCCAGATAAATGTCAACTAACCTTTACCCACGAAAGTGTACACCTGATAACACCCAGTTCTGTGCTATAACGGAAAAGAACCGGGGTCGTAAGAAAACCAGGACCAGACGACCAGGAACACTAGCGTGAGGAAGATGCCGCATGAAAGGCCTGCAGTGCAAAGAAGTGACAAAAGCACCCCAGGACCTGTGCAAAGACCCTGAGGACAGAAGCAGAGGGCTAGCATGGCTGACGACTATAAAGGAAGCTGGGGAATGATGCAAGAGAGCGGAAAGGACATCTCAAGACGAGGAACGAGTGTGAGCATTAGGACCCTTACCAACTAGGATGCTTTACCACCAAACGGATGCTTTACCACCAAACTAACCAACCTTCCATCTAGAACAAAACACCAACGAGAACTCAAAATATATTCCTTTCTTATTTGACAAACTTTCTCTTTAAGTGTAGGAAATGTTCTTCTCTTTAAAAAAAGATTAAAGTACATTCTCCTAGATAACATTAGAAAAGCAAATGAGGTTGGAACCTGGTAAAACAAACAAACAAACAACAAAAACACATGATTCGATAAGCTATACAATGTCAACTTGACCTTGAACTGGAAGCTAGCAATTGGCCAGGGAAATGGCTTGTCAATTGTCTTACCCTGGTAATAAGGGCAGAGCCACCAACTGCTAAGCATTGATAAAGGGTGTGACAATTACTATCTCACTGGATTTCCACAGCATCCCAATATGATTTTCATTCAAATTTTTTAAAAAAATGAAAGATGATGAAGATGACGGTTCAGTGAGGAAGGTTGCTTGCCACCAAACCTGGCAACCTGAGTTCAATCCCCAGGAACCACATGGTAGGAGAAAAATGGCTTCTGTGAGTTATGCTCTGGCTTCTGTTTGCTTGGTGCATACATACATGTGTACCTGCTCACATGCACACACACACACACACACACACACACACGCACACGCACACGCACACACACACACATACACGCACATACACGCACTGCTTTGGAGGCAAGGTCTCACTATGTATCCCTGGCTGACCTGGAACGCACTATGCAGATCAAAGAGGTCTTAAACTCATAGAGATTCATCTGTTCTGCCGTGGAGTGCTTGGATTAAAAGAATTCACCACCATGCCTGGTAAGAAAATGCAATTTTTAAAAATAAAAAATAAACCTGAAGTTCCATTAGAATAATTTCACCCAAGTGAGAAGCAAAGCCAGGTGTTAGCCAAGTAACTGGGACACCACAGTCTGCAACCCTGGCTGTCATCCTCCAGTGCATCATGAAGAGCTTCCCCATCAATAAGTCCTGCCCACTTACCTACCGAGCCCTGTTGTACCCAGGCTCTAGGCAACTGAGTACCTGCCATGCAAGTCAGAGATCACATCGGGAGGAATGCTGCTGTCTGCTCCCTTCCTGTGCCAAGTCTCCCTCAAAACACCCCAACTCTTCCTCCAATTTGAATAAAGATCAGTCTTCCAGGTCATCGCAATACTCGGTGTCCTGAGAGAACAGGAACTGGAAACCAATGAATCTCCTTAAACTACAGCACAGCCAAAGTCAACAGACTCCAGGCCCCTCTTGCAGTACACTGAACCGGAAGAGGGTGACAAGGGTTGCCAGGAAGCTTTAGCTGTGGCTTCTCCAGCTCCTGACACATTTCTGCATCTTGTCAGGAGGACAGTGTCACACTTTCACCGTCAACAAGTCCTTCCCCTAACAACCACTACTCTCCTCCCTCAAGTCCTGTAGGGCAAATGAAACTTACACGCTGGTTGGAATAAAACTGCCAGCCTACCTCCAGCCTAGCCAACCCTCCAGAAGATCAGTCAACTGCCTTGAATCACCAGCAAGATTTCATTGAGCTCTGTGCCCACACCTGAGTGCAAAGCCAGCCAACTCCTCCCTTCTGTTCTCAAGGATTGGTTGGAGCAACTTGAGGTCCCAGGGTAAAGTTGGCGGTTCACGGGCGCATTCTCGAGACACACTGCTATAGACTCAATCGTATCACGCAAAATTCATACATACGTCCTAATTCCTAGGACCTCACGATGTAACAGTATCTAAAAACAGAGCTTTTAAGGAAGTAATAAAGACAAACTGCAGTCATGTATGTAGACCTTACTCTAATATGACCAGTCACTTCATAAAAAAATTAAGACAGGACTATGCACAAAAGATGATGTGAAGCCTCTGGGAGAAGGGGACCAGCTACAAGGCAAAGAGAAATACCCGCAAGTAAATGCCTCTGCCAACAATAGATGTGTGTGTGTGTATGTGTGCGTATGAGTATGTATGTGAGTGTGTGTGCGCACGTGTGTGCATGTATCCTCAGACCCCACACAGCTGGAGTTAAAGGCAGTTGTGATAAATAGAACATTTTTCTTTTTTAATTTTTTATTATTTATTTTTATTTCATGTGCATAGGTGTTTTGCCATGGGTGTCAGGTCCCCTGGAACTGGAATTATAGACAGTTGTGAGCTGCCATGTGGGTGCTGGGAATTGAACTCAGGTCCTCTAAAAGAGCAGTCAGTGCTCTTAACCACTGAGCCATCTCGTCAGCCCCCTAGACCATTTCTTTTAAAAAGTAAACAGAGTTAAAACACAGTTAAACTTCTCCATAAACAAGGGCTCAAACTTTTTTAACTTGAAAACCTATTTTAGACCACAGTTGCGGTAGGCTTTTCCTGTAAAGAACTGTGTTAAACAAATGCTTGCAGCAACTGTCATGTCAGGATGTGTGCCCAAACAACCCTCACACCAAGGGAAGGAAGGAGGAAACACTGCCGGGTGGAGGCAGCAGACAAGGGACCCTACCACAAAAGATTCTTTCCAAGAAACGTCATTCAGAGATGACATCGTCAACTGAACTGGACAGCTGAGTGAGGAGAACTTACTCGTACCTCCTCAGTGGTGACTAGGAGTTTTAAGAATCCCGTGATGAGGTGAGGAGGCTGCAAGCCATGAGCCATTCATAGAGACTGGGAGAAACACGGAGAGGAGGCTTCAGCTGGTTCCTTCTTGAGCTAAAGCGGGAGTGCAATGCTCAGACTGACTTGCAATCCTGCAGCAATGTTAGACACACAGGTGTCATAAGTAAACAGCCAGCAGTAAGGAAGCAGAGGCTGTGAGTCAGGCACTGTGCTAACAAGGTTCGTGTGCACCAGCTCATTTGCACCTCACAGAAACCACAAGTGATATGCCAGCTCCTCCTTCTTCCATTTAAGCAAAGCATTCCATAGAAGTTCTGCTTACACATGATATACTCCAACCTCCTACTTTCTATTTTCCTCACTAGACTATCTCTAGAGCCTTTTAAGCAGCGACTGACTCATGAACATACAACACTTGTAAGATAAATGAAAAAAAGAGGTATCTTTCCCAAAAGAAACAGGCCCGAGGCTGAAGTCTAGGTCATTGATCTCCAGAACCCATCCTCTTGGCTTCTGCGTTCTATCCCACAGAGTGACACTTGCTAGAAATGGGAATAAAGTCACCCGATTTGGAGGCACTTGTATCCACAACACACTGAACAGTGATCTCTGCGCACTCAATGGTGATCTGCACTGTGTTTGTAGAGAACACGGAAGAGTCAGCCCAGACAAGTGCAGAGCACAGAGCAGTCAAGGAGACTCCTTTTCCTGCCTGGCCAAACCCCATGAAGCATCTCACACACCAGCCTGAGATACAGCCACTAATTCACCTTATTAATGGGAAGAGAGAGGGACAAAGGGCTAGAAGGGGTACATACAATCTCACGACCCTCCTGCAATCTGCTGAATCATGATGCTGTAGTCTGCAACTCAGCTTCTACCCAGCATAGCACCTATATGGCTTGGTGGTGTCTGGAGTCACCAGAGGTGACACACAGACAATGGAGTTTGTATAATCAATTTTTGCTTAACTTTCTGTTGGGGAAAATCAGACTAGCTCTTTAGGAAACCAAGAATATCCTTTGAAAAAAGATCAAAGACTCCCAGATGAAAAAAAATATCAGATAAACAATAGAATAGGTGCTCCGTCCATGTGGCAGAAAGTGATGGAAGCGATTAAGGCTGGGAAATTCTGGTTTCCTGGAGCATTCTCAGTTTAGGGATCAAATGTCTCCATCCTTGCAGCTCACAAATCTGCCCAGGTGTCACAGTTCAAAAGGAAGGGAGTTTCCAAACACTGCATTTTCTAAATTTCCCACCAAAATTCCTTAATAAATGACTAGACACCAGAGGGAGAGACAAAGAGGGTGGAGGAAGGGCAGACGTACAAACACAAAAGGCATGTTCACAAAAATGCTGTGTTGTTGACACCAGGGCTTGGCCTGAAGCTGAAGCCCTGCCCTCTGCCTAGGGAGGCCTGGGACACAGAGCTCCCTTTGACACCACCCTAAGTACCACTCCATTCTTCTGAGAGGGCAGCTCAACTCAGCCCTGTCCAAAGAACCGCACTGAGGACTCTGGAACTTGATCCAACAATAACACACAATGAGGCCTTCTCTCTCTGATAACGCAGGAACCTCTCCCAGACAAAAGTCAAAGCTCATTCTGAGAATTCCCTCAGCCGCAAGAGGCCTCCTCCTCGACTTCCGCGTTTGAAATTATTGAGTCGCAGGTAGCTGTAGATGAGAGGGGTTCCGAAACCAGAACAAAGTGGGAGAGGAACACTTGCACTCTCCAGTTCAGGGTGTCTTCTACACGGGAGCAAGGGGAGGTAAGCCTGAAAGCAAAGCTTTTGAGCTGGGATCCATCCACTGATGCACTCAGGAAGCCATGGGTCAGGCCCTCAGTGCTACACAACGGCAGTGTGGTGGTACACGCCTGTAATCCTAGCACTTGGGAGGTGAAGGCAGGAATCACAAGTTCAAGTTTATTCTCAGCTTTCCAGTGAAAGGCAGTCTGGGATACCTGATCCCCAACTTAAGCGGGGAGGCTCCAACCTTCTCAGTAGTCTCATACTTTGTACACTGCTTTAAAATGAATGAATGATATTCTAACACTCACAACCAAAGAAGGGAAAGGGAGGGGAGGAAAGCATAGCCCGCACTGGCCTAGGGCAAGCTCTGAGAGGGCAGAGCTTGTCTTTCTGGTACTTCATTCCCAGAGCCAAACACAAACTCAGCAGAGACACAACAAACTAGAACTGAATGAATAGCATGAATGAGAGGAAGAGGATGGATGGGGGATGGACGGGGATGGCCGGCTGGCTAGTTTAGGCAGAGCTGGGGGACAGCAAATGACAGAGAGACAGGAAAGAGACCTCATCCTAGGGCTTACTCCTCCCTCCTCAGATCTGCCCTTTACAGGTGGGAGATTGACGGAGGACTTTTGACCTCCATCGGAGCTCACAGGTCAGCACAGAGAATGCCGCGGGGCTGTGCTCTAGGACTTGCTCTTACACACCAACTTCTAGGTCTGAAACAGAGGAGCAGGGCAAGGCTGGCAATGCTGGCTCGCATCCACCCATTAAAGGGATCCCTCCTGCTAAGTTCAAAGTCCTTCACATCTTGGCTTCTCTCTCAAGGGACTTTTATTTGGAGCTTTTTTTTCCCTTCTTTTCCTTTTTCTTTTTTTTTTTTCTTCTTTTCTTATCTGCATTTTCTAATCCTTCTATAATGAAGATAGATTACTGGAATAATAAAAATGCCCAACAGACTGATGAAATAAATTTAAAAAAAAGACACCGGAAAGGCATACTTTATAGTTACATTTTAACATTTGTACATTACAAAACTTAACAATGTCTTTTCACGCAATTGTAGTCAGCCGTGTCCTTTGAAATACAAACAGTTAATCTACGATAAAAGTCAACCCTCTGGAGTTAAAATCAGAACACTGGCCACCAGGCACTTATCTCATAAAAGGGACAGCTATCTGATGGGTGGGGTGCCAGCACCAGGAAAGCACAGGGGCCATATATTGACAGTGCATTTGCTCTAGCTCATCCACCAGCAGAGAAGCTGGTCTGCATCTATCTCCCCGCGTTCAGCCCGGTGGTCTCCTAAAACAGTGCGAAACTTCAAGGAGAAATAGAGCCTCCCAGTTCTTCCTGTTCCACGCATCTTCCTCACTAGGATGCGACAGTGCATTTCAAGCAGCCTGTGCGAACCTGTTCCTTCCCCAGGGCAGGCCAGGAGGAAGCCACAGCAGGTGAACCGCGCAATCCTCTCTCTTCTGTCCCTTTGACAAGCATAAGCACCGAGGCAGGGGACTCACTCTCATCAGGCTCAAGAGCCAAGGCTGTAAAGTGGTATAAACCCGAACATTCCCGGGATGTATCAACAGAACGGGTATGGAGGGCAGCCAAGGCAAAGACTTCCCAAAGCTAAATCAATAGAGCCAGCTGTGGACAGAGGGCAGCAAATAAAGTGTGTAAGACACAGCCAGTTCAGTCTCGCCAGCTGCCCTGGGGACATTATTCAACAAGGCCTGTGAAATCTGTTTCCAGCTCCCTTCTCATACGCCAAGCCTCCGCTGCCCTTCTGAAAGAAAGTACTAGGTCTTGAGAATAAGATCTGGGGTGGACGCTGCCGATGGGACACGTCCACTGTGGTTTACACAACACTGAGTTAGGCCCTTCACTGGCAGTGGGCTCCTCACCTCTCATCCAATGACGAGTTCGGTAAACAAGTTGTCACACACTCCTGACCCTCACACAAATAATGGAGCAACCGCACCTACCTAACACAGCGGCTTCTAGAGTCAAATGGCCCCAGCCTGCCCTGTGTGAGCTTAGGGAATCTCAAGCTAGTTAAGACACTACCGGGAGAAAACTGCTCAGCCAACTTAAGGATCATGTTAGAGAAAAATCCCACCTGCTTGTCCCAACGTAGAGAATGTGCATATTTATGGAAAGACTTCCCACCTAGGATCCTGAAACTTTCCCCTCGTCGCCATTCCCCATTGCTGCCATTTCCCCAGTGCCTCCAGTCTCAGCCAACAGCCATTCAAAGAAAACGAGTGCTTACTCTGAGCAGAGTCAATTGCTGGTTAGTCCAAAACATGCACAAGAAACCCAGTCTTTGCCTGCTTCTGGTTTCCTGGGTTTCCCAAAGGGACTAAAGATGACACATGTGCCCATAAAATCCATGTGTTTACACAGGGTCAGCTGTCCAGGAAATGGAGCTGGAACAATGTGCTTGGGAGTATGCTTTCTTAATTCCATTATCTTGTACTTACATTTCACCCATACATCTCCCTGGTGTCCACACTCCACAATATGTGTGTGTGTGTGTATATACATACACACACACATAAACATGTTTATATATATATACATATATATATATATAAAGAGAGGCTAAAACATAATTTTAAAAAAGGGCTGGAGAGATGGCTCAGAGGTTAAGAGCACTGACTGCTCTGCCAGAGGTCCTGAGTTCAATTCCCAGCACCCACTAGTGGTTCACAACCATCAGTTATGAGATCTGGCACTGTCTCCTGGAAAGTGTATATATAATAAATAAACAGATTTTTTTAAAAAAAAAAGAATAGAGGCAAAGTCCACAGATCCAACCAAGCCCCTTCCTCAGCAGGGCTCCTTGATTAGGGACCTTCAATAACCCTTTAACATGCCCTCACACACATGTGCATACCTGCATACACACATGCAATGTATAAAATTTTGATACCAATAATTTATTATGCAATGTACAACCATAAAAATGTATATCATTGTCACTTAATTTTTATTTGTTATCATAGTTATTTATTTGTACGTGTCTGTGTATGTGAACATGCATACCATGATGTACATGTGGAAGTCAGAAGACAACCCAAAGAGGTCAGTTCTCTTCTCTCCTTCTACTACATCGCTCCTGGGGATCAAAATCAGGTCATCAGGCTTAGCAGCAAGAGCCCTTCCCTGCTAAGCCATCTCACTGGCCCAATCACTTAATTTCTTCACAGGTTAGGGAAGCATAAGGATTTGAGTTCAGACCCTAGACTCCATCTAAGAAACAGGACATGGTGCCACATACCTGTGAAACCAGCTTTACGGGTGCAAAGATAGGCGGATCCCTGAAGCTAACTGGCAAGCCAACCCAGGCATATCAGTGAACCACGGGTTCAGTGAAAAGAGAGACCCTGTCTCAAAATCTGAAGGCTCAGTCCCACTTCTGAATGTTCACTCTCTTGCCTACAAAATCTGATCATTAAACATGCCACATGTGACAGTTTGAACCTGAAATGCTCCCCACCTTGTATCTCCACATGCACTCATGTGTATGTGTACACATCTCTCTCTCTCTCTCTCTCTCTCTCTCTCTCTCTCACACACACACACACACACACACACATAACTTTTAAAAAGAAGTCATGTGATCTTACCCACTTCAAAATAAAAAACATGCATTATCAGAATAAGACGCAGATTTCAGCGATTACAAATAAACTTAGCTTTATGAAAGCTCATTCATCATACACCAGCCTAACTGGTATAGTCTAACTAGACTATCATCACGGGATAGTTCTAAAATGACAATTTAATTCTTGTGTCCAGAGATAGCCACAAAAAGAGAAGTCTTCTGTCCCACCTGCTGAATATGCATCTAGAAAAGGCTAGCTCAACAGGAGACCACGTCCTAAATATAACACCAGTAGCACAGACACTGAGAGCAACAGTAAATAAATGGGACTGTCTGAAATTGAGAAGCTTCTGTAAAACAAAGGACACAGTCAATAAGACAAAAAGGCAACCTACTGAATGGGAAAAGATCTTCACCAACCTCACATCAGACAGAGGACTGAACTCCAAAATATATAAAGAACTCAAGACACTAGACATCAAATAATAATAATAATAATAATAATAATAATAATAATAATAATAATAATCAGCTGCTTAAAACACAATATCTTGAAATTTGCATGCAAATGAATAGAACTAGAAAAAACCATCCTGAGTGAAGTAACCCAGACCCAGAAACATGAACATGGTATGTACTCACTCATAAGTGGATATCAGACTAGACGTAAAGCAGAAGATAAGGAGCCTATAGTCCACGACTCCAGAGAAGCTAGGCAACAAGGAGAACCCTAAGAGAAACATACATGGATCCCCCTGAGAAGGGAAAATAGAAACTCCTGAGAAAACTGGGAGCATGGGGGGAGGGAGGGATATAGGGGAGAAGGGGAGGGAGAAGAGAACTTGGAGGACCAGGAATGGTCAAGATTGTGGAAGGACAGAGAGGGAGAGCAAGGAAAGGGATATCTTGATTAAGGGAGCATTATAGGGCTAACAAGAAACATGACACTAGGGAAATTCCCAGGAATCCACAAGGATGACCCCAGCTAAGACCCTAAGCAATTGTGAAGAGGGTTCCTGAACTGGCTTTCCCCTGTAATCAGATTGGTGACTACCTTAATTGTCATCATAGAACCTTCATCCAGCAACTGATGGAAGCAGATGCAGAGATCAACAGCAAAGCACTGGACTGAGCGCCCAAAGTCCAATTGAAGAGAAGGGGAGCAATAATATGAGCAAAAAAATCATGTCCCACTAAAACAGCCAATAGCTGACCTGAGCTAATGGGAGCTCACCAACTCCAGCCTAACAGAGGGTGGGGGCGGGGGAGGGGGGGCAACACACAACACCAGCATAGGACCAAACTAGGTCCTCTGAATGTGGGTGACAGTTGTATGGCTGGGGCAGACTGTGGGGCCACTAGCAGTAAGACCAGGATTTATCCCTACAGCTTGTACTGACTTGAGCCCATTCTCTTTGGAAGGATACCTTACTCATCCTAGACATAGTGGGGAGAACCTTGGTCCTTCCTCAAAGCAATGTGCTAGACTTTGTTGACTCTCAATGGGAAGCCTTAATCTCTCTGAGTAGTGGGAGGGGGTGGAGGGACTAGAAGAGGGAAGGGAACTGGGATTGGTATGTAAAATGAGAAAAGATAGCTTTTTAAAATATATATTATATATATGCACAAAAATTATAATAGCATCTTTAAAAAGAAGAAGAAGAAGAAAGAAAATAAAAGGCTAACCCAGGAAAAACTATCCCAGAATAGCCTGAGATAACTCTTGATGGTCTGCTAAGAGCTTGATCTTAAATCTGCCTAGTTCACCTCTCTGGACATCACCCTAGGTCACACTAGCATTGGTGGCTGACGCAAACCTCACCTTTGTTGTCTCCAGGCAAACCCAGTAGTACATTCCCTCTTACAAAACAAGCTCCATTAAACAGAAGTTCCCCAGATGCTGTGTTTTGAAATGGAGCTGCCCCTTACACACACACACACACACAAACATACACACACACACACACACACACACACAGGCTTGTGTTTACAGCCCTGTTCTCCAGCTGGGATATTGCTGGAGTTGGGGGGGAGGGGCTATGAAGTCTTTAGAGGAAGGGCATAGCTGGAAGAGCAGATTACTGGGGAGGGAGCCTTTGGAGATTATACCTAACCCCCTGTTCCAATATACACTCTGCCTTTCTTTCTGGTTGGGTACAATGTGAGGAGCCTCTGCCACACACGATGCCATAATTGCCCTTCCTGCCATGCTGGACTGAGAACTTGATAAACCGTGGGCCAAAATAAGTCTTTCTTCCCTTAATTTGTTTCTGTTAGGCGTTTTGATCACAAAAACATAAAGGCAGCTAATATACTATACAGCCGGAATTCTACCTCCAGCCACCTACCTGAGAGAAATAAAAGGACTTTCACAAAAAAATTTGCATAAAACGCTCAGACTAACAAAAATAAACGGATCAGCAAGGTGGCTCAGCAGGGAAAGGTACTGATGCTACTGATGACCTGAGTTCCATCCCTGGACCACACACAGCGGAAGAAGAAAACTGAATACAACAAGTTGTCCTCTGATCTCTACACATGTGCATCCATGGCATGTGCGCAAGTGCACACACACACACACACACACACACACCACTGATAAATCAACAAATATAAAAAATTAATAGAAATGATTTAAATATCTATGAAAGAGAAAATAGAAAACTAAATGTAGCATGATTCACAGTGAAATACTAATCAGTAAGAAAAGGGGGTGAATTAGTAATGTAAGATACAACATAAAAACTTGAAAAAGATAATGAACTATGTGAAAGAATCCAGACACAAAATATCATACAATATGATTCCATTTATGTGGAATTCCCAAACATGGCCAGCATACAATATACAAATTAAGAGTTGCCTGAGAAAAGGATGAGACAAATGAGCAGGAAAGCAAGTTTCATAATAAGAACTGTCTTTAATTTGTTCAAACCCATGCTTTATTAAGATACTGGCAGAATACAGAAGCTTTGTCCAGTGAGTGTGAGTCCATAGGGAGGCGGAGGAGTAAAATTCCCAGAAGCCTCTCTGGCAAGCCTTGACAGTCAGCCCCAGAAAGTTATGCATAGCTGTTATGTAACAGCTACTTGTATACAGTACACACACTGGGTCTCATTCTCTGTATTAGGTTAGAACTGCATGAAACTGATGTTTTTATAGGTAGAAGTTATTAAGTAATGATCATTTAAATTCCTCAACCTAGAGCAGAGACTTTTGAGTCTGACAAGTCTCAAGTGACACTAAGCTCTAGCACGCAATCCAAGTTCCTGTTCCCTTGTATGGAAAGCGAGGTGATTACAGGATCTTACTCAGAAGGCTGCTTTGGGCTTTAGTGGAAAGCACCTGCCAGGGTGGACACAAAGTCACAGAGGAAGTATCCTGTAAATTGTAACAGTTACTAACACCACTGGCCCTATCTCTCGATGAAATTCCCAGTTACCAAGAGCCAGGCCTTCCATATCTTTCTCATCCATGTTTCCTTGGCATGCAGTATCCATAGGCAAGGCTCCCTATTGACTACTGAAACCTGGGACTGCTTCCTCGGAGGCCCCCAGAGAGTCCTCCCCACAAACCACCAACTTCTCCTCAGTGAACTACTGTGGGAGGCGTCTCATGATTCCAACATCCTCCTCCCCACAGGGACACACAGAACAGCCAGCAAGCCAATGAAGCAGAAGGAAGTGTCATCAGAGACAGTTCCTTCTGTCTTATTTCTCAACAAAAAAAAAAAAAAAAAAAAAAAAAAGTTTGGCTGCTATGAAACTACTGTTTTGATGGATGGCTGGGCTATCTATGAAAACCCAGGTTTCTGCTTGTTACAACAAACAGCAGGAGCTATAAGCAGATGCAAGAAAATTACATCCCTACATTCTGTGTGAAATTCCTCAGTTTTTTTTGTTTGTTTGTTTGTTTTTTTTTGTAGAGATCAGAAAGGTAGCCAAGATTGCGGTCTGCATAAACAATAAGGATGCCGTATTTCACAAATAAAAACACAGAACAGTCACATAAATTTGAAGTAAACAATGAATATCTGAAGATACACTTTAAAATGTCCATTGCTTATCATAAATTCAAATTAACTGGGTGTCCTATTCTTATCTGGCAATCCTAGATTTAATCTGTTCCACAGATCAATCTTATTTCCCAAAAATCATTTTTCATTTCAAATAACTATTCTTTAACCACAAAGAAAAACAATGATAACCAGAGAAATAGGGTAGCCAAAGTTTGTGCGAGCTTTATGAACCACTATAGAGTGGGGATCACAGTAGACTAGCTCGCAGGAAGATGCAACCCACGGCTCCTTGACTTCGCCCAGCAAAGCAAACCTAAATATTATTACCTCTGTTGCACAGGCAAAGAAACAGCAACACAGAGAAGAGAGACCCAAAGTCTTCCTATCTGAATTTTAAAAATTAAGCTAGAGGCCTCTCACCAGAGTCCCCAGATGTAAGCCTACTGCCTACTCTGATAGCTAATCCCAGTTTCAATGCTGTATCCACTATTATTTAAATCATTAAGTTTTTTCTTCTCTTTGCCTCTACACCAATGAAACAGAAAAACTTCCATCACTCCAACACTCCAGAGCCATGCCAGCTGATGATCATAATTCTCTTCCATTTCTGCTTCGTCTCATCAAATTCATAATTCACGGACATGTCCACTAAAATTGAGGACAAAAGAAAAACAAACAAAATTTTAAACAAGCCATATCTTTCTAACTACCTACAGCTCTGCTAGAGTGGCTAGGACCTAACACTAGACTCAAGATTAAATCGGAACAATGCCATCTTCAACACATCCGTTTATAGCCTTCATCACCAATGGTAACCAGTCTGCGCTAAAACTGGCAAAATTGTAGTCATTCCTATAAAAAAACAAAACTCTATGGACGGGTGTTATAAACAAATAGCTCATTCATATAGCAAATACTACAGGACAGCTTTTCTCCTTTCATCTCAGCCTTTAGCACAGGGAAGGGATTCTCTCTGATGAACTTACTGGTCCAGGTTTTACCCTCACTCCTCAAGGTTTCTAAATCTGACCCATACGCTCACCAGTCTTACCTAAACACAAAGACAGTATGTCCTAGCACACAGACAAAGGATGGCACTAAAGATTAATATAACTAGCCTCTACTTAAATTAATATGTTTGAAGCTATAGTGTTCCCCAAGGGTGTCATGGGAACTCAGGACAAGCATTTTCAACCTCAGACTGCCTGAGGAAAATAGCTGGGTAGGGCAACATTCATCACACACAAGAGGAGCCAAAGGCAGGGGGCGAGATATTCTTTATCATATTTGCTTTTGGAATGCAATCCATCTCCTTGGTAACAGTTCTAAAAAGGAAAAAGGGAAAGGGGGGGGGAACACTTCTACTGAATCTTATACCTTAGCAGACAGCCTAGAAAATACTCATCTATCGGGTACGGTAACCAACAATTTCTTGTTCTCATAGAATGCTTGTGGTAGGGGTGAGGGGTGACCTTTGTTCATTTTTTAGATTATTCCTTTTCTTTTTAATATTATAATATAGTTACATCATCCTCCCTTCCCTTTCTTACTCCTAGTCCTCCCATAGACACCTCCTTACTCTTTTTTCAAATTTATGTTCTCTTTCATTCATTATTGTTCACACACACACACACACACACACACACACACACGTGCGTGCGCCCACGTGTGTGGGTGTGTGCCTAATCCTAAATACATTAAGTACAGCCTGCTCAGCCTGTATGTTATTTGTATGTAAGTTTTCAGGGAAGACCATTTGATACTATATAGCCAATCAGTGCGTTCTCTCCTGGGAAGAATGACTATGCGTAGGGTTGAGGCCTCTAGCGCTTCCCCTGTCCATATTCACATATCTATTGTTATACTTGTCAGCTCATGCTTAGGCAGTCATTGTGGTGAGACTTTGTGGCTGTTCTTCTGTGGTTCATTTTTGCCTGAAAGGGGGACAATTCAATTTATAGGAGCTTCGTAATTAGACTATCTAAAAAATAAGAGATGGTGGCAATGATAATGGTATTAGAGGTTGGTTTTGAACTGATTGGTTTAGATTTTGATGTTTTGGTTTGGTTTGGCTGAGTTTAAGTTTGTTTTGGAGGGGTTGGAGTTGTGATGGTTGTTTTGATTTTTTTTTGGTTTGGGAGGTTTTTTGAGTTTTGATTGTTTTTTATTTTGCTTTTGCTTGCTTTTATTTTTGTTTTAGACAGGGTCTATGTAGCCCTGACTAGCCTGGAACTAACTATGTAGACTGGGCAGGGCTAGAAGTTACAGAGATCTACCCACCTCTAGTACTGAAATTAAAGGTGTGTGCCACCATGCCCCACTTTAGGTTTAGCTTTGGTTGTTTGTTTGTTTGTTTGGCTGTTCTTTGAGACAAGCTCTCATAAAGACAAGCTCTCATGACCTCGAATACCTGTCCCTCCTGTGTTCCCTCCCAAGGGCTGGGATTGCAAGTGGACACACACCATCATGCCCCGCTTTCGGAAGCTGCTCTGAGGACTGAATGAGAAGGTGTGCAGGATTTGAAGGTCTGGTACGCATGGTATCACCAATAGCAATTAGCTAGGACTGAGCTCTCACTGCTGTTCAGTGTAGCGCTAGAGCACGGGGATTAACCTGGAAACGATAGGAGGTAGAACTGGATGATGCATTAGCTGAAATGCAAAAACCTACAAAAATATCACAGCTCTACCTCCCAAAGAACATATGCCAGAAAAAAAAGAGTTTTAAAAGAAACCAGAGGCAGTGGGCTTAGTGCCCCTGAAAAACGAAACCACACAGCCACCATTGTGGAACTAAAGATGCCCAAGAACAAGAAACCGCTCCAGCATGAGCTGGTGATACACACAAACATGGTGTGTGCTGCTGTCCAGAGGACCTGTTGGGACCTGCTGGGACCCGCTGTTCCCCATCAGGGAGGACAGAAGCCATTCCATGTAGAGATTTGGACAGTTCCTTAGACAGAAACAAGAACTGAAGCTAGTATCGCTTCCACACTCTGTGCCACAGTCATGGCGTTCCTCCGCCTTCATGCTAAGACCTTCCAGTTTGCAAACAGATACCTTATATCCTGGGGTTTTAACTGCACATGAAGAACATGCTGCCAGGTTCACAGCAGGGTTCGCAGCTACGAAATACAGCAATGACACCCCAAGCAGGTCTACACCACGGCCTACATGATGGAAACACACGAGAAAAAGAGTGTGGCCTTCTGTCAGCGGCTTAATGCAACAGGACCTCAGGCTCCAATGCATCACTAAAGGAGGGAACTGTAAAAAGCTGCACGTCTCTAGCCCGCCCTAGTACCACACTCTAATCTTTAAGTTGGGACAAGCAGATTCATCATCTGGCCACTTAGTCTGGATAGTTTATAGCTGCTTGTTCGCAGTTGGCACTTTCTGGATCCTCATCACAGACAATGGAAGATAATTATGGCTCTCTCAGAACCTGCCTTCAGGGATAAAAAGGAAACAAATGAAGCACTTTTGAATCCTCCCCTCTGAGTGGATCAAGGCTGTTCACTTATCACAGAGTCCCACCTCATCAGGCAAGTAAACAAGCAGCCGAGAAGGCAGATCCAAACTCTAAAAAGCCATAGCTGGTGCTGGGGGTGTAGATCAGTGACAGAGCATTTGACTAGCATGTATGAGGTCCTGAGTTCAATTCCCAGTCTTCAAAAATAAATATATGATGAATCCGACTTTTAAGCCAGGTGTGATGGTGCATGCCATTAATCACAGTACTCAAGAGGTAGAGGCAGGTGGATCTCTGTGAGTTCAAGGCCAGGGGCCAGGTCTACAAAGCAAGTTTCAGGACAGCCAGGGCTACACAGAGAAACCCTGTCTTGAAAAACAAAAACAAGAAGAAGAAGAAGAAGAAAAAGAAGAAGAAGAAGAAGAAGAAGAAGAAGAAGAAGAAGAAGAAGAAGAAGAAGAAGAAGAAGAAGAAGATTATTGTTGGGTAGGTGAAGGTACACACCTTTAATCCAGTACTCAGGAGGCAAAGGCAAGTGGATCTCTGAGTTCGAGGCCAGCCTGATCTATAGAGGGAGTTCCAGAATAGCCAAGGATACACACACACACACACAAAAAAAAAGCCATAGCTGGGGACAGGCAAAATGCTCCACTAGTAATCCGCACTAGTAATCTGTTGGTAAAGATGCCTGCCTCAAAGCCTGATAACCTGAGTTCAATCACTGAGACCTACGTGGTGGAAGAGAAGAGGCAACAAAGTTGTCAGCTAAGTTCCATATGTGCACACATATACAGGCACACATATGTGCACACATATACTAAAATGTAGCAGAAACATGTCTAAGACAGTAACTATACAGTAACAGCAGTCACTGCTGTGGGCCTACTCCTTTAAGGTAGACACACTAACAGGTGGCCTCATTTGTGGGGTTAGACGTGATGCACCGTGTAGCCAAGATATGCCTTCTTGTCTGGTTAGGAATGGTGTTACATAAACTGGCCTATTCGTATGTCTAGGAAGTTGCTAAACATACGGTAGGCCTTGAAGGAGACCACTCAACCGCCAGACCAGCCTGGTGTGCTGAGTAAAGGGGCTGATCTTTTTCTCAGTTCAGCCATCTATCCTCTAGCCCCTAACTAGGCAATTCTTTCCTCGGGATAGAGTTTCTGCATTTATGAAATCGTAGTAGGAAAAGGAGAAGCATGTAAGTCAGAGGAGGGACACAGACCGTTCACCAAGTACACAAATACAAGCAAGAAGTGACCTCGGAGCCCAGTTCCCAGTGATACGGTGCGGTCCCTGGTGGAGACTCTGCTCTTCCTCTGCTTCCTCCTTCACACTTTCACTGCCCTTCCAGGAAGAGTGGCTTTCAAGCCAGCTCTTGGGCAATCTACGACTTCCTAAAACACTCCAGCTTTGACTGGGCAGCACAGAGCACAATACTCAACCATGCCCCCATGCCACCCCATGTCCCCGAGCCCGTCTCCCTGCTGAGATAGGAGAAGCCTGGCCATCACAGAGTCACAAGACTGAGAGCCCACGGCCCCCAGAGACGCTGCAGGAGAGATTTAAATAAGAGCAGTGGGGTGAAAGGGCAGAAGGGTGCACCTCCAGAGGCAAGTGCAGAGACGGACTCTGTGGCAGAGGCGCTTGAATACCCATGGGAGCAGAATAGGGCCACAAGGCAGGGCTATGCAAAGATGATGCAAGATGAAGCTGGAAGTGGCTGGAGTGAGGGCAGCCAGAGCGTGACTGAGGGAAGTTCTAAAAACAATGCGAGGCCACCAGCGGCCTCTGGCCTCTGAGAGAAAAAGGAACCTGGCAAAATTTTTCACTTGTAAAAGCCACTCTGGCCACAGACATAAAGAGATCAGTGAGTTCTGGTGCTGAACACCAGAAGCCACTAAATGGGGATGACTGTCTGAAGGGAACTCCAGGTATAAGTGACTGTGGGAATCCAGAGACACACAGAGAAAGGCTAACGGAAAAGACCTTTTTAAAGGATGGGTTGGGGAGTGGAACTGGGGTGAGAAAGCCTGGTTTCACACATGCACTCAGAGGCACTGACATGGGGTGGGGTGTTTGTTCGCTTGCTTGTGGTGGTTCTGGAACTAGAACCCAACTCTTTAAGCATGCCAGGCAACCGAACATCCTACTACTGAGCTACAGTCTGACCCCAGAGCCTGCACTAGGACAAGATCCCCCAGGTAATAAGGAAGCATTCAGAATCACTGCTCTGGCTCAACAGGAACCGGTCTTCTGAGATCATCAGTCATACCACAAGGTGTTCCGTTTTCAAATCCAGAGTCTCTAACGGAGCTGCAAAACTAAGTGTTTGCCTTAAAGTTTAAGTGCAGTAGGTGAGCCTTGCCATGAGAAAACTCTCTTACGCTAGCCCGAAAGGGAAATTACAGTCCTGGATCTGGCCCGGACTGCCACAGTATAAGCAAACATGTAGGCTGAGCCTAAACAGTCAAGGCTTCCAGAAGTATCTGTAAGTCAGTCAACTTTAATGACAGCCTCATAAAACTCAACACAATTGCTCAGTTTGCAACCCACTTGAAAATGCAATATTCATCAAACCAGCAGATCACAATCCCGTCTAATATACAACACCATCAGCTCAAAGTATGGTTTTTCTGTGACACAAATGCCCTTAACCCATATGTGTCCCAGCCTTTCCACATCGACAGAATAGGAACCCTAGCATTTACACACCCCATAATTCTATTGGGGTTAGGAAAGTGACGTTTTCCATACTCTATAAAGTGTATCTTCAGAATTTATTTCATAAAGCATTAGTTACATTACCATGCTACTGAAAAAAATTATAAGGGAACTAGAGAAATGGCTCAGTATACCACTTTTGCAAAGAACCTGATCAAGCGCCAGCATCCACACTGGGCAGCTCACAACCACCACCTGTAACTGTAGCTCCAGAGACTCTATTACTTCTGGCCTCCGTGGGCACTTGCACTTGTGTGCACAGGCCCACGGGCATGCACACACTTTTAAAATAACAATAAATATGTTTTTAACTTCTAGTGACTTCTCAGAATGTAAGACAAACTCATCACTGTGGTCCCCAGATCTTTCACCATCTAATCCCAACAACCTTCGCATCTGTCTTGCATTGATGTGCTAACCACACCAAGCCAAGCCACAGTTCTTAGCCCAACACACTAGCAACTGATCAAGGGAGAGGGGCTGCTAAGGGCCGGGGGAGATGGGGCTGATTCATTGAACTGAAGCTAGGAAATCCGTCAGCTACTGGAGATACCAAAACATGTTCCAGAGCACAGACTACCAACACAGTGACAGCCACGGGGCAAGAGGAAGCAGCAGGCTTCGAGTCCATGGGGCTCCGGCAGCCTGAAGGGGATGTCTGGACTTTATCCTACAGGGGATAGTGGAGAACAGCCCTGTTAAGAACTGTTTGATGAAAGCGGAGGGTACCTACAAGGACGTTTTTTTTCCAAAGTTCTCTCCCAGTCCACACTGCCCATCAATGAAATCCAAAATAGTTTTTAGGAAATAGATGTGGGGATTTTAATAGCAGTACATGATCTCTTTTAACCAGAGATTATAATCACAGAAGTACAGACCTAGTAGGAACTTTTGCAATCATGTACTCTAACCCCTTATTTTAAAGATAAGAGCACTATAGTCTTGAGAGATTAAATGATTTGCTCAAAGACTGAGGCAATTTGTGGCAGAGTTGATATTCAACCCCCAAATCTCATGTCTGCTAGACTAGAGAAAATAGGATGCAGCAAACCTTCTAATAAGAATTAAAGAACCTATTCATTCATTCAACAAATATTTACCTGACACCAGATGCCATTCGAAGTTGGGCATAAACAAGGACAAAAGCCTTTGCCTTTATGGAGTTTTCAGTCTAGTGAGGACAGACAGTACACACACACACACACACACACACACACACACAGCATAATAAATAAATTATATGGTGTGTCAGAACAATATAAGTACTATAGGAAAGAATAAAGCAGAGAAGTCGATCACTGGGGGTCTATCAGGATAGACTACACTGAGGAAGTAACATGAGAGATTTAGGACAAGTACTTGCAAGATGCTGAGAGATACTGAGGACTGGCAAGCTCACATAATGCCTATCCACTCCATTTTAATTTACCTGTACAAATCAATAGGCAATATGGCTAACCTACTTCCAAATTTCCTGGCATCTACACACCAAGTTCAACAAACAAAACTCCAAAAATGTAACATTTTTCCTGATAAAGTGTGTGTGTACAGGGGTGGGAGGTGTTCTGGCTTTAACTAACACCTCTGATAGGTTGGCATATTAGAATGTAATAAAAATGGAAAATTCTGGCTAGGAAGCGAAACAAGTTCACATTCTGCAATATGATAATGGATCAAGCCAATTTATTTTAGTTTCTGCCAAATATGGAATAAAATGTGGGCCATTGCCTGAAAATACCAGAAATGAAACTAAGATTGGCACCAACATACCAAAACCTGGTGATGAATTCCCCAGGAGAGACAAAAAGGGAGTATCAAAAGAGGAAGAACAATCATAATGCAAAAATTCCTAGGGCATGGCTTCACTGCTCTCTTCCAGAGATTGTACAGGCATGAGGGTCAGTGTCCTCATTCCACAAAGCAAACACCACTGAGCATCCTCAGAATAACTAACCCTCTAATGGCAGGTGCTTCTGGAAGACTTTTTTGCATACGAGAAAACTGGAAGTCTTGTATTTGTTTGTTCAATTTAAATCCATTTTATGAATTATTTGATTTTTATTTTATGTGCACTGGTGTTTTGTTTGCATGTATGTCTGTGTGAGGGTGTTGAACCCCCTAGAGCTAGAGTTACAGACAGTTGTGAGCTGCCACTTAAGTGCTGGGAATTTAACCCAGAGCCTCTGGAGTAACAGCCAGGGCTATTAACCGCTGAGCCATCTCTCCAGTCCTAAAAACTAAAGGTCTTAAAGTTTAAAACTTCCAAATTGTTAGCAAACAAGATAGAAGTACTAGCTCCCAGGTCTAACTGACTCCAAATTCATTCTGACCCTTAGTATTTCAGCCCCTGGAGTATTTTCTAATGACTTGTGACCTAAGAATGGTTTGTTTAGTTTGTTTTCTACTTTTTTGTTGTGTGTGTGTGTATGCGCGTGCACATGTGTTTGTGCATCTGTTGGTTTTTCAAGATAGGGTTTCTCTATGTAACAGCTCTGACTGTCCTAGAACTCACTCTATAGACCAGTCTGGCTTCGAACTCACAGAGATCTACCTGCCTCAACCTCCCAAGTGCTAGGATTAAAGGTGTACACCACCACCACCCAGCTGTTTTTTTTTATATTAATGAAGGATTATAAATCATTTAACTTTCTCAAACAAAAAAGTAGAAGTATCTAGAGCCTGCATTTAGCATACATGACACCCTGGATTCAATCCCTGGCACCATCTACAAAATAAAATAAACTAACAACAGAGACCTTAGATGGCCCACAAAACCTAAAATTTACTATTTGGCCCTTTACAGAAAGTTTCCCAACACCTATAGTCAAATCTACTGCAGCAGCCACAAGCAGATCCCAAACCCATTTTACCAGCTGCATTGTTTATAAATGTCATCCTAAGGAAAAACCAGCTCTGTGGAGAACCGGTTTCCAAGCTGGCCAGGCAAGAGAACAGTTATTCACTGACTAAGGCTATGGAATTCTGCTACACTGTTTAGAGCCTCTGATAACATTTTGCTTTCTTGTTCTATGCTGTGCCCAACAACAGCAGCCTTCACAAAAATCCACCTGGCATCTCTACCCCTACTCTCCAGGCACAAGGCTCTCAGATACTTCTTAGACCACTTGCTCTGTCCAGACGTAGGAGTGTCCAATAGTTCAAAACTATCTCATTCCTTCTCTTCCAAATCTGAATATCCAAGGCTACTTTCTAAACCACAGGCTGATAGCCCAAATTATGTTCTCCAAAAGTGGATGAGAGCCATGATCTATCTGGGAGGGAAAGCTCTTTGCCTTCCCTGGATGACCTTGCTCAATTACTCAGGCCAGGGTGGAGAATTGTGGTTGCCTTGGCTACTATCCCCACCTCCCCTGTATTTATAGTGCCCTAATATTCCTCGGGGAAAACCATCCATCCTTGGCTTTCAGAACATTTATTTCACATGCAGTTACTCTACTCTGGGTTCGAGCCAGCTTCAGAGGTTATCTCAAGGATGAACACATAATTTAAGAGTAAGCCAACAAAATCCAAGTTCAGACTTTGAGCTGAACTTATGGTCATAAGTCATCATGCCAATGTGAGGGAGGGGCCGTCTGAGAATGAAACTAGCCCAGAAGAATGTGAACTTTAGTGACAAAGAGAAACCAGGACGGAAGACACCCTTTAGAGCCATGAGACCCTGGGAAATAAAAACGGGAACAGCCCTTGGCTTTCTAGCTACACACCACAGCAAATGCATTCTGCTTAAGCTTCTTGTTTGGTTTTCCTCTTCCTCTATAGTGTTAAGCAATCTGGCTGCTGCCGCCAGAATGGAAGCCCCACATCTACAAATGTGTACTACAGACACTGACAGGATGGTGGCGGCGGCAGCAGGGACTTCACTGTGGATCGTTAATATCGCACATCCCATTGAGACCAAGGAGAAATTCGCTGTTCTTCCTTCCACCAATTCCAAGAACTCTGAGCTCTCAGAGATGTTAGGGCTTCTAATTTAATAGCGCATTATCTGATTAGAACTGAAACAAGCAGATAAGTGTTTTAAATGAGTGTCCCTCATCTAGGCCCACCCACAACTGTTACCCCTCAAATCTCTTAGGAAAGAGAAAACAGACAGAAGGCAAAGGACTCAGAGCTAATTCTTCTGCTTCTGCTATTTCAAGGGTTTCACAGAAATCAACGTGGACCTGACCAGCCCAGTAAGCAGGAGACATACAATATTTCCCTGTATGTGACCCCACTGATCCAGGGCAGAGGTGGGCCCATTAGTCCTACAGAGCTGGAAGAACACAGCAGACAGATTTTCCATGTTTCCTTCATTCCCACCCTGGCTAAAGTTCCTGTAACCTTTTATGTCTCTGATGAGTATCAGCTATAGATGGTCCCCAATCAGATGATAAAGGCTTTGAAAAATAGTTTGGTAGAAAAACAGAGAAAAGATCTTTGATCTTATTCTTTACTAGGATATTAGACATCAGCAGAGAAGGCAAATGCCTATCAGGACAGTGGGCAGCCTTTGTTTCACGCCCAGGACTTCTGGAATCCTCTACTGCTATTGATTCTACAGCCACGTTCCAGCTCCAAAGCACAGCCACAGTGCTGTTCTAGGTCAGGAAGTAATTTCCGGCACTGAGAAATCAATGGGGACAGAGCTGTGTGTCACACAGTTTTGAAGTTCTGTAGTAAGAGATCCCGAGACACTATATAGGTCAGTAAGCCTCCAGTGTCTAGAAGTCATTAAACAGGGTACTGGGTCTGCAGATTGAAAGAGGTAATGTTGCCCCTTTCTTCTTTAAATAGCTAGGAATGGTGGTGTTCTATAAACACACAGAGCCTAGGTGGGGGCGGGGATGCTGGCTCTTACTCCTGTATTCTGCTTATCAAGACTCAATTCCTAAAAATGAAGCGGAAAAATGGTGTGTGAAAAACACAATCTTCTGCTTGTTCAACTCCTGTTCCAGGCCATTCCAGCAAAGGGAGCTCTCCAAATGAACTGATATTAAATCTTGTTGAAAAAGAAAGTCACTAGAGTGTATCAAAGAAATCCATGCAGAAACTATGTCTCCATAAGGGTAGCCACTAGACGAACATGGGATGCAGTTTCAGCTCAGAAAGGTCAGCAAGTGACATGCAAGGAACAAAATGAAAGAAGCAATGAAAAATGATTCGTTCCTGTTTTACAAATACTTGCTCAGTCATGTTCATTGTACTCTATTCATAATATGCAGGAAATGGAAACAACCTAAATGTCCTTCTGCTGACAAACAGATAACAAAAACGTGGTGCCGATCCAACGTGGAATACGATTCAGCTGTAAAGACAAACAAAGGCTGCGGGTAAAGGCGTGGGACTAGAAAAGATCATATTAAATGGGGTAACCCAGATGCTGAACATTGTCGTTCATGTGACTCTTAACTCCAAATCTTCAGACCTGAGTATACAACATGGAGTAACCACGGAAACCAGGAAACTATAAACAGATGATGGGGGTGGGGCACGAGAGACAGGAATAGCAGGATACGAGTGATTGGAAGGGGGAAGTGGAGAAAATGGAGCAGGCTATAATTACAGAGGGGGCTTCTAATTACACTTTAAAGCAGGACACCCTTTTGCAGTAAGTACCAGGCACCTATGATAAATTCTCTGGCCAGCAGACAGGAGTAGGATTCAACAGAGACCTTCCGTGTGACTTGTGAGTCCTGTAATCGGACTCAAACTATGTATTAGGTACTTAGGATTTCTGAGACATCAGCATCTCAGAACTCTTGGGAATGTTATAGAATCTTTATTACCAGGCATGTTTAAAACAGAAACATCTGGAATAAGTTCAGTATAATATGGTCAGAGCATAAGATCCAGTCTAATTCCCAGAGGTAATTCTTTGTACAAGGTGAGGAGGCCAAAGACTTGGACATAAGGACAGGACCAACATAGTATTTTAAATTCCTGTATTATTTCCATGTTATAAAAGGGCAAGAGGAATTAGTCATCAGAATAGAGATAGTTGCTATGATTTTATACCGGGTACTTTGCACATAGCTCTTCAGTAATGCTACTGTCCCATTTTTCTAGAGGAAGAAACAATGTAAGGAGCTGGGCAGTTAGCAGAAAAAGACTGCTCAAAGACAAAAGGGCTAGCATTGGATGATGTTCAAGTCCTGACACCCCCCCCCCCCGCCATAGGAATCTTCTAGAGGTTATAGCTAGATGTACCTCATAGACTATCATGAAGATTCAGTGGAATAAGGATGAAGTTGGGGCTGGGCATGGCTCATGTACAGCATTTATACAGTAATGTGCACAGCTCTGAATTGGATCCTGGCAGTAAAAAAATCATTTTTAAGTTTATAAAACACCCAAGAGATGCATGCCTGCCCCACTGTAAGCATTTAAGTGATGGTAGCTACTCTACTAGCATTACTATGGTCCAAGTCAATCTAACGTCATGCTTTTGACATGTGGGTCTCTGAAAAAAAAAATCTCTTGGCCTCTAAAATTCTGCTTAACCAGAAGCAAAAGGCAGAAAGGATTGGAAAAGGATCAGAAGAAAAGTAAGAACAGCCTGTGTGAATTTATCCAAAGGAGACCTGTGGCCCATTTACAAGGGCGTGCATTGAGGATTGTGCAATTTTCACAAAAGGAAAGAGTCACAAGATCTAACCGTGCAAAAGTTGTGCATCATCAGTCCAAGAAGGCTTGACACAGCACAGCTGGAGAGTGGTAATAATACACAGAGACATTCATGAGCTGTTGAATAGAAAGATGATAAAACCAAAATAACTATCTCTAATTGGCACTCCTGACATAACTAACATTTTCTACATCTTTAATTTCTCTCTAATGAATATGTAGTATTTACGTAATCAAGAAAATGCTGATCTGGGCTGACTTTTTTAACAACTGACCCATATGAAGAGAAAGAAGCAACATAAGCCTCTGGGGACGGCAGAAGGGGTGTCCTGTTATTTGCTGTGGATGGCTCTGTGAACTGTGAGGCCGGCAGCTCTCAGGAGAGAGCCAGCAGTCTTCCATCTTATCCAGGATCCATCTACATATGTCTAACGTGTGTCACTCCTAGACATTCTAACTCAGTACCCACAAAGCTAGATTTCGTGCCCAGTCTCCTGACTTATCCCAAGTAGGTTTCTAGGTTCCCTAGGTGACATTATAAATAATTATATTTGGAGCTGTTCAACTAACCCAAATAATGCTCTCATTCTATGTCCCCATTTTTATTTCTTGTAATATAAGTAGTGGCCTCCTTGATTCAAGATGATTTTAACAGCACTGCTCCAGCCCAGTGATAAAAAAAGAGAAATTGAGGCCTGTCTCGGGGTCCCTCTGGAGAAGTAAATATAAGAACCAAAATGCTCTGGTCATAGCAGGCAACCAGGGAGCAGGAGCAGGACATTCTGTACCCACCCTGGTTCTGAGAGGTCCATTCACCTCTGGAACATAACACAGGAACTTGAACAGGAAAGGGGCCCTGGATGGCATTGTTTACAGTTGTGAAGACTAGCAGCAGAGACCTCTGGGTTCTACGGTCTTTTCACTACAATTGTGACTCCAGGGTTTGCCTAGGCCGTTCCCTTTAAAAGGGTCTTTGTCTTCCTCATCATCACAATATCAACGGCTCACATCTTTGGCCTTTTAGCCAGACATTCTGCAGGGCGGTCACAGTGGGAGAAAGTGGGGTGGAGAGAAAGGACACAAAGAGAAGGGCGAGCACGAGGGCAAGAGCCAAGGCGGAGAGGGCAGCAAGCAGTCTCTGCTCTCAGACGGAAAGTCTTACGTGAGAAAAGAGGGCTTGCAGGCTAAGACTTACACATCTCCCAATCATCCTGTATCAATGAATTGAACCATTTGTTTATCCAGTTTCCAAAATAGCTGGTGCCCTCCAAATATGACTATCCAAATGAGAATATGACTGGAAAGGTCCTCTGCTGTGAAGACAAAAGTTCCTCAAGATGGGGCATAGCTCATTTGCCTACTGTTCACAGGCCCCTTGAGTTCATTTCCCATCACCACAAGTAAGCAAAACATAAAAGCTTTGAAAAGTTCCTTTCTTGATTCCCACATTATACTACCCTAGATCTTGACCTCTTCCTTCCCACTCCCAGCCAGGAAGTTACTCAGCAAAGCGAACTCATCACCCAAGCAGAAACAGGATGAAAGGAAAGCTAACCGGAGGCCTCCAGACACTCTTAGGGTGGACTGTGAGTTCCCTACACCTAGACCATGACATCACAGCAATCCCAGTAGCAAGCTGCACAAGGCTAAAAGTCCCAAGGAAAAAGCTGCCAATAGCTGGGGGAATGGGAAAGATAGGGAGGCATATCTAAGAACTGGAGAGAGATGACAAAAATGGCCTCCCAGATAACTGCAGAAACATTCAGCATCTGCAGCCAACCCATAGGACCTCGTGCAATAAACAAAAGAACCGTGTGGTGTGTGAATTGCAGCCTAATAAAGCCATTTTCTAAATCCTAAAGAACTCGCAAGGTCCCTACTCATCGCTGCCTCCCACCACACTGCCCCACACACCAAGAACTCAGCATCAGTCTGACTGAGATGGCACATACAGAGATGACTCAGCCTTCTTCTCTAGCTGACATTTGGGGAGCTTTTCATATAAAATAACCATCAAAAAGAAAACCTAACTTTTTTTTTCTTAAAGAGGCTCGGGTTTGGGCTTATGGAAGATAAGAGACCTGTAAAAATGAACATGTATTGCAAACTCTATAGCTGCTGAACACCTACCTGCATGAACTCAGGCTGCTTCCAGTACCAACCCCTAAGCCCTGTGATGGTATGAAGTGATGCTGCCCAAACGAGGTGAAGGAGTGCAGAAACTAGCCAGAGTCATCTCCCAGAGAACAGCAAGGCCAAAAGCGATCGGTTCCACCCCAATTTCCTATGCAAGAGAGCACGGTGTCCCTGTCGGGGAACTTATTACGAGTATGCTGGCTTCAGAAAAAAGAAAAGGGAATTCTTTCCAAAGAGAGCCATGTTGCTGCTCTAAGGAGACTAGCCACATGCTAACTCGCTGGCCCTGCACACTGCTCAGGCAGCTTTAGTCAGAGAGCCAGCAGACAGCCTCACAGCCTGGCTGGCAGATGCAAATCCTGGACAAACAGCTGAGAGCTGTGGCCTGAAGAAGCCGAGGGAGCATCCCGACTGCCTGCCTGGCCTCCATCTCCCAAAAGCCATATCGTCCACAGCAGGAGTCATGTAGATGATGAGCTACTGGATAAGCAGCCCAGGGCAAGGTCTGTGTCAGGCATCTCTGTAAGACTCAGACACGGAAGCAGGAAACCCCCATCTCTGGGAGAACAGCACGCAGATTCCCTAAGCAAACAGCAGAGCGTGAGCAACACTGCTGTCCTCGTGGCGACATCTTGGGTTCTCCCCAGCAGCAGCTGTAGTCTTTTCTACCCAGCCCTGCGGAGATCAGAACAGAGATAGGCACTAGCACAGGAAGGAACCTTTGCCAGAAATGAGTGGCCTGGGGGTGTTGCAGTGGCAGGCTGGGCAGATCAGCTCTGGCTGGGTTTGGGGTACCTCATCCTCCAGTCAACAGCCAGCCCCTCCCTAGATGCCATGTCTCCTCTGCAGCAGCTCAGCCAGCTCACTATGCTTCTTGAATGTTTTTGAAGAAAAAAAAAGTGTGTGACATAATTACAGACTCTGACCCTAACCGCCTTTAACCTTGACAAGGGCAGCGAGGACTCACTGTGGGAAAGCTCCGAGATATAAAGTTTCCTTTCAGATGCTCTCCACCCCCACCCCCATCCCCAGTGCTCAGGGGGTCCCAGCAGGCTCCCAGGTGGAGCCCAGGAACAACTGAATCCCAGGCATGAAGCCACACCAGCTGAGATGCCATGGTTGCTGAAACATTTACAGCCTTGGAACACTCCATCATCCTGTGGCCTGCATAGTGTTGACTGACACCTTGCAGATACCTGAGCTGGCCCAAGGAAAGGCTGGGCAACTCAGCAGGGCACATTAAGGAGAAAAGATGATTTAAGGACAAACACGGTTTACACAGAATCTCTTCTGGCCTATTTTGACTTCCTGTGTGGTCTGACACCCACACACACAGGCACACACATACATGCAAATCACTAGAGAGAAAGCTATAGGCCACACAGATTTCCAGGCCTGCCCCTGTGCTCAGACATCAGAATCTCCTCTGGTTGAAAGCCTAAAGTCTGAGAACATCTTACAGCATTCTCTCTTTTAAGAATGTGTGCAGAGCCGGGCGGTGGTGGCGTACACCTTTGATCCCAGGCAGAGGCAGGAGAACTCTGTGAGTTCGAGGCCAGCCTGGTCTACAGAGCAAGTTCTAGGACAGGTTCCAAAGCTACATAGAGAAACCCTGTCTCGAAATAAAAATTTTTTAAAAAGCAACAAAAATATATGCAGAAAAATCCTTTGGGGAAATTATGGCAGGTACAACTCAAGATGGCTACAGTCATGTCAAGCTTGGTACGACCACCACCTTGTAGCCAGGACAATCAGATAATAATAATAATAATAATAATAATAATAATAATAATAATAATAATAATATTATAATAGCAGTTTCATTTATATTTCACTTACGTGTGCTTATGCCACTAAGCTCAACATCTACAGTTCTCACCTATTTTTTTCCTAGTAATATCATTACCTAGATAGTAATTATGACCTTGTACTTAAGCTGCTCTCTTTAGTTCCTCCTCCAAAAGTCAAACTCCAAAGGCCTCTGGGAACATTCTCATTCAAAATGTCCAAATGATGACTAGGGAGTCATCAACTCCTCTACCCACCTGCTACACAGTGATATGGCCCACAGCTTCAGCCTACACTCTTCTCTTAGGGTCTTAGCACTCTAAGATTAGGATCACCTGGGGAAGTTTTACAATTCCCAGCCTAGACGAAGTGCGTCAAAATCTCTGGGGTGAGGGGTGACAGGCGTCAATAGACACCTAAGACTGAGAACCACTGCATAGGTCTCATCGAATTCATTCGCTCCAGGATCACAAATACCACCTGGGGAAAGCCAAAGCCCCAGGTCTCTTCCAGAGCTCACCCCCACTCCGCCTGCATGCCCATGAGAACAACTACAGACACAAGCTTCTCTCAGCTGTGTCTGCATCACACACCGCAAACCCACGAGAGTGGGATGGAGTTCGGTCAGCATGTAGGACCTGATGGGTACTTTGGAGGCACCCTAGTTCCTTCCTCTCCCGTGCCCTCATCACTTCTCAATCCAAACACAGTTGAGTATGCATTCTCCTGTTTGTTCGTATCAGCACATTTCCTCTGAAAAATTCCATAGAACCCTCTATTCTACTCCATAACTCTGAATGTTTAAGCAGTGATTCCCCTAAGTCAAGCAGATTTCTGCAAGAGCACACTTCCTGTCACACTTTCTGTACTCCTTGGCACAGAGCCCCCCACTCGGGGACAACCACATTCTTGTCTGTGAAGCGCATTTGTGTGTTGTCTCTACCTTTCTTGCCAGGCACCACGTGAAACATATCCATTCTCTCCAATGCTTCTACCTTAGGGCAGTGTTAAGCATACAGTGGATCTTATATTACTGATGAAATATGAGGTTATTTTAGGTAATATAATAACAAGTACTTTTTTGGTTTTTTGAGACAGGATTTCTCTATGGAGGTCTGGCTGTTCTGAAACCCATTCTATAGACAAAGCTGACCTTGAACTCAGAGATTTGTCTGCCTCTGCCTCCCACGTGCTAGGATTGAAGGAGTGTACCACCAACATAAGGAAAGTACTTTTTAATTTAATGATTATGCTTCAGTGATTCTTTTTAGAACACAAAGTGGCTAAACTCATCAAACCTGTGACTTCCCTTCTGACATAATTGCAGTTTTGAGCAGACTTTCTCAAAGTTAATAAAGAAGGATGAAGATGAGGCATAATTAGCAGAGGTGACCTACAAATGGCAGATAAGTAACACGGGCCCCTGTGGACCTGATAAGCTTTCATTAGCCTTTCCCAAAGGAAACGAAGGTTCCCTCCCATAGGATCCTTCCAAACTGCCAGCACTCCTCACCCATGGGGTCATGGGCTGCTTCTGGGTCCTCTGCTTCCTTTCTAGAAGCTGAGCAACCAGGAGAGGGACAAGTGTCTGGTCCACAAGACCCACCAATGAAGCCTCTACATCAACGGGAGCTGTCCCAAGTACCTGAGCATAGACCAGAAAGCACAAGTGGCAGGATCCTGTCTTCTATCAGAAAGATATGCTAAGCTCTGTAGGAAAAGCCACCATAGGGAGATGGCCCACATCCCCATCTCCTGCCCACCAGAAATTCTAGTGCTCACAGCTACTAGGTAAGACACGCCCACTAGCTCAAAGTCACTACCTCCAATCACCAAGTTTTGCAGGAGATTTAGCACCTTCAACCCTCCCGAATAGAAGACGAACTACACCAGGTGAAAGCACAACTCCACACCAGAATGTAAGACCAGGCCTTGTATTTAGGTAACTCGTCCTATGTCACATTCTGTGGGGTAATTTTCATTATAGCTTTTAATATACAAACCAGAAAGAAGGAAATGAAGAAAGACTCCAGGTTTTTTTTGTTACACAGATGCCACTCTACATAGTAAAGAAACTGCTTTTCTACTCTCAAAATCAAGGCTCAGGAAACGGCGCTCACTTAGAATTTCTTGGACTAATTCCCTGAGAGTATCTATCATGGTAGAAAATACATATAGTGCTTTTAGCTGAGCAATTCCACAAGAGGAACTCATCCTACAGATCTGATTACTTCTGTTTCCCATGCCAGAGGTATGTACCTCGCAGAATATGTGTGTATGCATATATGTATATGTGTACATGAACATCTTTAAATGCATGTGCATGTGTGTGCATATATGTGTTTATATACATCTGTATATAAACATAAGTGTGTTTATATACATGTGTATGTAATATACTTATTTCTATACATGTGCATGTATGTGCATGTGTTTACATACATATGTACATGTATATGTGTGTTTATATATATACATGTCTGTGTGTGTGTATATATAGAGAGAGATAGATATAGACAAAGTTTCAGGTGGTCCAGGGGTTAGTCAGGACTCTCTAAATGTCTAGAAATAATTTTGAACTTCTGGTCATCCTGCCTTTACCCTCTCAATACTGTGATCATAGACAGACATATGTCATACATATGACATACAGTTTTATGTGTAACTGAGGATCAAACTCAGAGTTTCATGCATGCTAGGCAAGCACTCTACCAACTAACTGAATTATACCTCCAGCCCAACTGGAAATAATCTAATTGTGTAATGGGGGAATGGTTAGAAAAAGCTGTGCTTCATCCATATGATGGAATGCATGCACAAGTGCAGAACATGCAACATACATCACGATTAGACACAAAAAATTGCATATGGGATCCTTCTAAATGCATAAGTGTATATAAGTGTACAAATGAATACATATACATTTGCTGACACATTCATAAATTTCAAATAAAAATATCCAAGACACTGGTGAAATGCTGCTTTCAGTGGAATTGGGGAGGAAGACACAGGGGTTGGAGGAATACTCAAAGTCCTTTCTGTCTTTTGATCTGTGCCGTTTATAGGTGTTAACTATTTAGACCAGCTCTGACAAAGAAACAGACATGAACAAAAGTAAACATGTCACTTTAATTTTTTTCCCTCTGTCCACAGCGGACCCACAAATGTAACAATGAGATACACAGTCAGAAGTCTGTTGCAGTTTGGGCCCTATCTGCTCAACAGTGACCTTGACATAGAAACACAGTCAAAGTTCAACTTGCCTGCCTGGAAATCTAGCTAAAGCCACAGGATGTGCCAGTGCTAAAGCCACCCGGGATATGCCAGTTCATATTTTCAAAGTGTTCCAACGAGGCAGCTGTAAACATAAAAATCAGTATGATAGCAAGATCAAATGGGCATTGAAACCTACCTGTGGTATCTTTACAAGCCATACAAAACAGAGTTTATTTTGGCTTTTCCTGTGTGGCAGCAGCAGGAGTCGAAGCACAGCTACTGAGTTGGCCCGGAGGAGCTAGCTAGCTAGCTAATAAGGTTTGATGCAGAATTCTCAAGCCCCAAACCTTTGTCCATCTGGCAAAGAAAACACACACACATGCACATGAACACCCCACCCAACCCCAGGAATCTCCACTTTCTAAATATAGTAGGCAACTGCCCGGTCTCCAAACTCACACTCGGCAGCATTCTGTGCCTTCCAACCAAGGTGAAACAAGCCAGACATAAACACGCTGTGACAGCTTCTGGCCCCCACTGCCAAGCTGTTTTCCTTACTGTTTCCTCTCTTCCTCCACTCTGGGTTTCTACAGAATGTGGAAACCCTAGTGACTGATTTATAAAAAATTTCTCTAGCTACTAATGCTATTTGTCCTCTTCGTAACAAGTATGCTTTTCCTGCTGGGCCCCCCCAGTTTGAGTTTGGAAGTCTTTTCAATATGGACAAAGTAAGGCTCATCTCCCATTGTACTTAGAAGGATCTGCATCTCAGAAAAAGATACTAGACAAGCCCAAGACTAGTAAGGATGCCTGTATTTCCCACCCTACCATCACACACATGGTGGGGAGGGGGACCTCATTCTTTCAGAATCAGTATCCGGGCCACAAGAGGCAGACTATTTAGAATGTTTCCAATTAAACTAAAAAGTTAAGCTTCAGAAACAATCTAGCACATATTCACAAGCACCAAACCAATTAGCTACAGGGAAATAAAGGACCTAAATAATGGCTGTTACAAAACCTATAGAAACTAGAGTCCGCAACAGACCCAGAATCTTTCAAATGTTGGGACTCATACACACAAAAGCTGACATGGGAATGATTACTCCGGCACTTTCTCTAGCTAAAAACCTGAGATAATCCAATAATCCAACCCTATTAAATAATCAAAAGGAATGCAGGGTATACATGTACTGACCTAGCAAAAGTAAGATAAGGAAGTAATGGTAAAAGTACAACAAAAGTTTATATAGTAAATATCCCATTTTTAGAGAGATATGGATAAGAGAAGGAGCATTCCAAATGAAATGAATGAATGATAGATCCCTGAGGTTGCAGGCCTAAGTCAGAGGTAGGGCACCTAGCCCACCATCTGAAACCCTGAGTGTGATCTCAGATCTAAAAGTGAGAACAAAAAAGAGAAGTGGGGGAAGGAGAAAGAGAGGGACAGGGGAGGGGAAAGAAGAAAGAAGAAGGAGGAGGAAGAGAGAGGGAGGAAGCCTTTACTCTGTATACTTCTCTGGCGTGAGTATACACTCATGAATTACGTATGCCAGTGTCATTTACATTTGCCTCTGAACTTGGTCATTCACTCCTACCATTAATTTTCTCTCCAAACCTAATCTTACTGAAATGTTCCTGATTTCAGAAAACAGTAGCATCATTCACATAACTCAGGTCAAAAGCATCTTAAGTCATTCCTGATTTCTCTTTTCTCTCTGGTAGTCCACATTCAATTAAACAGCAAATTATGCCAGCTCTACTTACAAAGCTCCTGATGTTACCGTCCTGGTCCAATTAGTGGACCATGGTGCCATTAGTGCCATGGCTCTAATTTCTATCCCAACAGCCCTCTAATTGGCTCCTTGTCTCATCTTGTCTCTCATAACCCTGCTGGCCTTGAACTCACTGTACACCTAAAAATGACTTTGGACTTCTTATCCTCCTGCCTACCTCTACCTCCTAAGTGTTTGGATTAAAGGCATGCACCACCATACCTGATCTACATAATCTTTTTAAAGCACAAATCGGATTATATAATAACTGCCATGGCCGTCCACAACAATGAGGATGAGTCCCAAAGTCTTTTCCAGCGCTCGGGAGATCTACGACCTAGGCTGCTGACTCCCCCATTCATTTCCCACTGCTGTGCTCCAATCACAGATGGCCTCACTGAGGACCCTTTCCCTTGACTTCTAAGCTGTTAAGTCTCTGACAAAGTCCTTAGCAGAGTCCAAGGCTTTAAAATCCACGGCAAGAGCAGAATACAATCTCTCAGTTTGTGCATGAAGGTTTTCTTTAATGACAAAATGTAAAATGTATAGAAAGATAGATAGATAGATAGATGGATAGATAGATAATCAGTTGAAATGTACTAAATTGTGATTTTCAAAATTAGAAACAAATCCAATTATCGGTATAAATCTTAAATAATCACTTTGACTATAAGGTTATAATGGCATCCCTCCTTTAGGTAATTTTCAGGAATGCCATGGCCTTGACAGCATAATACAATCTCTTTCAGGAGTTGCTTTCTCCAACAGCTCTGTTGTCATAACAATCTTCTAATTTTGTCAGCTCTAGGGGTTTGGGTCATTGTCTAAAGACTAGAATGCCTACCTGTGAGATCTACCAGCAGAGATGCTGATTGACCTACTTAGAGCAGAGGTCTGCCCCCTAAAACACCAATCTCCTAAACCCATGGGTCCTGAATAGCAAGTGAAACTGTTTGCAAATGGAAGTAAAGAGTCCCCAAAGAAGACAAATGGATAAAATGAATTACTGTTTCACTTCATAAACAAGTTTTATGGACGAAACAGAGCATAGTATATGTGAGAATACACATTTCAACAATAAGGAGCACCAATTTGCCGGGAAATGCATGCACAGATGCTCAACATCATTAGTCACGAGTAAACCCCAAATTAGAACCAAGTGAGATATATTACTCCAGTAGTTTGCTACTATCAAAAAGAGAGCATAGGAAGTGTTGGTGAGGCTCACACACTGCTGATGTGTAATGGGGCTCTTCTGTGGAAAACCGTCTGTTAGCCTTTTAAAAGTTAAACTGTTTCCTTTATACCTGAGTTTAAATCAAATTTTATGTTTTCCATATAATTCAGCAATTTTACTCTTAGGTAAGACAAAAGATTCGAGGTGAAAACATAAAGGCATGTATATAAACATTCTTGGCAGCATAATTCAAAAAAGCTAAAGACCGAAACTCATCTCAGACACAGAAGCACCTCAAACCAACACGCTAAGTGAAAGAGCCCAGATATAAAGACCTTGTAATCTATAACTCTACTTAGCTCCGATTCTCAGAAATGACCACTCTAGACACAGGGAAAGGGACTTGGTGGCTGTGTACGGCTTCAAAATGGAAGACACTGCAAACAGAGACAAGGAAGCTTTCGGGGTAGCGATTTTCATCAGCTGGATTCTGGTAATTGTTCCGCAAGCCACTTAAAACAGCTGAATTCTATGTCAAGTAAATTATTAACAGTGGAGCTCAAAAAAAATATATATACACGCCCCCAAAGCACGCTGACCTGAAACAAATGACCTCTCTGAAAGGGATACATAGAAACATGATGGAATATTCTTAGGAGACACTTGACAAATTAGCATGTCAAATGCAAGTGTTCCTGGTCATTCTGTAGGGAAAGGAAAAAAAAAGGAGAGGAAAAATCATTTCCCTGATTTCACAGGAGAAGGAATCGTGCTTCTTAGTGGAGGTTGCTAATAATTAAAATTTAACAATAGGACTCTCAGTCATAAAAAGAAATCTAACTCTAGTATCTGGTCTAACACAAATGAACCCTGAAAACACCACACTACATAAAATAAGCCAGATATAAATGCTAACTGTTGTATGACTCTAGAAATGCCTAGGACATCAAATAAACAAAGATTGTCAAGGTCTAGAGTGTGATGGGAGTGGAGTCATTATGTTATTTGGACTATCTCAGCTTGGAATGCTGGGAAATCTCTGGAACTAGACAACACAGACAGTACACACACTGTGAACAAACCCAACCCCACTAAAGTATACAAAATTATTTAAAAGCTGCTACAGCAGTAAATTTTGTGCCATGTACATTTTATCACAATAATTTTAAAAGCTTGTTTTGAAAAAATGAGCAAAAGAAAAATCGAACAGCCATCCCACCAAAGAAGGTACACAAATGGCAAATAAACATATAAAAAACTCTCAGTGGAATATGTCACCAGAAAATTGGAGGGGAAAGCGGAGGTGAGCATGAATTCCTCCACCTATTATATGGTCCAAACAAAAACACCATCACATACCTACAGAGCAACAGGACCTCTCGCTCTGTGCCGGAGGGAATGAAAAATGCTGCAGCCACTTTGAAAGACAGGTTGGTTATTTCTTATGAAACAATACATACTCTTATCACATGATTCAACATGATCTTTACGCAAATGAACTGAAAATTCATGTCTATGAACAAAATAGTTACGCTGGCTTCATTCATAATTGTCCAAACTTGAAAGCAATCAAGATGTCTTTCAACAGGTAAGAGAAGAAACAAATTTTGGTACCCAGCAATGAGACCCAATAGTTACCAAGACATGGAGGAACCAGAAATACACATTACTAAGTGACACAAGGCAATCTAAAAAGGCTACAGACTGGTTCCAGCTATCTGACAGTCTGAAATGGCGAGAGAAGACAATAAAAAAGCCTATAGGTGGTAGAAGTTGAAGAAAAAGAAGATATGATAGAACATAGAGGGGTTTTAAGACAGGGAAACTATAATGACATAATAAACGGTACACTGTCAATGTCCATCAACTGTGCACCACCAGGAAACTGTCATTAATAATATCCTACCAGGGACCAGGGGTATGGGTGTGTACGCACATGTGCAAAGCCCTAGCTTCAACCTCCAGGACCGAGGAGCTAAAATAAAGTCAGTATTGGTTAATCGTAACTGACGTGCCAGGATTTTGAAAGATGCTTAAAAGATAAAACAGGGAGAAACCAGAAGGAACAGACATTCTACAATATAATGAGCGTCTTGTATATATTCTACCCAAATGTTCTTAAACCCCAAGCCAATCTAAAAAGCATAGTCTATTCTTTATTTTACAGTGGGAAGATGGTTCTAAGTCACAAGCAGAGTTAGATTAGCGATCACATGCAATTTGTTTAGTGCACTGTGAACAGAGAAGCATGCAGAGATGTTTGTAGAGCCAGTGTTATATAAAAACTATAAAAAAAATCTTGTTTGGATTTAATTAGCTGTTGTTTATATTTGTATGAGTAATACTCCAAATGTCAGTATTGCAAATTACCACCATTTACAAATAATTAGGAAAGTCATTTTTTTTTCCGTTTCTTCACAAGTTGCTTAAGTAAATCAAAGGAATTGGGAACAACTTTTTTTGCTACCTGACTCCATATTTACTTGGTCCATTAAGGTTTTTTGTGAGCAACATAATTACTGCTCAGCCAATCAATCTGGCATTGGACATCTGAGAATTTATGTCATTCAAGAACAGCCTTGTTCTTGGGGCTGAGGGAGAGGGCTCAGCAGGTAAGAGCTCTTGCTGCACAATCATGAGGACCTGAGTTCAGACCCCTGGCACCCACATCAAAAGCCAGCGTGGCCACATGTGAACTCAGAACAGTAGAGCACAGAGACAGGAGGATCTGGGGGCTTACTAGTCAGCCAGCCTAGACAAAACTGTGAACTCTGGTCGACAAAAGTCCCTGAATAAGTCAGAGAGTTGATAGAATGAGACACATGATATGCACTACATACACAGGTACGCGTGCGCGTGTGCGTGCGCGCACACACACACACACACACACACACACACACACAGAGCTCAATCTCACCATGGGGAGAAAACACCTGCATTAAATGCTAAAGAAGTGGGAAAGGTGACCAGTTTTAAAGTACACACACTTGGTAATTATTTTATTGTTGCTCTAATGAATAAAGAAGACGGTCATTCACTTTAACAATTCAGACCAAGAACAGGTTTTTGGTCTCCCTTCTCAATGCTCTATCACCCGCTTGGGGATGAATCACTGATAATCACTCGGTAGCTCCCAGAAAGAAAGCAATGCTTTACAAAGACAAGACAGAAAACCCGCCCTCCTATTCTACCCTTCCAGCCTATGAGGGCGAGAAAACCTCAGAGTACAATGCAAAATACTAGCTAGCCTTGACTACTCAGGGCTGGAGATCTACAAAGCACTACTCCATCTTCTCAATTAGCCTAGCACCTGTTGCGTGTTTCCCCTTCGAGAAGAAGTCTGCACCTTCACTCCTGGCATTTTTCTTGAACGTACTCAAGGGTAATGTTCAGAGGAGGGCCAGCAGACCATCGCTAACAATTTCCCAGCCATGTCAATGTTGACAAGTTAGCCCAGAAATGCAGAAACAGGGCAGTAGCAGGCCCACCATATCTGCAGGTCTGGATCCTATGTGTCCACCAACCAATATGAAAATATTTGGGGTGGGGTGGGGAAACCTGTATCTGTGCTCAACACATGCAAACATTTTTCTGTCATCACTGCATAAACAATACAGAATGTAACAATTATCTTCCTAGCATTCACTTTATGTTATGTATTAGCAGCAACCTAGAGCTGCCTAAAGTATTCAGGAGGCTATGTGTAAGTCACATGTCAACAGCAGAAGAGAGATTTGAGCATCTGAGGATTTTGGTATTCAAGATGGATCTTGGAACCAACCTCCCCCCCCAACCAGACACAGAGGGACTATATCTGTCTTACAGAACGGTAGCAGAATGGTGTTAGCATGGCACAATATGGGGGCCCTTGGCATAGGAGTAGGCACTTACGAAGTGCTCAATAAAATGAAAGACGCTGGCTTTTTTTAATGAGCTATTTGTGTTAAAATCACGTCGAGAATATGATGGAAATGAAAGAACAGAGATCTCAACATAGGTAACATCTGGGAATGCAATGAAAAGGACACATCATCCCTTTTTTAAAAAAGTCCATAAAAAGCATAGAATCAGCTAATATAACATAAAAGCTTTCATTTCATTTAGTAAAAACGTTATCACTCCACTAAAGGGCAATCTGAAGTACAGCTTTATTCACAATTACATACCCAACCTAACTAGACTGGAGGGGCTGGATTCTTAGTTTTGCTCTAGTTATTCCGTCCGCACCCATCGAACTTGGTAGAATCCATACCCCTCCCCATGGACAGAAAACACCAGACCACACTTTCCAAACCCTGGGAAATAAATCAGTGTGCCCTCGCCTCTATTTAAATCCCCATCTTGCCAAGAATGAATGGCTTATTGACTCAACATTTCCCCATCCGAAATTCAGTTCACGAACTAGGTTACCACCTAAAGGTGATTGTGGCCACCTGAAAGACTGCGGTTGACTTTCTAACGTCCAGACTAGGCAAATCTACGGAGACAGAAAACACGGTGGTGGCCAGGGCTGCAGGGGTTGGGGGGAAGAGCAAATGAACGGTAATAAACGCAGGTTCTACTGGAGATGACAAAAGTGGTCTCTGACTGCTGATGACGGCTGCACAGTGAACATACTACACCATGGAATTAGATCTTCTTAACGAGCAAGCCATATAAGATAAGGTGAACTACATCTCAGTGACACCACGGTCTGAAAAACTGCACTTCTGCCCCACCCATTTAGTTTGCCAGAATAAGGACTCTATTTCAGAAAGCAGAAGTCAAGTTCAGAGGGGTAGTCCCCAGCAACAAATCCAGAAATTGATTGTCAACACGTGGAACAAAGCTCAAAGCCCTCAGACTAACAGCTTTTCGTGGCTATGAAACCACATAGGGTTTGCCATCAAGTCCACAAGAGTCACACATGAAGACCATTTGTAGTGGGTGGTTGTGTGTGTCAACTTGACACAAGCTAGAGTCATCTGAGGAAGTAGCTGAGGAAATGCCTCCTTGAGATCCAGCTGTAAGGCATTTTTTCATTTAGTGATCAATGGGGGAGGGCTCAGCCCATGGTGGGTGGTGCTACCCCTGGGCTGGTGATCCTTAGTTCTATAACATAGGCGAGGCAAGCCAGTAAGCAGCACTCCTCCATGGCCTCTGCATCAGCTCCTGCCTCCAGTATCCTGCCCAGCTTGAGTTCCTGTCCTTGACTTCCTTCGGTGATGAATAGCAAAGTAATGAAGTGTAAACCAAATAAACCCTTTCATCCCCAACTTGCTTTTTAGTCATGGGGTATCTCAGCAATAGAAACCTTAACTAAAATACCATTGCCTTCAGCAAGCTTGTTATACAGACAGGGAGGCAGGCAGCCTCTTTCTCTGAGACGGAAACCTCACCTAACAATAAGTTAATAAAAACAGGAAAGACAGGCCTGGCGGTAGTGGCGCACACCTTTAATCCCAGCACTCGGGTGACAGAGGCAGGTGGATCTCTGTGAGTCTGAGACCAGCCTAGTCTACAAGAGCTGGTTCTAGGACAGGCTCCAAAGCAACAGAGAAACCCTGTCTCAACAGGACGGGGACAATAGACATTGGGAGACTAACATATGTTTGTACTTTTCAACCTATGTCACGCCCCACCCCACCCCCTTTGGCAAAACCACTTTTGATACGAACACTATTACCAGAATTCTAGGATTGTGTCCATCAGTGACTAACAGACACTACTGGAGTCCCCAAAGCTGGCAACATGCACCTCTGCCCCTTTTGTTTTCAGAAGCACCAAGTCCTGACAACCTGAATGCTGGCATACTGCAGTACTGGTGAAATTCACTGAGAGGTGCCAAGGGCCATGTTCCAAGTGTTGCCGTTGGAGGAGGTGGTTGTAGTTTGTTGTTTTAACATTCACTGTGTCTTCTGGGCTATGAGAGGCCGGTGTGACTGGTTCCATTTACAAAGGAGGAGCTCAGACGTAGTAAGGTACCCAGAGTCAAATAATCAATAAGCATTGGGTCAAGATTTGAACCCAGGAAACTCCAAAGCTCACCCATCCTCTATCACTTCTACAGAATGAAAAGGAAAACAAGACCTAAACACACAAAACTGGTCAGCCAGTGAGAAGCAGGGGTCTTGGGTGACTGAGTACTGCTCAAAAGGTCAGAATCACCATCAGCAACGACTGGGAACTGACAAAACTGCACACCAAATGAGAACTCTCTAAATAGTAAGGTTTGTGTCTGTCTTTCTTCCTTGTCTGTGTGTGTCCTGACATGCTTTGTTGCTTACATTCTGTGTCCATACCAGGGATGGAGAAACCAGATAGAGTTCAAGGGGTTTGTTTTTATGGTGTCGTTTTATGCGGATTTTGGCAGATTCTCAAGCAGATTCAAAAGAGAAACACGGGAGAGGCTCTAGTTTAGGCTAACCTAGATGACAACAGTGTTGCTTTATTAAGTGGGGTAAGTGTAAGGTCTTTGGAATTTGACACCTTGTATTTGAGTACCTTGAACTTACCTTGGGCAGATCTCTGACTTCTTGGCTGCTTGTTGTCATCATTTACAAAGTAGAAGTAACATTTAAAATGATGTAGATAAACTCTGCCAACCCCTGGAGGCAATTTTTATTACCTCTGATTATATGTATAGATAAAGCAAATCTGAAGCCAGAGATCTGTAGAAGTGCTAGTTACAAAACAAAACTAGTGCTAACTTTATAAGTGGACATAACTATGTATCTATGGTTAAGCTGTACTGAACAAACACTGGCTTTTCATTATCAGTAATGATCTGATTGAAGAAAATTACTATACAGGAACTAATATGGTGTACAAAGCAGCAGGCACCTCACGATAACACAAGGCCTAAAGCAGTGAGAAAATCTGTTAGATGTCAAAGAGGTTGCATCAGTCACACTCTCTGTTGAAGCAGAGGGGCACAGTCTTAAAATGAAGAAGTCTTTACACCAAGTCACAGAGCCAATCCATCCCAACATTGCAATAACGCTTACTATCTAATGAATCCAAGCTCCTCAGAAATAGTAGAAGGCAAATTGCCAGTCACCCGACACACCTTCCTCAAAATGAAGGCTCAGATAAGATGCAAGTCCAAATTCTAGCAGGTTTGGTCCTGCAGGCTCCCTTTTGGGCAAGAAGGATAAAACAGACTGAGAGTTCTATACTGGTCAGAATTACGTATCTCTCAGACCATGCAGTTTCAAAAGCTCAGGGTTAGTGATTCTCTAAGCCTGTGTTCTCATTAGCAAAATCAAGAGAGATACATGAGATTAGCACACAAGCAAGCCATGGCTGCCACATAATTTTGTGCCTCTGTAGTCATAAGAGCAGCCAAATATCACTGCTACATCCTGGTATCCAATGCAATGCTCAGGAAACAGGAGGCATTTGCGATGTTTGCTGAGTGAAGCAGAGGATCAGTTTCAGCTAGCCTAAGGTCTGCCATGATGGTATGGAACATGCCTTTAATCACAGCACTCTTGGGAGGCTGAGGCAGGACGATGATGGGCTCTAGGCAAGTCTGGGGTACAAGGAAACCCTATTTCCAAGAAAGCAAGCAAGCAAGCATAAGTGTCAAGCAAAATTTCCAGACCCAACTTCTAAATGGACCCCAAATTTACTTCAAACTAGAGGGCACTTGTTCCCTGAAACAAGGCAGGCCCTGGTCTTTGACAGAAGAAGCTCTTCCTCCCCCTCAGGTAAGTCACAGCCTCCTGTAGAGACTCTGCCCTGGCAAGCCTCCCAATGTCGGCCTGGCGCTTTTATTTCACCTCCAGAAGACTGGCACTTGCCCTGACATTCCATCCTCTCGCCCTTCCATTTTCAAAGCAACAGGCTTACTAAACGGCATCTTGGCCCTTAAGCTTTTCTTTAAGGAACCATTCTGGGTTTCATTCTCACAACTAGGACCCAACTCTGGTGAGGCAACCATTCTTAGCAGAAAGATAGCGTCTATTAGGAACCCATCACAGAGACAGGAAAAGTAAAAAGTCAAGACAATTCCACTATCCGCCTCCACTTCCTGAGCATCAAAATGAAAAGATCGCCTGAACTATTTTTAAAATGAACCCAATGAAAAGGTACCCTTCTTGCCCTTGCGCAACCCTAGAATGCTTGGATTTGACCATAAAGAGAAACTCTAGTCTTGCTCTGCAAAACTTAGGTGGCACGAAAATTTTAATACACATAAATTAGACAGGCATAGGTCTGTTTACTAGGGGACTCTAGAGCCTGTCAAATAGACAATATTAACCACCACTGAGAGGATAGAAGCTGTATGTGCTGCATAAAGAGTCACACACTAGCTTGACTAATTCCCACAATATCCCATAGATGAGTTACTGCCCTCAATTTGTTTTCAGATGAGGAAACAGGTTGATGGAGGTTTTAGGTCTTGCCTACAGTCAAACAAAATATACACCTTGTACAAAAAGAGGGAAAAAAATTTAAATGGCTTCCCAGAATCTCAGGGAACCTTTAAGATGAGCTTAAACTTCTCTTTTCTGAGCGAAGGCTGAGGACGTCCCCTCTCAGCCTTTTGAATTTTAAAGGACAGCCGAAGGGGCGGGGTGGGGGGGGGGGGGAGCAAGGGAGCGGGAGAAGGAGAAAGACGGATGTGTTCGTTCTATTTTTAAACCTTCGCCCACAGTTTAGAGTAAAGGAACACTCTGGTTCTATACTCCCACCCCTGTCACCTTCTGCTAAGCACAAGAATCAAAACCTGCACACGTACACCGCACTGCTATGTCTACGGATGACTGTCAATGCTCCCAGGAATATAGCTAACCAATCACTCCAACGCAGAGAACCCAGCAGTCCAGACCAGGCTGGAGCTGCATGCAGGGCTCCTGCAGAGCTCAAAGCAGTCGCCACCCTCCTCTTCCCAGGGATGGGCAGCGCCCCCTCGGTACGCTCCATTCCCAAGCCTGGGCAACCGGCTGGGCACCTGGGGTGAGCAACTCGCCCCCTAAGGACACCGAGCCCCGAGCCGTGGAAGCGTCGAAGTGATGGGTTTCCTAGCAGGCTGCCGCAGGCTGGGCACTCTGGCCTCAGGCCAGAGACACCTGTGTCGCACACACCCATCCTGTTCACAGTGCCACCCCGACTGACCACCTCCCGGCTGTCCCCGAAAGCCGAGGACTGGGTGGCCAGACGCCTCCAAGGCAACTGACTCGCTCTTTTCTCACGTCCTTCTCGCCGGAGGCGAGCATCGACACCCGTCACTCGGCGCCCTGGATGTGGATGGGGACGCGGGGGGGGGATGAAAGCGGGCAGCGCGCGGGCAACCCAGAGCCGAATGTCGCCGCCCCGAGCCCTCCAGCGTGGCTCCGGACACTCACTCTTGAGCGCGCTAATGAGCGACTTCCCGTCCTTGATGAGCTCCTTGATGAATTTGTTGGTCTTGTCCAGCTCTGCTTCGTGTGACTTGAGCGTCTCTCGGAAGTGCGGGCTGTCGAGGCAGCAGTCGCTGAACTCCAGCGCCGGGAGCCCCATTCTGCCCGTGGAGCCGAGCTGAGGGGACGCGCCTCGCGCGCTGCTCAGCGGACACCCGCGCGACGACGGCCAATCCACAGGTGTGGCGCCGGCTCGCCCCGCGCGCGGGGTCAGAGGGAGCCGGAGACTCTGGACCGCAGCCGGGACTCAGCCGGACGGCGGGCGCTCCTGCGCGGAGCCACCGAGCGGCACGCGGGCTGGAGGCGCGGCTGGCGGACCCTCGGCGGCGCCGGGAAGCGAACGAGCGCGGCCACCGCCTCCCCGCCTCCTCTGCAGCTCGCTGCTCAGCAGGCTCGAGCGCCTTCTCACAGAAGCCTCGGCCGACCCGCCAGCGTCCGGGCCGCCCGAACCTGCTAGCGATGACCTAATCCACTGCAGGGCCAATCAGCGTGCTTGCCTCTGCCCGACCCCCAGGGCCGCTCGAGGACGCCCTGCCCTTCCGCGGTTCTAGTCCAATCATATCTTTCTGAAGGCGGGGTCTGAGTATGGGGGCGGAGCCCACACTAGCACTAGGTCCGCAGAGCAAGCCCCGCCCCCTCCCGCTCAGTGCTGGTTGCGGAACCAGAGCCCCGTGCAGCATTCTGTGATGGGTGCGCCCCTGCCACCCGCAAATGACCCACCCGGTGCTGCCCTAATCGGAGCCTGAAATGAGACGTCTGCTAATCTAGGGAACCGAAGAGCCTAGGTGTGCCAAGCAGGAAAAATCCCGAATAAGAACTGCTCTTCGCCTCAGCCCACCCGATACTCCTGAGCATTGCTGCTTGCGCTCAAAATACAACCCCTTGCGCAGGAGAACTCTGAGCGCTCGGAGCTCCGCACGCCCCTCTTCCAGCCAAGTAGAACGTATTTGCTTCTTTAAATCACCAACTCTCCTTGCCTGCAGTCCTCTCGCCCCTACTGTCCGTAGCCCTCGTGGCCACTCTGCTCGAAACCCGCCCACGGCTGTCCCCCACCGAAGGTTCTCACGTCCTTTGCAAGAATTTCAGCAGCCTCGTTTTCCTGCTGGGTTCCTAGCACCATTTTACACAATTCTGTCCAATGTCTGTCATCCTTCGTTGCTGCACAGCTTCCCCGGGGCACGTGCTGGCGCAGTTCTCTGGTCGGTGTTGCATTCCCATGAGCTAGAAGAGCGACTGGTATTTGAGAACAGAGAATGTGCACCGTGTGCGGTTGTACCTGATCAAGCATGTGTGCAGCCCAGGAATGCATTCCTCTCCACCTTCAGGGTGACCACCCTCGTCGTGATCAGTCACAGGAGTCAAGACTGACAGCTCACTCAGTGCATTTGGTAGGCTGGGTCTCAGTGTCTAGAATGGGAAACTCTAGAGACTAGGGACTGCTTCTTGCTAAATTATTTCTGTGTGCAGTAACTAACAACAGACCTTCAGTTGTGTGGAGGTGCTTCTTTGTGTTTTCAATCGGTCTGCTACCGTACACACAGGACTAGACTCAGGATAGCACCAGGAACCCAAAAAGAACTTGAATGTGCCTGTTTTAAAGGAGCCACAACCAAGGAATAGCCATGTTGCCTGATGTTAGGATGGAATCCCTAGACACTTGGAAACAACAGAGAAAAGTTTCAGGCTCCCAAGTGTCAGAAAAGGAGCCCTAATGTGGGAAATTAATTGATGTATTTATTGAATGAGTAAATATGATCAATTTCATAGTTTGTATCAACAAAGCCAGGCTGGAGAGCAGGCCCAGAGAGCAGATAAACAACAAGTAATTAAACCCTGAAAACAGTCATTCCTCGCTTGCTATAGATGAGGAAAATCTAGAATGGAAATCCCATGGATGTAAATCTGCATATAAGGCTTGAGTACCTAAAGGTGAGTACTCTGATTATCTATTGCTCTATGATGGCTCTCACAAAGCTTTCATGCTTTAAGACATTGACCACCCCTGGGAAGGCTCTAAGGATCCAGCTTGGGGGCTCTACTGTCAGTTACAGACACTGGAGCAGTGGTTCATCAGCTGGACCACTGCCACTCCTCAGGAAGACCGAAGGCTTCTCTAGGAGCCTTCTCTGTGGCCTGATTCAGATTTCCTCAGCGCCTGCAGCAAACAAGGCGAAACCATAACATTTCGTGACCTAACCATGAATGTCATACACTTCTACTGCCTTCATTGGCTGTAAGCAAGTCAGTCACAAGTTCACACCAAGGAAAGTAGAGGGGGATCCAGCTGTATATCTAGATAGGAGAACGACATGAACAGGAAATAGTTTCCTGGCCATTTCCAAACAATACATTCTGCCTTGGTAGACTTGGCATACCATGTCATCATCATCATTGCCCCGGCAATGCTGAAACACGCCTGGGCAGCCCGTTTATGGCGGTTCTCCGGTTGTTCCTATCCTGGGCAGTCCTAGATGCTTGCGTTATTGTCATACCCAAGGTTCCACAGTCTTCCTTTATGCTGTCTATCAGCGGTTTTTTGGGCCTTCCTCCTTGCCTTATCCCGTGCCCTCCTCCAAGCAGTGCCATCTTCGAGTATCTGCTGTCATTCATCCTCATCACATGGCTGAAGTATCTCAAGCGCTGTTGCCGTATCCTGTAGTTTACTTCCTTCTGTAGACAGGCTGCGCAACAATGACAGGAAGAAGCATGGCATATCGTGTGGTGTTCAACAGATGTTAAATGAGTGAAACAGAAGGAGATACGTTATTATGTGTTGAGAAACGTTGGGCAAATATGCATTCAACAGTACATGTATGTATAAACCATTCACTGTCATTTGTTTAGTTTGTGGTAGGTACTGTTATACTTTGTGACATGTAATTGATGTCTACAGTGTACTACGTAACTTGAAACAGGTTACATAGATGATTGGTCTGTGTGGCACAAATACACTAACAAGCATGTAAATTAATGTGGGCATGTATGTTACTGGAGTCCTAGGCTACAGGTCTAATGCAGGTCCTAACAAGGTCCTGCCACTTGCCTCTCTCCCTACCCCCCCCCCCACAAGAGAGAAAATGATGAGGGGAAAGAAAAAATAGCTACACCCAGATCTGTCTTCAGAGGTACTGATGAACTCTCAGATGACACCGAAGAGCCAGAGGGGGAAGACAGGAAGCTTACATAGTTAAACAAACAGCCTGGAGTGAACTGTGCTCTACTTGATCATTATCTCAAGCATTAAGTAAATTGCTGTTGCCTGGAGGTATCCACAGCTCCCACCGAAATGCTTACCCATCAGACTTGTTTGATCCCTGTGAAACTCCAAGGTGACCAGCAGCAAGGGAATGGGTGCAAGATGGAAGCAGAGATAACATTTTAGCCTGTTTACACTTACCCATTGGGCACCTCTGGGCTTCTGCATGTCTGAGTGAAGAGTTGGTTCTTGTAGCAAAAGCAGTTCCTACATCTTTGTTACAGCCATTCACAAATGTGTAAGTGTGTGGATAGTGAATGAGAGTCTTGTAAATTCAATCTAGAGTCCTGGCAAATGACTTCCTGCTCTTTTGGCAGTGTTATGAATACAGCGATACTGAATACAACGTTTTGCATGTAGAAGGTCTGCCTGTGTCTTTCTTAGAAAGCAGGCCCCACAAGGAAGGGGACTTCAAAGACACAGACGGACGGGATGCACGAGTAATAAAGAAATGAAAATAGATGAGAGATGTTAAGGTCAGCAATGATTTTCATATGAAAAGGAAATGACACCAGCACAGAGTGTCTCTGGCCCTACAGCTGAACCTCTGTTGCTGTGGGATTTATTTGGTTGGTTCATTTGTTTATGTTTTGGTGGTGGTGGCGGTAATGGCGCTGAGCTGGTGCTATGGATGGAACACAGACTCTCACCCCAAGCAGGCACTTTCCATTGAGTTCTCCCAGTCACCGTGTGGCTGCGCTCTCTAGGGACTCTCTCAGCTTCAATTTGTATTCAGAAAAATTAGCTTTAAGTGAAGTAGGCCTATAATACCAATAGGCTGATGATGATCTGGAGTTCAAGGCCTTTCTGGGCTACAGAATAAGTTCAAGAACAGCTTAGTGCCTGGCGGTGGTGGCGCACGCCTTTAATCCCAGCACTCGGGAGGCAGAGGCAGGCGGATCTCTGAGTTCAAGGCCAGCCTGGTCTACAAGAGCTAGTTCCAGGACAGGCTCTAGAAACTACAGGGAAACCCTGTCTCGAAAAACAAACAAACAAACAAAAAAAAACAGCTTAGTAAATTACTGAAGCCCTGTCTCATTTTTTTTTTTAAGGAGGATGGAGGGTCTTGGTGCTGTAGCTCAATGAGAATGTATTTGTCTTGGTTTGTTTTTTGTTTGTTTTGTTTGGGGTTTTTTTGTTCTGTTTTGTTTGTTTTTTGTTTTCTCTGTGTAGGCCTGGCTGTTCTGAAACTCTTTCTATAGACCAGGCTGGCCTCAAACTCACAGAGATCCACCTGCCTCTGCCTCCTGAGTGCTGGAATTAAAGGCATGCACCACCACCGCCTTGCTTGTTTTGTGTATTTTAAGCTCCTGGATTCATCTGCCCTAGTACTACAAAAAGAATTATTCATACGAGAGTTTTCTTCCTAAGATTGCAGAAGTGACAAAAATCGAAGCCAAGGATAGACCAGATCCCCTACAAATACATGGAGCACTGGGGAATTGTCCCCCAACACACACAGCTAAGCAAGGTGCTGTGGTTGGAGATGGGGGACTTGGCGCTGCACAGGCAGATGTGGCAGTGTGTAGTACACACAACGCTTCATCAGTCCCTCCCGATCAGTTCTCCAGCCACCGCAGTCCCATGGTGTCACGATTCTAGCTTGCACTTATTGTTTTATGGTCACTACCATATGTATCTTCTCTTTGTGGTTGTAGAACAAGACACTAGTGTTCTGATTTTTAAAATAATGATTATTGCTTGTTGTAAATGTTCTGTATTTCAATTGCAATGTTAGTTACATAAGCACAGTATTTGTTAAAATTTGTGGATCATTTTAATACACACAAATTACACATCCTCACATGTAGTAGAAACTGTGTCAAACAATTACCTTTCATTTAACATTGATTACAGTCCTGTGAAGTGGATACTGTCATTAACACTATTTTATAGATAAGGGAAACTGAGGTACTACCCCCATTTTACAGACAAGGGAACTGAGTTTTGGAGAAGATATCTAAAGTTTCTTAGCTTACTAGTACAGCTTAGCTCAGTCTTAGTATGTATCTCTCCAAAACAAACAAACAAAAACACTATCTCCATACAGACACCTGTAACAAAAGTATCACACCTTGAAACGGTGTTGTCTTAACAGTTTCCTCCCATGCTGAAACATTGCATCCTGCAGGGAGGTCCTTTAAGCAGAGAGGTAAACAATTCAAAATAGCTTCAAGAAGTCCTTGAAACCTATTCCCCAGACCCTCCACTCCCACCCAGAATAAGCAATAAGGTCACTCTCAGACAAATCAAGTTGCAAAGTGTGCTCTGAGACCAGACCAGCTGCCTGGAAGAAGCAGAAAGCAGCGGGGGGTGCCTGGAAGAGGTTTAGACCAACAGAATCACTCTCCAGCCTCTCAAGCTGCCTGCAGGCTGTGCAGGGGGCTCAAGGTTCCCAGATTTTGTACGCTGCCACCTATACTGGGGTGGGCTTTGGTGATGCCACTGTCTTTGAGTCATTTCTGCTCCTGTCACTAACCCTTCACCCACATTCTTCTAAGGAACCCCAATAAAACTCATTGGTTTCACCAAGCTGGACTCTGGTGATAATGGTACTTTGTTCTGTCATGGGCACCCTATCTGGGGTGAGTAGACACATGTGTTCTCCCCAGAAAAATGTCATATAACAGGTATTTCCAGACTTCACTTTGTATTGTATCTCAGGCATATCGAAAATTCCACATGCCTCAGCCCAGACTATAAGTCTGAGGCCATACAGTTTGTTCGTTTTCCTGGAAAGAAAGAAAACGTTAAATCCATCTTGACAATGGTACTGCTAATGCTCTTTAAGGGAAGTGGCAGCATTTCTGTAATGCTGTCTTCCCTCAGAAATGACTGATTCATCTTATGCACAGCACGCCTGCTACTTTCCATTTCGTGTCCATTAGTCATTTACGGGAAAAGCACTGCTATCCTGCTGCTGTGAACGAGGCCCAGCTCTAGATACTGGATAAATATTAACCCAGTCTCCTCCCAACCTCCTTACCATCTCTGCTCATGTTATAGACGGAACTGAGCTGAACTACCCTGGGTCACCTGACCACTAGGACTTCCTGGGAGCCTAGCTCCACATGCTGCCAGTGCAAACCAAAGAACTCGGAAGAGTCCAGCGAAAGCATTCATTTGCTTAGACTTTTCAGTAATCTGTCTCTTTCCTGGCCATATAAACAATCCCAATAAACTCGCTAGTTCATTACACTGAACCTGGTGGAATCTTTTTTTTTTTTTTTTTTTTTTTTTTGTATGCTATGGCCCTGCCTGGAGTGAAAATAGACTTTTTTTTTTTCTTTCACATTCACCAGAAAAAGGCACACAATAAGGTAGTACCCAGGTTTATTGAAAAATCTTGGTTGGGAGAAAATAGGGCAATGCTTCAAGGGATGAGGTATTCTTTGATTCTTTTTGCCTGTGGAGAGGTAGACCATGAAAAGAACAGTAGTGTGAAATAATTGTCCTGTGTCTACACACCCAGCCAATGGGATACAGCTGCCAGGGGAGGAGGACATGGGAAGGTCTTCTTTGATTTGTGACCTTACTTCTCTTTGAATCTCTTTCCAGAATGCACCATGATCCTGTTCTGTTTTGTTTTTTTAATCTTGCCTTCGTTTTGTCTTTTGTTTTTGTGATGAGGTCTTGCTGCATAGCCCTGGACCTTGAACTATCAATGTCAGCGGTTCTCAGATTCTCAGCCTGTGGGTCATGACCCCTTTGGTAATCCTCTGTCTCTGAAGATATTTGCATTACAACTAATAATAGTAGCAAAATCGCAGTTGTCAAGTAGCAACAAAAATAATTTTATGGGTGGTGGGTCACCACAACACGAGGAACTGTATTAAATGGTCTCTGTAAACCAGGCTTGCCTCTGACTCAGAGTGAGCCATCTGTCTCTGCCTCTCAGGTGCAGAGATTACAGACATGCACCACCACACCCATGCACCATCAGCTGAGATTACAGACATGCACCACCACACCCATGCACCATCAGCTGAGATTACAGACATGCACCACCACACCCATGCACCATCCCCTGAGATTACATACACGCACCACTGCACCCAGGCACCATCCCCTGAGATTACAGACATGCACCACCGCACCCAGGCACCATCCCCTGAGATTACAGACATGCACCACTGCACCCAGGCACCATCCCCTGAGATTACAGACACGCACCACCGCACCCAGGCACCATCCCCTGAGATTACAGACATGCACCACCGCACCCAGGCACCATCCCCTGAGATTACAGACATGCACCACCGCACCCAGGCACCATCCCCTGAGATTACAGACATGCACCACCGCACCCAGGCACCATCCCCTGAGATTACAGACATGCACCACCGCACCCAGGCACCACCATCACACTCCTATCATCCAATCCTTGTTTTTAGAGAAATTTGACTTTAGAGGAAAAAAAAAAAACAAGTTTTTTTTACACTAAAGCACTCCATCACCAACATACTTTTATTTTTCCAACTTAAAAACTAGTTTTTAAAAACATTTTGATCTTTTTTTAATTGCCTTATTTGTTCATTGTTTCATTCCCCCACCACACTTTGTTTTCTGCTTTGTTTAGTTTTCCCAAGGATGCTCTGCCTGAGCTGAGCTAGGCCAGAAAGGAGTTCGCTTTGATCCTGGTGCAAAGAGAAAAACAATGATAATATGATGACTTTTTCATGAAGCTAAGTATATTCCATTTGCAAGAGAGTTTGGGGTTTTGTTTTGTTTGGGGATTATATAATGTCCATGTGTTTGGCATTAGTAAATGCATCCCCCTTTTTAAAAAAAATTATGTTTGTTTGTTTATTTATTTATTTATTATGTATACAATATTCTGTCTGTATGTATGCCTGCATGCCAGAAGAGGGCACCAGACCCCATTACAGATGGTTGTGAACCACCATGTGGTTCCTGGGAATTGAACTCAGGACCTTTGGAAGATCAGGCAGTGCTCTTAACCTCTGAGCCATCTCTCCAGCCCCAAACACATCCCCTTTTAAATGAGATGATGAATGAAGAAGGTAGTTATTTTTAAAAAATATTCTTTAGGGGCTGCAGAGATGATTCATTCATTAAGAGTGCTTCCTGCCCTTTCAAAGGATCCAAGTTCAGTTTCCAGTACCCATGACAGGCAGCTCACACCAACCCATTAATTCCAGCTTCTTTGAGAGATTCAGTATCCTCTTCTGCTCTCAAGCAGCACCCACAGACATATGGCACAAACACACACACACACACACACACACACACACACACACACACACACACACAAATAAAAATAATATTCAAAGATTCTTGAGAAAAATTAGAATTGATATTATATATCATTCCAACGTTATTTGTTCTTTGTTTTACTTTTGATGCAGAAGTGTGAGAAAGCTCAGACTCCGGGCTTGTGCTGCCTGAGCCCTGTGAGCTGCATCAGAAAGAGCAAGAAACCAGGACAGCTTCACAGCCTAGGCCGGTGGCCAGCAAACTTCTCCCATAAAGACCTGGAAAGTCCAACCTTTCCATTAAACTTACTCAGCTCCAACACCGAGGCATGAAACCAGCCACAGCTGATATGTAAATGAATTAGCATAGTGGCTGTGTTCCAATAAGCTTGGGGACACTGAAATTTCAATTTCACACAATTTTTACAAAATAGTCCTCTTGTTTGGTTTTTTGTTTTGTTTTGTTTTTAAAACATCTTAACATGCAATAACCACTCTTTGCTTCCAGAGCATAAAAATGAAGAGACAGACTGGAACTAGTCCATGGCCATCTTTGTGGATCTCTGGTTTAATGAAATAAAAGTAAATGGACCAAGGATATATCAAGGTGTTGTAAGTGAAGGACCTCTGAACCAATAAATGTCTATCTTGGGGAGTTCAATTGGCCCTCTTGATGGGCTTGTGGACTGGATAGGGGGCAGGGTCATGAGACCCTCAGCTGAGTATCCAGCTGTTCCCTAACCAGCTGTCTCCTACAATGCTGCCTTTAACTGCACATGGCCCAGGAAGCAGCTAGAACAGTGATTCTCAACTTTCTTAATGCTGTTACCCTTTAATACAGTTCTGTCTCAGATAGCGTGGTGTGTGTGTGTAGGTTCACGCAAGCCCATGAATGAAGATTCAGAGATCCTTTGAGAATGAACTTAACCTTTGAGGCTGCAGAGGTCCCAGCCTCAGTGAACTGAAGTCCTTTCCCTTATCCCATGGCATTTTTATTTTTCCCTATATTTACACTTTGGCCAGTAAATTTCCATATGCTCAAAACACCCTGAATGAAGCTTCCAAAAATACAATGCCAAGTGCAAATATCTGATTCAGGAGGTACAGTGGCTTTCCAACTGCCCCAACCAAGTTTTGCATAGACTTTGTATCTATGAAAAACTCTCAGGCAAGATTCACATAGGGCGACAAAAGGTATCTATAACACAAAGGATGGATTAGGGCCGAGTGCTAACTCCAGAGCTGAGGGTGTGGGTGGGGGTTGCTTGCTAAAACTCCAGCGCCAGGCCAGCAGGAAACTCTACCACACAGTTTCTCATATTGTGGTGACCCCAAACCATAAAATTACTTTTGTTGCTACTTCATAACTGTAATTTTGAGACTGTTATGATCTTAATGTAAATACTTCTGAAGACTGGGGTTGTGCCAAGGGGATCATGACCCACAGGTTGAGAACCATTTGGCTAGCGTCTATAAGTCTGCATGGGGAAGGGATTCCATCTATGCAACTGCAGGGAAGCCATCATCCCTGCTGAGTAAAGGCTTTCCAGGTGTGAACTGGAAAATCAAGTCAGGGAGGAACACCCACACCCATGTAAGAAACCCTTCACCTAGGCTCTGTAAAGAAGCCTGAGAAGCTCATTGGTTTCCTCACAGTGAACTTTGGCAGAATTGTGCCTCAGTTGGTACTTGGGACCTTAGGAGAGGGGTAGATATGTGGCTTGCGTCCTACCCTGAGAAGGAATTTTAGCAATACAAAGCCAGGTACAGGTTCCAGTCTTTGAGTAACACTGAGGAAAGTCTATTTCAGGTAGCAGCATTAGCTTAGTATTCTAGATATAAAATAGAAAGGAAATTAATATCTAGTCCTTCCAGCTATTTTTCATGAGAGGAATGATAATGGCAATAAGAAACTAACAATGAAAAAGGAACAAATGATATACATGAGTACAATAGGGAACAGTAGAAAATGTGTCTGCTGAGGTGATTTAAAAGATTCAGTTTTCTATTTTTTTTTTCAAAAATAATCACAGCTGCGGAAAAATGGGTCCACCGAATATCAAAAGACTTGGTGTCCACAAGTGGGCAAGTGCATAAAAGCCAGAGGACAACCTGAGATGACACCCTCATGAGTATTATCTTTGAAACGAGCTGAGCTCCTTCCTTAGCCTGGAGCTAATAATTTTAAGATAAATTGACTAGCCATTGAGCCCCAGGGATCTCACTGTTCTCTCCCACCCCCAATAATAGAATTACAAGTGTCTGCCACCATGCCTTTCATTTTCAAATGGGTCCTAAGGCTTAAACTCAGATCCTCAGGATTGTGAGACAAGCCCTTGTCAACTGAGCTATCCTCCAGTCTTATCCTACCAGCAACAGATTATTTTTGAGCTAAGCTCAAACTCACTGTTGGCAGTAGTTTCTGTCCCACCCGGTCCCACAGCCATTCAATCCCAAAGAAACATACGGAGGCCTATGTTAATTACAAACTGTTGACCTTTTAGCTCAGGCTTTCTTGTTAACTAATTCTTACATCTTAACTTAACCCATAATTCTTGTCTATGTCAGCCATGTGGCTTGGTACCTTTTATCAGCAAGGCAGTCTCATCTTGCTTCCTCTGTGTCTGGGTGACCGAGCCTTTCCTCTTCCCAGAATTCTTCTGTTCTGGTTGCCCTGCATATACTTCATGCCTGGCTACTGACCAATTAGCATTTTAGTAAATCAGTACAAGTGACAGATCTTTACAGAGTACAAGACCATTGTTCCACAGCAACTCACAGAACCCCAGAGCCATGGCTCTAAAGAAATAAAGCACCAATGTCAACCACATTATTTTTGAAGGAAGGTTATATAATGAAAAGAATTTGAAAAGGGTTTTAGAGCATTACATTTGAATGCTACCTTTGATACTTACAAGCTTTAATTATGGGTAAGTTACTAAAGTTTCTAAGTCTTTATATTAAGTCATCAAGTGTAATAATCAACTAAGCTTTAATACAGTTATAATCAAGAAGTAAAATAATATGCAGAAAGCCTTTCAGGTATATCATAAATGCGGTGGTGGTGGTGGTTTCAGTGAAATTGGCCCCCATAGGTTCATAGGTACTGGCACTATTAGGAAGTATGGCCTTGTTGGAGGAAGTGTAACACTGGGGCAGGCTTTGAGGTTCAAATGCTCAAGTCAGACCAATGTCACTCTCTCTTCCTGCTGCCTGCTCATCTAGATGAAGAACTCTCAGCTCCTTCTCCAGCACCATGTCTGCCTGCATACTTCTCACCATGACAATGGACTAAGCTCTGAAACTATAAACCATCACAATTAAATGTTTTCCTTATTGGAGGTTCCACGGCCATGGTGTCCCTTCACAAGCAATAGAAACCCTAACTAAGACAGATGTTCAATGAAAGCTGGGCTTGGTGACACATGTCTGCAATCCTAGTATTCAGAAGGCTGGGGCAGAAGGATGGCCACAAGTTTGAAGTCTGAAATCCTATCTCAAAAGAAAAAAAATTCTCACCCCTCAAAATGACCAATGAATAATTTGCACTATTATTATATGAACTTCTAGAATCTAACCATTTACCAAAGCTTTTTAAAAAGTCTTGAAATCACCATTTTTAAACTAAAAGAAGTAATGAAACTAAAATATTGCATTTTTACAAAAATAGTGTTATCTTTGCTGGATGAAATAATCTGCTTAGATATCTATTTATAACATTCTTGGAAAATAACACACATTTTCACCTATGGATTAATTTGACACAAATCAAATTTGTCATCGAAATGCCTCAAAGATTATTCTTCTAGAGTCTGTAAACTTTGCTTCTGTTCTGAAAATAATTTAGTACAGATGAAAAATATGTTCTTTATTCATTTCTCTGTGTGTTTTTGGGGGTGGGGGTGCAGGGTTTTATATAACCCAGGCTAGCCTTGAGCTCCCTCTGAAGCCAAGACTAACTTGAACTCTCCCTTTGTAGCTCAAAACTACTTGAACTTATCCTCCTTCCTCCACCTCACAAGTGCTGAGATTAGAGGCATGTGCCATCACACCTGATAAAATGTGACATTTAAAGGCTGTAGTTAGAATATCATTATCTTGTCTCTTTCAGAGTAATACTAAAAGAATAATAGTAAGTGTCAAACAGAGCTGGTCTTAAACTACCATTCTGCTACTTGACCTGGGGCAATTAATGTCTCCTAGTCTTTGGTTTTGACAAATGCAAAATGGAGGCAATAATCTGGCCTTTCTCAGACAGCTGTATGAACTTTCAATAATAGATGCTCACAGTTGCTGCTTGGATCAGTATGTTCAAGTGTTGTGTTTGAAAAAAAAATGTTAGCTCAATAAAATGTCAAGTAACCACATTGTCGGAAGGTGAATTTCGATAAATTTCAGTTCTCTTTTGTTTCCTCAAGTAGAATTAGATAAATTTTAAAAGAACTGATTTTCAAAATTATACTGTGAATAACAGAGGTTGATGCTCAGATAAGCAGGATTGCAGGTAGGTGTCTTTGATTGTTCTAGTAAGCTACAAGCTGTAAGAACCAGAAACAGGATCAATTTAGGATGCTAAGAAGATTTGCTCAGTATCCTGAAGACATTGGGATGCAACTCCTCAGAGATCTCCTCCTGCCTACTCAGTTGAAAGTTGTACACCTTACTCACTAAAATCATGTCCCTACGTGCTGTGCGGATGTGAATGCGGCATCAGCACCTAGAACAGCGCCCGGGCGTTGTCAAGAATGAATGATTTCACCAACTGGCAGCTTGGCCTACATCCAGTGCCTCAAGCTCTGCTTAGAAGTGTGACTGGAAAGTGAACAGGTCTCACAGCTACCCTGAGCAGGAAAAACTAAAGAGTAAACTTCATGCCCTGCAGGCCTAGGTGTAAAGTCTTGACCCACAGGGACTTGGGTTTCTGGGGGAAGAACCAAGGGAACATGCACAAGCTGGGTAACTCTGTGCGGCATGAAGAAAGAGAGAAGAAAACTGAAACAGTCTTGAGCTGGCCTTTAACTTACATGATGGGATGCTTCAATCAAGGAGGAAACTACTATACAACACAATCCCATTTAGCTCCTACAGTATATTAGGGGATCCTCTTTTCATATTGTGGAAAGTATCAAAGCCAAGAGGAACTTTACACCTAACCTTGACCTATGGTTACAGAATAAGCTCTAGGAGGAAACAGAAACTTAAAATGTTAACTGTTAATTCACTCAGAAGACACCTCTCAAAATCTTCCTATGTTTTCATGTTGGAGTAGACTTCAAAACTCATGGATGAACTCATTGTTCCCATGCCTACAAGAAAGGCTACATGGTAGCCAGGAAACCTGATCTTTATAGCGTGATGATGTGTGTGAGAGGGGGGTGGAAAGAGAGACAGAGAGCCATGGAAGCCAGCTATGGGGAACCCAGATTGGCTTGAAGAATTTACAAGGCTTTCTAGAAGACCTGGTCCCTCAACTCAGACTCATGTCACATGCAGATACTGAGGTATAGGGGTGTCACCTGTCACACTGGGTAATGCATGAGCAAAGCCACAATGGCATGAACCATGTGCTATATGCAGAAACCACACACACATGAGTGGGCTCACTTAGATGTGCTGCTGAAACGGGCACAGAGGGCAGGGCACCGAAGCCCTAATAGCAAACCAAGGAGTATGATTTGGGGTCAATGCTGATGGAAGCCTAAGAGACAGAGGGGTGTGATGCCATATGGACACACTTAGAGGTAGGGAGAATGATAGGGAAATTGTGACAGTAGCCAAAGGTGATAACAGTCCAAAGCAGGGAAGGGAATGGCACTCTAAATATGAGAGATTTAAAGATTAATGGGTAGAAATCAGTGAGACTTATAAATAGGAGGGCTAGAAGGAAAAAGCAAGGGAAACCATCAACTCTCTGTCATGGGAAGTATTTCCAAGCATAAGTAGAATAGGATTAGATGGATTTTAGCCATTATCTCTATTACTTATCTCTGTAGTAGTAGTAGTAATAGTAATAATAATAATGAAAAAAATCAAAAATCTCAACAAAAGCAACTTAAGAGAGAAAGGAATTATTTTGGTTCAAAGTTCCAGGATACAGTACATCATGGAGTGGGGAGTTAGCCGTGGTGGCAGAAGCCAGGAAGCAGAAAGCAAAAGGGGATGAATGAATGCTCTCAGCTAGCTTCCTCCTTTTTATGAAGTCTAAGACCCAAAAACAAATGGCATTCCTACTTCTATGGTCACACATGCTCCTGAAGGCTTGTCTCCTTGGTATTCTAGATCCTGTCGAGTTGACAACATTAACTGTCACAGGTGTGTTGACTTAGAAACACCAATGGGAAAACACTCATTCATTCATTCATTAAAACCTGGTTGAGAAGTCCCTCTATATGACTTTGTGAGTATGAATTTGAAGGGAGAACTGGGAGTCACTGGCATGTGAATCATCAGGCGTTAACCCCTAAGCATGGCTGACACCGTCATGGAATGAAGACAAAGGAAGTTCTTAGGGGAACCTGCTAAGAAGCATGGATAGAGTCACTCTGCCAGAAAATATAAAGAAAGAAAAACAGGGAACAAAGATGAACTTCTGGAGAACACAGTATGGGTAAAGGAGACAGAAAGAGAGTGTCTAGAAAGACAAAGTCAGAGAAATAAGCTGAGACAGACCCAGAAACTAAGCATATAGACTATTACCAAGGCCTTTGGAGCCTTCACCCATTGTAAAGCTTCTTCATGAATTGTTCCTAAACTTTAAGAAGGTCTCTAGACAAATTTGGATTGGGGAGATATTAGTTACTTTCCTCATTGCTCTGACAAAATACCTGACCAGAAGAAACTTAAGGAAGAGAGGGTTTATTTGGACCCAAAGTAAAATGAGGGTAAAATCCATCATGTGGGCAAGTCACCGTAGCAGGAGTGTGGAACGGCTGGTCACAATGTGTCTACAGGAAATAGAGCAAAAAAATGCTGGAGCTCAGCTCACGTTTGATTTGCTCTCAGACCCCAGCCCATGGAGAAGGCTCCACTACTACTCAAGGTGGCTCTTCCTACCTCAGTTAAACCCCTCTGGAAACATCCTGTCCTAGGTGACTCCAATTCCCATCAAGTTGACGATAAAGAATTACCATCACATAGGAGTGGGGATGTGGGATTCCCCTCTATATGCTGTGAATACCATTAGTTAATTAAAAAAAAATGTCTTGGCCTGTGATAAGGCAAAAGAGTGGAGTGGGGAAAACTAAAATGCATTCTGGGAAGAAGAAATGAGGAGAAGCCATGTAGCTGCCACTGGAGAAAGACACTGGAACTTTACCCAGTAAGCCACAGCCTCGTTGCGATACACAGATGAATAGAGATGGGTTAAATTAAGATATAAGAATTAGCCAGAAATATGCTTAAGCTATTGGCCAAACAATATTGCAAGTAATATGGTTTCTGAATGATTATTTTGGGGCTGAGCAGCCAGGAACAAACAAGCAACCTCATACAACAGGAGGGCATCTTTTTTATAGAGTTTTCTTACATTACAGTCTAAAGGGAATATATAGATTATAATTACATTCATCATTACCAAACTTAAATGTCAAGTCTATGTTAGTATTTGCTTTATCTTTAAATAAATGTGGCTGCTTTCCCCTCATTCATGAATAGTTTTCTTCATTCTTGGTGTTAACTCCCTTCTGCTCATTTAAACTAAAGGATGCAATTTGATCAACATGAACACAACTAAGTAGTGTGATTGTAACATTTATTTAGAACTACTCAGTTCAAGTACCGATGAGAGATTTGGCTTCTGGTCATTTCTATATGAGCATGATGACTACTGGTTGTAAAGATCTGGTTTGGGTTTGGGATTGATTTGTCCTTTGCCTACTTCGGGTCAATATTCCTGTCTTATAGTAGCAGCATCTAAGTTTGTCTTGGAGAAAGTACTTTCTCATTCTTAGTGCAAGTACTTTAGGGAGAGCTGACTTTACTGAGCTTCAGATAAAAAGCATTTGGCCCACAGTTGACCAGTAATACATTGTAGCTTAAGATTGACATGGTCCAGCCAGAGGCAATGAGATAAAAAATGTTTGTGCCTGATAGAGCAACCAGGCCACAGGTATGCTCTGATGAACAGGAAGCTGGATGGATGCACAGCTGGAGCTGCTGTGGTCAACACTGTTGGTAGCTGGATGGATGCACACCTAGGGCTGCTGTGGTCCAACACTAGGTTTAGCTGGATGGATGCTCACCTAGGGCTGCTGTGGTCCAACACTAGGTTTAGCTGGATGGATGCTCACCTAGGGCTGCTGTGGTCCAACACTAGGTTTAGCTGGATGGATGCTCACCTAGGGCTGCTGTGGTCCAACACTGTGGGTACTGGATGGATGCACACCTAGGCCTGCTGTGGCCCAACACTGTGGGTACCTGGATGGATGCACAGCTGGAGCTGCTGTTGTTTAACACTGTGTGTAGCTGGATGGATGCTCACCTAGGGCTTCTGTGGTCCAACACTGTGTAGAGATTGTCAGAGAATGAAGCCAATGCAGGTGAAAATGTAGCGAGCTCAAATGTTGCAGATGTTGCTTGACACCTGGCCTCTGCACATCCCTAAAGCTAGCATACTGCTGTTCTTTTCAGCACGTGCCACTACATTCTCTGTCTAAACTTTGTCAGACTTTTATGAATTTTCCATTGCTTGTATCCAAAAGTCCAGGCAAAACCCCAATTTCATCTCTGCTTTCTCTGCTTTTCACCAGCAGGGAACCAACTATCCAGTGGCATGGTTATTTGCAGCTGGCCCATCATGCATGCATTTGCAGGACAGCCTTTGTACTCCTTCTGTCCCAGGGATCTGTTCCTTACCTGAACTCCTTGAACTCGCAGCCTCAGCAGTGGACTTATTGCTTCTCACGGACTCTCCCTGCCTATTCTAATCGCCTACACCAGACTCCTTCCGCCCTGCAAGTTTGTTTATTTGAATAAGAAGAGACAGAACTGGCTACTAACCACTCTGTCCCCAGGCTTGGAAGGCCCAGTGCCAAATTATTGGATGCTGGCCCCCACCCAGCACTGCTGGTAGGTACACTCTGTTCAAGCTCCAGCCTTCTGGTCCCCAGGGAGCGAGCCTAGTGTCTAGCCTGCTGCTTTTCCTTTCTTTCCTCCTGACGGCAGGTTTAGCTCAGTGTTATTTCCAGTTCTGTCATATCTGTCACCACTGTGTCATCCCTCACGTTTGCCATTCCCTTCCAATAATCTTGGATTTTAAATCATAACTCAGTGATCTATAGCAATCTATCATCCAAATATTATTTCATAACCACTCGGTAGAATTCTCCCTTCTCATATGAAGTTGTTTCCTCTTCTCCCACCTCCAGTCAGGTAAGAAAAGCCTCTCGTGGCTGCCAGGGGAGGAAAACAACAACCTTCAGAGTCATAGGTGTTTCCCTTCAGCTTTCCCCAAAACACTGGGAGATAACAAAGGGATGGAAGTTTCTCTGAGTACAGGTAAGGACTTGATCTCCTTTCTCCCTTTTACCATCTTTCTCTTGTCTAGTACATATAAACTGAGTCATCTTTTATGGGCCTGTCAAGCTCTGGAGAATTGAACTATAATCACTATACATTCAGCAAACCTTTAATTGTCCACTACACACCAGGCAATGCGCTTAGTAATGGTGAACGAGACAGGCAAAATCCCTTCTTTCATTCAGATCAGAGCCCTGCGAGGGCAGAAAAGAGACCTCAACAAATATGTGCAAACAAATAAATAAGAGTGAAATGTCAGAGGATGAGAAGGGCTGCAGTGACAATACAAGGGGTAGCGTATTTCAGAGGCTGGGGACCTATGGTGACAAAGTGGTCAGAGAAGGCAGCACTTGATCTAATTCAAAGAATTAGACTCTAGTCAGTGTCCCAGAAGGGCCAGCATGGGCAGCATGGACAGAGGTCCTGAGCACAGAGCAAGCTTGCTGTGTCACAGCAGAGGCTAAATCCAATCCCTGTTTCCCACTCCCCTCCTCTCCATCCTGCCCCCTCCTCCTTTGAAGGTGAGGAGAAGAGGAGTAATTGCAGTGGTAAATGTAGTATAGTTAGTGTGTGTGTGTGTGTGTGTGTGTGTGTGTGTATGTGTGTGCTTGTTTGTACAGGTGTTCGCACATGTGTGCAGGAATGCATTCAGGTGCATGTATGTGTGCGCGCAGGCCAGAGGTAAATGCCAGGGTCTTTCTTTGATGACTCTCTACCTGTAATTTTAGAGACAAGGTCTGTCACTGAACCGGCTGGCTGGCCATCTCATCCCCCACTCCTTTTCCGCGCCTCCCACTGATGGAGGAGTGTTTATGTGTTACTTTCATTATTAATAAAGAAAACTGCCTTGGCCCTTTAAGAGAAAATTAGGTAGGTGGAGTAGACAGAACAGAATTGTGGGAACAAGGAAGTAGAGTTAGAGAGACGCTTCAGGCAGTCACGATAGTGAGTCTCCATGCTGCTCCTCTCCGAGATGGACGCAGGTTAAGATCTCTCCTGGTAAGCCACACCTCGTGGTGCTACCCAGATTACTAAATATGGGTTAAAGGAAGATGTGAGAATTAGCCAATAAGAGGCTGAAACTATGGGCCAGGCAGTGTTTTAAAAGAATACAGTTTCCGTGTAATTATTTCGGATAAAGCTAGCCGGTTGCTGGGAACTGGGCGGCGGGAACGCAGCCACGCTGCTCCTTCCTTCTACATCCCACCCCAGTACTATGGTCACAGAGTTTTCTTTTTTTTTTTATTGATTTTTATTGAGCTCTACATTTTTCTCTGCTCTCCTCCCTGCCTCTCCCCTCCCCTTCAACTCTCTCCCAAGGTCCCCATGCCTATGCTCCCAATTTACTCAGGAGATCTTGTCTTTTTCTACTTCACATGTAGATTAGATTTAGATCTATGTATGTCTCTCTTAGGAGCCTCATTGTTGTCTAGGTTCTCTGGGATTGTGATTTGTAGGCTGTTTTTTTTCTTCATGTTTAAAACCCACTTATGAGTGAGTACATATGATAATTGTCTTTCTGGGTCTGGGTTACCTCACTCAATATGATGTTTTCTAGACCCATCCACTTGCCTGCAAATTTCATGATGTCATTATTTTTTCTGCTGTGTAGTACTCCATTGTGTAAATGTACCACATTTTCCTTATCCATTCTTCGGTAGAGGGGCATTTTAGGTTGTTTCCATGTTCTAGCTATGACAAACAATGCTGGCATGAACATAGTTGAGCACATGTCCTTGTGGCACTATTGAGCATCCTTTGGATATATACCCAAAAATGGTATTGCTGGGTCTTGAGGAAAGTTGTTTCCTAATTTTCTGAGAAATCACCACACTGATATCCAAAGGGGCTGTACCAGCTTGCACTCCCACCAGCAATGGAGGAGTGTTCCTTTTACCCCACATCCTCTCCAGCATAAGTTGTCATCAGTGTTTTTGATCTTGGCCATTCTTACAGGTGTAAGATGAAATCTCAGAGTTGTTTTGATTTGCATTTCTCTGATGACTAAGGTTGTTGAGCATTTCCTTAAGTGTCTTTTAGCCATTTTAGATTCCTCTGTTGAGAGTTCTCTGTTTAGGTCTGTACTCCAGTTTTTATTGGATTATTTGATGACAAATTTCTTGAGTTCTTTGTATATTTTGGAGATCAGACCTCTGTCTGATATGGGGTTAGTGAAGATCTTTTCCCATTCTGTAGGCTGTTGTTTTGTCTTGTTGACCGTGTCCTTTGCTTTACAGAAGCTTTTCAGTTTCAGGAGGTCCATTTATTAATTCTCTCAGTGTCTATGCTCCTTAAGTTATATTTAGGAAGTGGTCTCCTGCAGACACAGAGTTTTCTACGTGGGTTCTGAGGATCCAAACCGAAGGCCACCAAGGTGGCAAGCACTCCGCCCACGAAGCCATCTTCCCCAGCCTGCTGTCCTCTTCTTCACCTATGTCACGAGCTGAGAGTGGATTTTATATTTTTAAGTAACTACACATCAAAAACAATAACTGACATTTCATGATGCATGAAAAGTATGTGGAGTTCAAATTTCAGCCACCATAAGTAAGTTTTACTGAAACATAGCCACGTTTACTCACTGAAGTTCTTACCATGGCTGACGAGCTTTCAACTCTTGGCTGGGTTGAGCAGCAGCTGTAACTGTATGTGCCTGTAGCAGAAACTTTACAGACTCCTCCTGTGTTGAAGGGACAGCAACATATCCTTCTTGAGGAAACACTGAATTTATTTTAATTATGTGCTTTCCCTTTGCATTTAAAGAGTAGAAACCCTGTGTCTCACTGGCTTAAGTAATATGAGCTAAGAGGAGCCAATTTTTTTAACCTTATAAAGAAAACATTTAATCAGGGTGGCTTAATCAGAGTTCCTCAAGTTCAGTCCATTATCATCATTGTGGGGAGCATGATGTGCAGGACGATGTGGTACTGGTTTTATATTGATATGCAGGCCACAGGAAGTTGACTGACATGGTCGGCAGTATCCAGAACAGAGGAAAAAATTGAAGTCCATCCCCAGTGACACACTTCTTTCAACAAGATAATACCTATTCCAACAAAGCCACACTTCCTAAAAATTCCACTCCCTATGACATTATAAGGGCCAATAACATTCAAACTACCACACTGCCACAATCAGGTCCTTTTTCATACTGGTGACTCCATCTGCTGATTTCCTCCCATATCCCACTGCAGTGCACTCAATAAACTATTCTTTCTACTCTGGTCTGAAGGCAGACATCATGTCCCACATGCAAATCCTTTTCCTAGGGCTGTAATAGATAGTTGACTATATGATTGAAATGGTTAAGTTTAAAAGTCTGAGGATGCACAGTCATTTAATTAGGAATTTTAGAGGTTTAATTAAGAGGACAGCAAGGTCATTGACTTGGAAAGCAACAAATTGAGATCAAGGCCACCTATGTTATCATTAGAGAGCTTGTCTTAGAAATATTTTTCTAGAAGGCTGGAAGTGCCGTTGTTCTAGAATAGGTCTTTCCAGTGAGAAATAATTCCACATACTTAAGGGATTAATAAAGAAAAATCTCTGTAATGATAGCGTGCACCCATCTCTGGCAAATGCTCAAAGAGGAGAGACTAGAACAAATTTTGCATTCCACATATGGTGTCATAACTTTCTTTTAAAGCAAAGAAAACCAGCCTACAAATCACAATCCCAGAGAACCTAGACAACAACAAGGACCCTAAGAGAGATATACATGGATCTAATCTACATGGGAAGTAGAAAAAGACAAGATCTCCTGAGTAAATTGGAAGCATGGGGACCATGAGAGAGGGTTGAAAGGGAGGGGAGAGGCAGGGAAGGGAGCAGAGAAAAATGTAGAGTTCAATAAAAATCAATAAAAAAAATAAAAGAAAAAAAAGAAACTTACTTGGAATGAGACATAGCTTATGCAAGACTTCCCTGCCCCAGATTTTATCCTTACTTTCTTCTACTTTTCCTATTTTTTCTCACCATCTGGCACCTTCAACTCAGGACAGTAAAGAATGACCTGCTGTTTCATGTCACTGATGCATTTGCGACATAATTATGATAATATCTTTGCTGTGTTAGTCTCCCATTTGACTAACTGGATAGACTTGCAGTCTCCTGTCACTATTTAAATTCTTCACAGAGGAGCCATTTTGAATCCAAAGACAAGTCCATTGGCCCTCGAACACCTATTAGTGACCTCAGTCAGTGCTACGTGTAAGAGGAGAATCACCCAGATGAGCTCTATTTGGTTTCCTGGCCCAGAGAATTGTGAAATACAGTACAGACAATGTTGCTTTTGTTATTGCATTTTGTGGCAACTGCTTCATAATGATATACAACCAGAACAAACAACGTAAAATAAATAAATAGATAGACAGACAGACAGACAGACAGACAGACAGACAGACAGACAGGCAGGCAGATAGATAGATAGATAGATAGATAGATAAAAAGTTGCTTTTCTGGTTGGTTGACTGAAAGGACCACCGCAAAATGATGACAGTAGTTCAAGGAACACATTCAAATCTGGTGATGTCCAGAGAAATAGGAAAGATTATTCCTAGGAGAGGCAAAATGTAAGCTAAATGGAACTACTGACCTCCCTTGAGCCACTGGAGAAGGGAAAGACCTCTGATCATAAATCTTATTCCAGAGAGAGTAGGTGAGTTGATATCAGGTCAACACGCACTGTGTTCATATGCCTTTCTTCCCATCATTCTTCATTCGCTCACTAACCTAGAATATTTCAGGTTGACTCACATGAATATTCACTCCTTATAAGTCAAAAATAGTCAAATAATTTTAATTTCCAATTGCTAGCTGTTTTATTTGAGTGTCTTTGCTGGGATTAACACCACAACCAAAACAACTCAGGGAGGAAAGGGTTTCTATCACCCTACAACTCTCGAGTCACACTCCATCACTGGAGGAAGTTAGGTAAGGAACCTGAGGCAGGAATCTGGAGGCAGGGACTGCAGCAGAGACCCGGAGGAAGGCTGCTGACTAGCTTGCTCCTTATGACTTGCTCAGCCTGGTTTCTCTGCTCTTCTTTTCTCAAGCCCTAAATGGCAATGACCACCCAACATAAGTTGGACCATGAAACATTTCTACACCAAGCCCAAATCATTCTTCTAAAACTACTGCATCTGACTTTTGGTTCTGCAATGTTCTTTCTCCATCGGATTCTTTGAAGCTTTGGTACAGTGGATTTCTGAGTTGTCTGTACATAGACTCAGAAGAGAAAGGATTAAAGATACAGATGTCCTTGGGGCTGGAAAGATGGCTTGGTGGTTAAGAGAACTTGCTATGTAAACATGAGTACCTGGGTTCGAATCCCTTGTACCCACATCAAAATTGAGCATGTCTGCCTGAACGTGTAACCCCAGTACTAAATGGAACAGGGAGCTTATTGGGGAGAGAAAAGAGACATAAACACAGGTAGGTACTGAGAGCTCTCAGACCCAAGAACATAACTAAAATGGAGAGTGTCTAGTTCAATGAGAGATTCTATTTAAAGGCCAAAGAACAGCAAGTGACAGAGGAGGACAACCAACATCATCCTCTGCATGTACCCATACATGCACATGTATGCATCATACCACACATACAAACACAGAAAGGGGGAGAGAGGGAGAGGGAGAGAGAGAGTAGAAAAATAGACATGCCTGCCCATTATCAAACTTAGCTCCCCAATTAAATTAAATTGTTTTTAAATTAAAGTATGATTGCATCATTTTGCCCCTTCCCTTTCCCTATTCCAACCCCTCCCATGTCCAGCCCACAACTCCCTCTCAAATTTAAGGCCTCTTTTCTTTCATTGTTATTGTTACATACATGCATATAAAGATAAATACAACCTGCTTTTTTGTGAATATTACTTTAACTATTACATTTGTTAAGGAATATTTAATTATGTAAAGGTATGTTGCTTTTGTTTATGCTGCATTTATTTAACTATGTAAAGATGTGTTACTGTTTCACCTTGCCTGCCTAAGGCACCTGATTGGTCTAGTAAAAATATGAACAGTCAATATCTAGGCAGTAGAGGGATAGGCAGGGCTGGTTGGCAGAGAGAATAAGGAGGAGGAGGAATCTAGGCTCAGAAGAGAAGAGGGGGAGAACAAGGGACTCCCAGGGCCAAACAGACAGACAGTCAAATGCGGAGAAGCAGAAAAAGTAGGACATACAACATGAAAGAAAGGTAAAAATCCCCATGGCAAAATGTAGATGAAGATCAACAGGTTAATTGAAGTAAAAAGAGCTAATGGGACAAGCATAAAATAAGGCCGAGCATTCATAACTAATATTAAGTCTCAGTGTCTTTATTTGGGAGCTGGTTGGTGGCCCAAAGAAAACCTGCTATATCACTCAGTCCATTTAGTGATAGTTGTATGTATATGGTTTCAGGACTGATCATTAGTACTGTATAACCAATCAGGGAGTTCATCTTTGGGGAAGACTATTTCTCCTGCTCACAGCACTCCTTAGCTTCCTACAGTGCTTCATTAAACAGTAGGGCCTTTTGAGACGTGCCCCTTGTATGTTAGCATGTCTATTGGTCTAGTTCAGGGCTTGCTAAGGCAGCCATATTGTTGAGGTGAAGCGTCCCAGTCATTTCTAGGAGACATGATCTCACAGCCGATTTCCTGGTCCTCTGGCTCTAGATATCTTTCGGCCCCTTTGTTGGGATGTTTCCTAAGAGTTGGGTGCCGGAGTTGTAGACATATCAACTGCGACTGCGTACCACACAACCATTGTTCTCTGCATTTTGACACGTTGTAGTTTTCTTTAATGGTCTCAATATGTTGCAAAGAGAGTTTCTCTATATAAGGGTGAGACCCACACTCATCTGTGAGTGTAAGAATTAAGTATTTAGAACGCAGTTAGGAATGATGATGGTTTAGTAAAGTGGCAGCCTTGGGCTCTCCTTTAGTAACTATGATTTCACTAGCCCTGGATAGTGGGCTAGGTTTTCAGAACCATGCATAATTTTCTCTCCTGTTAAGCAGTCCTTAAGTCCAATTAGAGAGCCGCTGGTTACCATCAAGACATGAGTGCCAGTGTTGCATCCTTAGGGCTATCTCACCATGCTGGCTGTTGTTGTAGTTCATAGATACCATAGCTGGGTAGAACTCTCAGTTGCTTCCCTCCCTTGGCAGCTTGCATAGCACCTGCAGGAAATATGCAAGCTAGTCCTCAAGGAGGAAGCTTTCAGTCAGATCTAGCTCGGTCCTTCTTGAGCTCTGCATCTGATGTACACGGCATCTTTAAAAATAGGGACTTACCTAAAAACCTCTGGGAAGCAACCAAGGGCAACAGACGTAGCCTCTATTGTTTTGGGGGGGGACTCTTGGACTCCTCTGACCAACAACTGGAAATAGGGTTTGCATGCTTGGCACTCGGGTTTTGTTAGATAGTCCATGGCTCTTGGGGAGTAGCTCCCGTGTTTTAACAAGTGCCACAGATAATCCTAATCTTCCAGATCGCTAAACCATTGCTTTGGCAAGCTAGAAATAAAATAATAATTTTTAACCCTCCCATGTGGCTATATCAGAAGGTTTTGTTTCTGGACTAGCTCAGTGGTAGAGTACTTGCCTAACACATACAACCCTGGGTGCAATTTACAACAAGGAGGGAGAAGAGAGAGGGAGAGGGAGAAAAAGAGGGAAAGAGGGAGAGAGAAAGAAAGGGAGAGGGAGAGAGAGAGACTTCACTTTTGCCACTGAGAGAGAGAGACTTCACTTTTGCCACTGAGAGAGAGAGAGTTCACTTTTGTCACTAACTGTGGCTCCTGGGACAAACTACTCTCATGCAGTCCCCAGTGACCCCTGCATTAGTTCTCTGACCCAGAAGCTTTCTGTAAAGTAATTCTTCCCACTATCTCATCCTACTGGTGGCCACACCTCAGTCGCCTTTGTAAACCTTTGTAAACCATCCCTCTCCACTATCAGAAGCCTGGCGGGACTGTCAATCGAAGAGCTCTGCTGCCTCCAGCTTAGCCAATCAGATTCTCTCACTCACAAGAAATTAAATTTGAGAGTCTGTTCCTTTCTGCTCTCCAATCTGCCCTGAGCTTTCTAAAACCTAGGTTTATTGTTTTGTTTTGTTTCTCTCTCTCTCTCTCTCTCTCTCTCTCTCTCTCTCTCTCTCTCTCTCTCTCTCTCTCTCTCTTTCTCTCTCTCTCTCCTCCCCAGCTTTCCCTTGGGATCCATAAACAACCCACAGCCTTCTAGTGAATCCTTTGTTTTGCTGAAGTGAGCCAGTCTGTTCAACTTTACAGAGAACCCAGAGTCTCTGTGAACCAAGATCTCTGATAGAGTGTTCTATATGATAATGATACCATAGTTCCCATTCTTATAAAGCCACTGTGAATGGCCCTTTTGTGACGATCAAGACCGTGCCATGGAAGATCAAGAGCATATTTTAATAAGGGCGTCTTTGTTCCAGTAGTTCTAGGAAATGAAAATTCTTCAGTAGGATAAATGGTTATTCGCCGTCTTGCCGAAATATCTTAAACTGAAACAGGCTTTGGCTAAAACATTTTCTAAACAAGGATTATTATTTTGGACCTCAAGAAAAGAAAGGGCTCAGTTTAAAACATTCCCCATCCCTCAACTCCACTTACCCTTTACACACGAATTTAAGAAAAGTTCAAGTATTTCTAAGAAGACTGGGAATTGTATTCAGATACAGGGAGGAAACAGCTTTGATATCTGATGTCCTCTCTTAGCAGCCACTGTTTGGGTCCTCCCTCCTCTCTTTGTGGCAGTTAGTACTGTCTGTTATCTCTGTTGACAACCCTCCTGATTCCAGCAAGCAACTCCTGTGAACCAGGCTCCGTACTTGCCTTTTGCCTGCATCACCTCATTTAACCCCTACTATGCCCTTTAATGCCAATACTATTATCCCGGGTTTACAGAAAGGAAAGGGGAACCTTAGTGAGGTTAAATATCAAGGCTGATAAGCCACGGGGTCACTTAATCTGTGTCTTCATCGTTAGGTCTCAAACCCAGGACAAACGGCTAACTGAGGTGCCTATGTAACAGGTTCTTCCAGCAACCCTCAGTCCCTACCTGTTACAGGGTATGTATAGCAAACCCTACCCCCTACACTAAACTTCTCCAACTCAGGGGCTGGGCTGCCCTTCCCTATATAATCCAGCCATTTTGGTTACCTGGCCCTTTTGTCTACTCTTTTCTGTCCTGGCTCTCCCCTCTCTCCTCCCCCCTCTCTTCACAAGGCCCGGTCCAGGTTATGTTCACTCTTCAGCCTCCTAGATGGCTCTGCTTCTGGCTATGCCCCTTTTTATCTATGATAAACTTTCTCTTCCACCTTACCTAGGAGCAGTCATATGTCCTCCCTTTTTTCTTTCTTCTTTTCATTCACTCATTTTCCCCAGGTCGTCCTTACACAATGCCCCTTGGCCTTAAGTTGAAAGAATGCCCAGTCCAAGGCCAACACTGTAGAATGTTAAGTGAGACATCCTATCTCAAATAAAAGAGAAACTCAGCTTACCGCCCATATCTTGCTTTGTATTCCTAACTAGACTCTAAGTCTTCCATAGGATTGCCAAGATATACCCAGTACAGGGAAGGTACTCAAAACATGCTCGTGGAATCAGTGACTATCCTGTAGGGCCCTTAGACTGACCAATCATCACAAAATAAAGAGAATGTATAAGGAATCCCTTCCTGGGGCTGGGGAATAGCTTAGGGTTGTGTTTGCTCAACAGGTATGAGGTGTGATCCTAACACCAAAGAGAAGGAAAGGAGAAGAGAAAGGGAAGGGAAAAGGAGGAAAGACAAGAGAAAAGCAGGGAATCTTGGGAAATGAAAACCCTTTGCCAGCCCATTAAAACCAGTCAACTTTGAAGTGTGACTAAGCCAGGAAACCCCAGAAGCTCTGCTCTATCTTCTGCCACCGCCATGCTTTGGCCTGAATTAATGAAGAGCAGAAGCTTCCAGCATTTTCCTGTGATCAGTATAAAGAAGTCTGGGGTAGCAGCCATGCTTTTCCCAGGGCAAGTTAGCTTTCAAAGAGCTCGGTTCCAGACAGCAGGCTCTCCCCCTCCACCAGGACAGGGAGCATCGTGTTGCTCTATCGCTTTCAGAACTGGAACTCAGCCTTGATTGATAAGAGAGCCACTCTATTCATCTGTGCCTCGACTCCTCACATGAAAATCCCGGAACAGACACTTCCCCACCTGCTCAAGTCCTCCACCAGCTCTAGGGGGCTCCCCCAGTACTTCCTCTTGTGTTTGGCCTTGAGGTTTCAGCCTAGGCTTTGGCCTTACTCTGGACCAGACAGTGAGCTTGGGCAGAACACATTAGTTCTTAAAGCCACAGAGGCCTTGTTGGGATGTGATCGTGTAGATGTCATGTCTAAAGCAGCGCCAGGTATGTGACTTAGGAGGCAGAAAATGTTGGTTCCTTTGCTGGCTTTGTTCACACATTTTATGCTTAACAGTGAGAAGCCCAGTCTCATTTTACCTGGCAAGCATCATCTGAAGGACTCCTCCAGCTAACTAGCTAACATTCTCAACTTAGAAATTGTCATAAAGGGTTACACTCGTGACAGTCTACTCTGATCACTCTTGGGAAAGGGTTCTATATACTCTAAACCTATGATCATTTATTGCATGTATATTTGGTATGTGTGCATGTGTATATACATGTTGGAATGTGTACAGATGCATGAGTGTACTGATGTGTGTGTACAAGTATGCATGTGTTTGAAAGTGTGTGTGTGTACGTGTGTGTGTATGTTGGTTTGAAGATGTGTTCTAGTTTCATTTCTGTTGCTGTGATAAAATTCCTGACCAAAAGAAACATGGGGGAATAAAGGTTTTATGTGGCCTACAACTCTAGATTACAGCCCACTATTGAAAGGAAGCCAGTGCAGGAACTTGAAGCAGGTCATATTATATCCACAGTCAAGAGCAGAGAGACCAGGAATTAAGGCCAACAACTGACAAATGGGACCTCATAAACTATAAAGCTTCTTTAAACAAAACACAAAGAAAGGGGAATTTACCCATGCAGCCTAATTCCTTTCATATAGCTTTCTCCTTCTTATGCAGTCCAGGAGACCCCCTTGCCTATGGAATGGTGCCACCCACAGTGGGCTGTGTCTTCCTACAATTAACAGTTAAGACAATCCCCAGGTGTTGTGCCCACAGACAAACTTGATCTAGGAGATCCCTCGATTTATTCTCTCCTCTCAGGTGATGCTAATCCTTATAGGTTGCTTCCTCAATCACTCTCCACTTTCACTGTTTTTTTTTTGTTTTTTTTTTTTTTAACAAAGGCAGGGTCTCTAACTGAACACAGGGCTTGAGTAGTCTAACTAGCTGGATTACCCCAGGGACCCTCAGTCTCTACCTCCTTGTGCTGGTATTACAGGCAGGCTGTCACACCTACCTGGTGTTTTAAAATATGGGTGCTAAGAGCCCAGACTACAGTTCCCACACTTGCATAGCCAGCACTTTATCCACTGAGCTCTCTCCCTACCTCTCTTAATCTCCTATTCTTACAAAGATTACTCTGATCATTTATCAAAGGAAACCAGCATCAACTGTGTGACTGCCCAAACTTTCTGTATCTATTTTAAGATTCAATAGAAGGCATGAGACAGGTTTGATCTTGAACAAAGTGAGAAGATTAAACACTACTCTGTCCTTTTTCTGTCCTGGAGGTCAAACCCAGGGTGGCACACATACTAAGCAACTGCTCCAGCACAGAGATCCAGCCCCAGCCCCCCTCCTTGCCTAAAAGCTAATCTCTGTAAGCATTTTCAGTGCCTCTTCTGTCTCCTTTTCACTAGATCGCTAGTCAGTGTTCTGTGGTTTCAACTGGGTAATTTCAGAGACTCAAGGCACATTGACTATAGGCAGGCCACTTTGAACCAAAACAAACAAACATATATATATATATATATATATATATATATATATATATAAACTGTTCTTTCTTTTTTAGAAAAGGCCTTGCAATATTACCCAAGCTAGCCTCAAACTCAGGTTCCTACTGCTTCAGCCTCTTAAGTAGCCGTGATTACAGTCAAGTATCATCTTAGCTGAGCTATGATGGGAAAAAACATTAACATTAATATGTGTTGGCCATCTTTGTATCACTATAATAAAATGCCTGGAACACTAACCTATTAGAGAAGAGATTTATTTTAGCACATGTTTTTGGGAGTTCTGGTCCATAAGTGATTGAATTCATTGCTTTTTAAGTCTCTAGTGTGGTACTAGATAGCAATGGTGGGGAACCATGGCAGAGCAAATGGTTTATCTTATGGCCAAGAAGCAAAAAGAAGCTGGGTGGTGGTACACGCTTTATATCCCAGCACTCAGGGATGCAGAGACAGGTAGATAGATCTCTGTGAGTTCAAGGCCAGCCTGGACCTCAGGGTAAGTTCCAGGACAGCCAGAGTTAAACAGAGAAACCCTGTTTCTGAAAAAGAAAAAAAAAAGAAAGAAAGAGGAGGAGGAGGAGGAGGAAGAGGAGGAGGAGGAGCAGGTTTGTGTCCTTTGTTGGCATCTACCCATGACCTGACTCCCACAAGGCCCTACCTCTCCTCTTAACATCACCTTAGTTACTTTGCTTGCTTCTGTGGCCAAATACCTGACAGAAAGTGACTTAAGAGAGGAAGGCTTTATCTTGGCCCATGGTTTGGGGTACTGAATGCCATGGTGGGAAAGGCATGGTGGCATCAGCACTCAAGGATGTGACAACAGAGGCATGAGGCTTCTTGCTTGCTTATATCTCAGAAGAGAAAGAATCAGAGATAAATGCTGGCGCTCGCATGGCTTTCTACTTTACCTCCTTAATTTAGCCTGGGTCCCCAGCCTACGGGGTAGTGCCACCCACTGCGGGTAGGTTTCCCTTCCCTGTAAGTCTTCTCTGGAAACATCCTCACAGACACACGTAGAGGTGTGTCTCCCAAAGATTTATTTGCTTTTTTTAAAAAATCAAATTGGCAATAAAAAGTTACCATCATCCCAGCTATAAAAATTGACAAGAGAATTTTCCTAAGGTTAATTGGCTACAGGACCTGTTTGATCATTAGAAAGCAAGCCGTGCTTTATAAGAATTAGAATGTAATTGTCATTGTCACCCTCCTCTCTACCAGTGACAGCTGACGTTGATCTGAACACGCAGTGTGAGAAAAATAACTTTCCGCTGTGTCAAGCCGCTGGTATTTTAGGGTCCCCATTTCTGCACACTGTCTATTCTGTCCTAACGCATTCAGAAAAAGATGTTAGTGCCGTTTGCATGGATAACAGAAACTCAGATTGTACCAGGCCTAAGACCTCTCAGCTGAGTCTACAACTACCTTCCAGAAGCTCACCATTTAGTGAGTGAAGGAAGTCCTGAATTATAGCCAATAGCGACACAGCTCTAACTGGCTAGCAGAAAGACTGAAGTGAGGTCTATGCAGTGACGGGAAGGAAACGAGCCTCCTAAATCTACATCCTCGGCTGGCTTTCCTAATCTGTCAGCAGACTACATCCCTGATGGCTGGAGAGAGCCCACAATAGATCTGTCCCTCATTTGGGCACTTCCAAAGTAAGATGCAAAGTGGGGACCACTCCCAAACTGAGAACACTTGGAAATGTGATTTATCCAAAGTAGCCTCACTCACGGTAGTATATTATCTGTACCTCAAGAATCCATGGAGGAAAAAGCTCCAAGTCGATACCAATCATCTTCACATCATGTACGCATGCCAAGGCAGCCTCTTCACGAAGGAATGAGTTGTCTTCTAAATATTTTCCTCTTGTAGCTAAGATGGAAAATATTATTAATTAAAATTCTCATTGGAAATAGAAATAAAGATCATATATCAAGAACCGACTCTTTGGCACTATGAGCCAGACGTCTACATAGGTCATTTTATTTCACCCTCAGCATAAATGAACTACACAATGTACTGGAGCTCTCCAGGGAAGCAGAACCAATAGGATGGATGGTGGAAACACACATACATATGAAGAGGTATCAGAAATTGGCACATGCATTTAGGAAGACGAGAATGCCTATGGTGTGCAGCCTGTAAGTTGCAGACCCAGGAAGGCAGTGAGTTCAGAGGTCTGAGGAATAGGGTGGCTGATGGTGCGCCTCCCAGCCCCAGTCCAGTGTCTGAAGGCAAGAGAGGACGGAGGCCCCAGATCCAGCAGACAGCTTTACATCCTTCCTCTGGTTTTATCTGTAACCTCATGTTGTCCACTGTGATAGTTAATCGTGCTTGTCAACACGATAGGATTTAGAACTACTTAGGAGATGAGCCTCTGGACACACCTGTGAGAGATGCTCTAGATTAGTTTACCCTCTGGGCATGCCCACAAGGGACTCTTATGGTTTTATTCATTGAAATAAGAAGCAGGTGACACCTTCTGGTGGTGACCCAGATATAAGCCTTCTAACAGGGACTGAAAGCCAGGGTTGCTCCAGAAACACCCCAGGCCATCACTGTTGAGGCATCCAGCCGGAGGACTGAGCAGCTACTGGTTTCTGAGCCTCTCCAGGATGAAGACAGTACTTGTTGGACTGCTCAGGCTATGTCATGCAGTCCCCCCTTCCAATAGATGTATTCTGTTCCTCTAGAGAGTCCCGACTAACACACCCACCTATGTAGGGAATGGAAGAGCCTCCTTATTCTTTCTACCCATGTACAGCTAGCTTCTTCTGGAAATATCCTTAGAGACACGGCCAGGAGTAACATTTTACCAGCAATCTGGGCTAGTTTATCCAAGCTGTGTTGACACATACGTTAACCATCACAGAAAGAACTACTATTACCTTCTTACAGATGCAGGAGGAGGAGGAGGAGGGGAAGGGGGAGGGGGAGGAGGAGGAAGAGAAGAAGAAGAAGAAGAAGAAGAAGAAGAAGAAGAAGAAGAAGAAGAAGAAGAAGAAGAAGAAGAAGAAGAAGAAGAAGAAAGTTGAATAGAGTCAAATAAATGCCAAAGTTCAGCCAACCTAGAAGCCGAAGCTGGGATAATTATGTAAACCCAGAATCTTTACCCTTACTCCCCCTTCTGGCCACAGCATCACATCCCAATCCCACACCCAAGTCGTAAATTCCGAAGAGTTCCATTCTCTTCATTTTATTGCCGGTGACCTGATGACATCACTTCTGGTCCGACACCAATTCTTCTCCAGCCTATTCCCCAGGAGAGCCAGGCACTCAGCACCTGCTACTTCTTCCTGTCTCAGCAGTGAAGATCCTGGGAAACAAACCTAAGAAAATCAGCAAAAGAAAGTGATCCAAGAAGAAAACAGCCCTCGGGAGAGAGAAGACATTTTTTTCTTGGATAATTGTGAGTGATTAATTAGCATCTGTGGAAGAGACAGCTAGCCTGGGCCTGTGGTGGAAATCAACACTGTGAGACCAAGGCAGGGAGCTATCAAAGGCCACGGCCAGGAAACAAAGGACGGGAAACAGGATTTCTTTTTTCCAATGTCCAGAACAAAGCTGACGAGAAGTTTGGCAGGATAAAGGGCCACCATTTCATATTTCCAGTGGAAAAAGCACTTAGTGCTCAGACTGAAGATATGTGGGAAGAGGTGAGTCATGAGAAAGGTACAGTACAATATTCTCTTTCTGAGAATTATTATTTGACTCCAGTCCTCATGAACTACTCGAGAGAAAGCCAGGAAGAGCAGAATTGGTGAACGTTGCTTATTATGGGATGCTAATACTGAGGAACTTCTCTCTCACCCATCTTTCTCTCCTTCCTATGCTGCTGTTCTCTCTCACTGAATGCCTCTTCCACTCTCCTTGGGTTTTGTTCTTTGTTATCTTGTCTTATGGAGCAGGGTCTTACCATGTAGCCTATACTGGCCTCAGACTCTCTATGCAGCGCACTCTGGCCTTTAACTCAAAATTTCCCTCCCTTGGTTTCCCCAGCACAAGGATTGCAGGTGTGCACCACCACAGCCATATATTGTAATATTTGTCCACTTTTCTCTTTCTACTACTCCTGCCATAGGTTATCCTCTAGGTTTATCTGGAAATCGCTTCCTCAGAGGCACGTTCCTCAGCTTCGGCACATGGCCATTATCTATCCAGTATCAACCCTCTTCTCTTTATAATTAACATTATTCCAGTTAAGTTGGAAGTATGGAAGGTTCCAGAACATATTACTTTTCCTAGCCTCTCCTATAGCTGTGGATAGTCACCAAACAGTTCCAACATGAACAGAAGTTGTTAGACTGTATTTCTGGACATTTCCCCTAAGACAGACACCAACTCAATATGCAGGTTAGTTCTGTTTGCACTCACCCCTGTCTGGAGAAATGGAGCCTTCTTAAAAGCTTGCAGCCAATGGTTATAGTCTAATTACAGCAGATCAAACAAACCTTAAATCTCAGCAAAATCTTTCACTGATAATCTTGACCCCAGTGAATAGGTACACCTCTTTGATTTCTCTCTCTCTCTCAAACAAACAAACAGATAAACAAAAACAACAAAACATTCCCCTCCCTGCACATTACTTTACAATGATCTTATAAATGACTTAACCCTCTCACTGCTGTCTAAGCTCCATGGTCTCTGGGACTTGATCTTCTCTGCTTGCTGCATCCAGAAAAGAAAGCTAGTAGACTCTGTGACGAGCAATGGATTCCACTGGTAATGGCCCCATGGATAGCTGGGGGGAAACCCTTGGAGCTAGAGTCATGTTGAACTATCCAGAGACAAAATAGAAAGTAAATAGAGTTCAATCAAGCAGATGATGTGCCTGCTCTTCCAACTCATCTCGTTTTTGCTGTTCTCTGAACTGAGTTTTTTGTTTGTTTGTTTTCATTTTTGTTTGTTTGTTTATAGTATTGAGGTAGGACCTCAACAGGTCATCCTGCCTGGCCTGGAGCTCATTATGTAGACCAGGCTGGTTTTGAACTTATAGAGATCCTCCTGCCTCTGTCTCCCTGGTGCTGAGAGTAAAGGCATGTGTTACCATGCCCAAACCTGGTCTGAGTTTTTGCAGATCTCTGTACTCTTAGTATGGGCTTTCCCAGAATCAGGTTTAGTAACAAGCATTTGAGGACACCAGGAAAATACAACTTACTATTTTTCTTCCAGATGGTCATAGCTTTTAGTTGATGTCTAAGGAATAATAATTACACACAGAGATTAATGAATCCATCAGCCCCTATCAAAGATGGTGATTAGTACAGAGACTCACAACTGGCTAAGGAAGAGTTTATAAGAGAATGTTTAATGCTCATGTTAAATAGGACATCTATATCACATTCCCACTTACAAAGACTCAGGGATCATTGTAAACACAAGGTGAAAATACTGTAAGAACCAGAGGTAGTGAATGAATATGAGGAAACATTGCCTTCTGGACATAGCAGAATATTTGCACATATGAACCTATTGCACTTGTGGTACTATGCACAAGATCTTCATAAGATCAAGCCATACAAAATACAAAAATTGATAAGGGATGTGATTATGAATTTCCGCCCATAGCTGAAGAACTATTGATAATTCATAGCCTCTGGGAAAGGGAAAGTCAGTTTTCTTTCAAACTGGTAAGGTTGACCTCACTGAACTGGAAGGCTGCACATTCAGGTGTGTATTGACAGCAAAAATTGTACTTGATGGGTTTTAAACCAATAGAGGACACAAATTTGGATGGATCTTGGAAAAGATTGGGTGAGGGGTGAATCTGATCAAAATATAATCTAAAATTCTCAATGGGCAAACGAAACATTTTACAATAAAAATTTTCACCCAAACAAAACAAAACAAAACAAAAAAAACCAACAACAAAAATGGGAAAAGCAAAATAAACCTGTAAGTTCTTTAACTTACCAAAATTACTTGTTAATGGCTATTAAATATTTAGGATCATTTAGAAATTTTTATGTTATAACATGGCATGGTTGCAATGACAAATATGTATCTCAAAGAATCTATAGATTACAGAAATATTATTTGTTCTATTGATGGCTGGAAACACACTTGAAAGTTTCTATATTTCAGGAAAAATTATCTCTGTTATGCAACTGGTGAATATTCAAAATAAATACCATTTTATTCAAAAAAGAAAAAAAGCAACTTTAGCAAGTAAGTACCTGGAGCCTATATCTCACAGAGGGTCTCCAGGAAGTAGAGAACCAACTCACATGCAGGGGGTTGGGAGGTGGACTCACCTACCAGGATCCATCATTTACTTGTTGAAGCCACTCTCTCTCTCTCTCTCTCTCCCTCTCTCTCTCTCTCTCTCTCGCTCTCTCTCGCTCTCTCTCTCTCTCTCTCTCTCTCTCTATATATATATATATATATATATATATATATATATATATATATATATATATGTATATATATATATCTTTGACAGGCTTCAGGAAGAAGGGAGTTGTCATTTCTGAAAAGTCCCTCAGGCACAGAGGTGCAGGTTCTGACTATCACAGCTGTCCAGAGCTCCCCAAACAAGCTCATCTGAAGGCCTATCCTATAACCCTTTGAGTCCAAGCCAGTTATCAATGACATATTTCACAGGTGTCAAAGAATCTAGATGGCATACGGACACTCGTCTTTTATCTTTTATTTAATTTTATCTGAAACATACATGTATATGTGCACATGCCACGGTGTACATACGGAGGCCTGAGGACAACACTAGATGTTAGGTTTCATCTTCCACCTTGTTTGAGACATGTTCTACTGTTGTCTGCGGATGTGTACACCAAGCCAGTTGGCCCTCAAGATTCCAAGGATTCTGTTATCTCTCTCTCCCCAATTCTTATGAAGTAATTACACTGGAATTAGACACATGCTCCTGTGCCCAGTTTGATCTGGAGATCAAACTTAGGCCCTCATGTTTGTGTAGCAAGCACTTTACTTACTAGGACAGCTCCCAGACTGAGGTTTTTTTGTTTTGTTTTGTTTTTTGTTTTGTTTTGTGGTTTTTTTTGAGACAGGGTTTCTCTGTAGCTTTGGAGCCTGTCCTGGAACTAGCTCGTGTAGACCAGGCTGGCTTCAAACTCACAGAGATCCGCCTGCCTGGATCAAGAGCACTAGGGAGTACATGCAGGAAGTCCATTACTGAATGAGGTTTATGTCAACAAAATTGCTTCTAGCCTAACCTTGAATCAGCAGCAAACAACACCCGGAAATTCATCCTTGTGTATTCTCTGTAGGGGCTGTTTGAATTTATTCTGAGTCCAAAATTAGCTGTCTTTGTGACTGAGAAAACTATTACTTTCCTATGTCAGACTGAATAATGAAAAATATCCTAGTATTATTTCTATTCATCAGAATTATACATTAAGCAGAAATCATCTTCCTGACCATCCATAGCTATATATGTGCCCAAGTGATGGAATATTCTCATGAGATAAACACACAAGCAATGGGAAAACACCCATAGCTGTTCTTTATGAAAGAAACGAAGTAGCACATGAGAGAAATTACAGACAGGAGCAACCGATTTCCACAGTGACCCCAGGGCCTTTGCCTAGTCAGGGGGGTTCATCTAGTAGGTCAACCTGTTGAATACTGGTTATCATCTTCTATATGCTCCATGGCCATTGATACCAGCAGCTCTCAGCAATGCTGAGAGTTAGTCTGAAGGTTGACCTTTGACTATAAGTTCCTCACAAACCTCAGAAGAAGGAAGAGTAAGGACAGAAATGTGGGTCTCAAGAGGATCAGTCTCCAAAGTGGAGCCTCCTCTGAGAGGTGCAGACCATATGAACCCCACACTCTGTCACTCAGTCTAGAGACTTGGAGCTACTTGTCAAGCATTTGGGGACTTTGCCTTCTAAGTCAGACAGACAGACAGGCAGGCACACAGAACATCTCACATGGTACTGTTCTGAGACTCCAGGGGGGAATTACATGAAAGTGCCCTGGCCAGGTCTGGTATCCTAAGGTCAGAGGAAGCTGCTGTCAGTGTGTGGCTTCTATGGTGGGTACTGAAGCAGCAGGCATCTTAGAGCTGCAATTTCAACTGTATATGAACTGATCCATTGCTTCATTATACTAAAAGAAATCAAGCCGGGCAGTGGTGGCGCACGCCTTTAATCTCAGCACTTGGGAGGCAGAGGCAGGCGGATCTCTGTGAATTCGGGACCAGCCTGGTCTACAAGAGCTAGCTCCAGGACAGGCTCTAAAGCTGCAGAGAAACCCTGTCTCGAAAAACCAAAAAAAAAAAAAAAAAAGAAATCAAAATACAGCTGCAAGCCATGTTCAATCAGGTTCCTAGGAGACCCTAAGTTATTATTAAATTTCCTTTACCCACCAGGTTCCCCAGAGTGACCATGCACTGGGGAGACCCTGTGGCTGAAGGACCCAGGAGCCTTGCCAGGTGCCCATGGGTACAGGAAGCCTGAATTCTGCACCTCTGCAGTCCAGGGCACAGGACTCTCACACTTGGGACCTGTCTTCCAGAGCCCCCATGAAGCTCTCTTTCCTTCATTTATCTTACAACTCCTGAAGTCCCACATGGCCACAGGATCCCCAAAGGCCTGTCACTCACCAGCCAGGTATCACACTGGGAGGAACAACCATCATTTCACAGTCGGTCACTTGCTTCAAGGGTCCCCTCAGCTACCAGATCTCTTTAGCCTCCCCGCTCCTGAATACCTGTGCCCCAGGTTTATTTCTGAGCTTGAGGAAATGCCCCAGAAAATGAGATTACCTGGAAATATTTATAATTTAATCAGCCCATTCTTGGCAAGTGAGGGCAAGATGGGGAAGACACAGAGAGAATAGGGTTGAAAATGATCCAGAAGGCCTGAGAAGCTGACTTAGTCAGTAAACTGCTTGTTTCACAAGCATGAGGACCCAGGTTCGATTTCCCAGGACCTATATATATAAAAAAAAGCCTGGCCTGGTAATCCCAGTACTGGGGAGGTGGAGACAGGAAGATCTTTGGGGTTAGTTAGTTGACCAATCTAGCTGAATCAGAGGGTTCCAAGTTCACTAAGAGACCTTGTCTCCTTTAATAAGGTAGAAAATGACTGTAAAAGACACCGACATTGACCTCTGGTCTCCACATTTACATACACATATATGCACTTACATATACATGTATACGCATAATAAGCACACACATAATCACAAAAAAAGAAATAAAAACAGTTTGCAGAAGATTAGACTTTAAGTAAAGGGATGGCTCCAATGGTGAAGATTAAAGTCATAAATGCTGAAAGCAAGCATTGCTACAGTCCTCTAGGGGCAAAGTGTCCTCTCTGTAGAACCACTACAGTCTGCTCAGTGCAAAGTGTCCTCTCTGTGTAACCATTAAAGTCCCCTCGGGGCAAAGTGTCCTCTCTGTGTAACCACTACAGTCTGCTCAGTGCAAAGTGTCCTCTCTGTAGCCACTACAGTCCCCTCAGTGCACTGTTCTCTCTGTATAACCCTAAGAAATCCATGTGGCTGCTGACTGAGCTTCAGTGTCCCAGGCTTTCTGCATCTGACCAGGAAATCCTGCTGGAGTTCTTAAAAGATGCTGCCTGTGCCCATCTTCTGCACGGTCTCTCACTTGTCACATGTGCTCCAATCTTGGTTTTCTCTTGAGAGACCACCAAGCATGCACCAAGGATGGGTGCAGACAGTGAAAAGGTGTCCTCAGAGGGGTATTTAGCTGGGCTTTCAGGGCAAAAGGGGTCTTTAAACTCAGTCACACACATTGCCATGGGTTTCCTAGTGTCAATGCTCAAATCTCCACCACTGAGAGGCTGGGGAGGTGGGGGTGAGATGACGGACAACTGACAGTCCTTCTGGACTTCCTATGGTGCCTGTGCCCAGGCCAGGCTTCTGTAGAGATGCCACAGTCAATAACTGAGCTTGCAAGGCCCTTGGGCAGGAAACTAACGATGGTTTGAGAGCTCAGCTGCTGGTCTGGCTTCTTAGAACTACACTGGTACTCTATGCAGGCAGCTCCTCCCCAGTTCCCTTAAACAGGCACCCGAGCTGGACAGCTGAGCGCTCTCACATCCTGCTTCCTCTGTCTTCTGTAGAAAATGTCTTCTCAGAAAACATACACCAGCTAGGGAAGTCTCAGCAAAAACAACTAGAGAGATGGGGCTGGGAATGGCCTCCTTTGGCATGGGGGATTCAGAGAGGATTTGTCTGCAGGTAGTGGAGTCTTGGAAAGTCTTTGCAGAAGAAGGCAGCTAGCTGCTAAAACTTCCCAGTGACGTGAACACCTAGGGAAGCATTCTGGGAGAAGAGAACAGCCTTGCTAATGAGATGTGCCTGTGTGTGTGTGTGTGTGTGTGTGTGTGTGTGTGTGTGTGTGTGTGAGAGAGAGAGAGAGAGAGAGAGACAGAGAGAGAGAGAGACAGAGAGAGAGACAGAGACAGAGAGAGACAGAGAGAGAGAGAGACAGAGAGAGAGAGAGCTTCCCTTCCTTTGGTTTTGCTGGTGTGAAATTATTTATTTCCTGTGTTTTCTTAGGTGTGGTTAACCTCCTTGGGCTGGAATCTAGTACCTTCTGTGAGACTGGATTTGTGGATAGATACTGTTTAAATTTGACTTTGTCATGGAATATCTTATTTCTCCATCTATGGTGATTGAAATTTTTCCCAGCTGGGCTGGCATCCACGGTCTCTTAGAGCCTGCAAGACATCTGTCCAGGTCCTTCTGGCTTTTAAAGTCTCCATTGAGAATTTGGGTGTAATTCTGATAGGTCTGCCTTTATATGTTACTTGGCCTTTTTCCTTTGAAGCTTTTAATATTCTTTCTTTGTTCTGTATGTTTAGTGTTTTATTATGTGGCAGAGAGGAACTTTTTTTTCTGGATCAACGTATTTGGTGTTCAGTAAGCATCTTGCACCTTTATAGGCATCTCCTTTTTTGTTTTTGTTTCTTAGAGACAGGGTTTCGCTGTACCTTCTTTGGAGCCTGTCCTGGAACTAGCTCTTGTAGACCAGGCTGGCCTCAAACTCACGGAGATCCACCTGCCTTCTGCCTCTCGAGTGCTAGGATTAAAGGCGTGTGCCACCACCACCACCCAGCAGCATCTCCTTCTTTAGGTTAGGAATATTTTCTTCTATGATTTTGTTGAAAATTTTTCTGGGTCTTTGGGTTGGGAATCTTCTTCTTCTAGTTTTACTATTCTTGGGTTTGGTCTTTATTCACAGTGTCCCTGATTTCCTGGATGCTCTGTGTCAGGAACTTTTTTGATTTAACATTTTCTTTGACTTTATCCTTTTCTTCTATTGTATCTTCTATACCTGAGATTCTCCCTCCCATCTCTTTTATTCTGTTGATGATGTTTGTGTCTGTAGTTCCTGTTCACTTGCCTAGATTTTCCATTTTCTAGGATTCATTGGTTTGAGCTGTCTTTATTGTTTCTATTTCCATTTTCAGATCTTAAACAGTTTCATTCATTTTCTTTACCTGTTTGTGTTTTCCTAGATTTCTTTAAGTGATTTATTCATTTCCTATTTAAGGGCCTCTATCATCTTCGTAACATTGGACTTAAGATCATTCTCTTGTGCTTTAGCTGTGTTGGAATATCCAGGGCTTGCTGTAGCGGGATAACTGGGCTCTGGTCATGCCACATTGCACTGGATGTTGCTGATTGTGTTCTTATGCTGGCATTCAGTCATCTGGGTTTGGGATTACAGGTTTAGGTGTCAGTTTCTGAGCTTTTCTTTGTTGGATGGACTTTTTTGATGTTTTCCCCCAGGTTTCTATTTCTTCTCCAGTCTTCTGGCCTAAGTGACTTTTGTCACTGGTGACTAGCAAGTCTTCAGGTTCAGTGGAATGTCCCTGTTAGGGTTTGGTAGTCCACATGGTCTCTGGGTTCTGGGTATTGGCTTGGTCTCTGGGGTTTCTGGTAGCAGCCTGGTCTCCTGGGGTTCCTAGTACCAGGATGGTCCCTGACAGAGCAGGAGTTAGGAAATTGTGGGTGGTCTTTAAGCAGTGTTTGTAGGTGGTGGGTGGTATTTTACCTGGGGTTCCTTGTACGTTCATGGTCTCCAGTAGAGCAGGATTATTTTGTGAAGTTGTGGGCCAGGATATAGCAAAAACTGCGCCTTTAACTATAAGGCTAGACACCTACAAAAACACTTCCGTATTTTGTTGAAGACCTAGCTTGGCTGAGGAACAACTGCAGGACCTGTTAGTTAGCCTTGCAGTTCCAAACACTCTCAAATGCTTGGCCTGGATCCTGGATGGGAAACCTGGGCTCTGAGGTATAGGATACAGACATCTGTATGAATACGGTAAGCTTTTTCTGAGGCAATGATTCCCTGCTCCCCACAGGTGGCTTTGTACTTCAGAAAAGATAGACTCACCTCCTTCTTCCTAGGAAGAGTTAGCACTTCCCCGGGCTGGATGCTGCTGCTGCAGAGGCTTCACCTCCACAAGTAACAGGTTCCCTGACTCTTAGGCTGCCTTTACCTCCTAGGGTTGGAGCCTTCCACGCTCTGGGTCTGCGACTGTACAGTAGTAAGAATTAGCTCCCTGGCATGAACAGGAGCCAGGGCAGGCTCTCAGGGGTTAATCAGCATTCTTGATCAAAGGATGATGGAGGACTCTCATTGGTTAATAAAGAAACTGCCTTGGCTTTTTGATAGGGCAGGATTTAGATAGGTGGTGTAGACAGAACAGAATGCTGGGAAAAAGGGAGGTTAGGCAGATGCCATGCCTCTCCTCTCTGAGACAGACGCAATGGAGCCAGCCACCAGGTCAGACATGCTGAATCTTTCCTGGTAAGACACCACTCATGGTATTACACAGATTATTAAATATGGGTTAAAGCAAGATGTGAGAATTAGCCAATAAGAGGCTAAAACTAATGGACCAGGCAGTTTTAAAAGAATACAGTTTGTGTGTTGTTATTTCAGGGCATAAGCTAGCCAGGCGGCCGGGATCTGGGTGGCAGGAATGCAGCCCGCAGCTCTCACTACAAAAGGATAAGAATATACAGTCCTGTTCGAGGCCAGCCTGGTCTACAAGAGCTGGTTCCAGGACAGGCTCCAAAAGCCACAGAGAAACCCTGTCTCGAAAAACCAAAAAAAAAAAAGAATATACAGTCCTGAGCCGGGTGGTGGTGGCACATACCTTTAATCCCAGCACTCGGGAGGCAGGGGCAGACAGATCTCTGTGAGTTCAAGGCCAGCCTGGTCTACAAGAGGTAATTCCAGGACAGGCTCCAAAGCTACAGAGAAACCCTGTCCAAAAAAAAAAAAAAAATCCCCGAGTAAAGAAGTCATAGCTTTGGAGCACAGCCGTGGAACAGTCTATCTGACATCCTGTGAATGTGGGTATAAGTCAGAAACTAGAAAAGGATGAGAGGGGAAGGAAGAGAGGAGCAAGGGCAATAGAACATGTGACATGAAGACAAAAACAAGGGAACAAGGGGTGAGAGACTAGAAAAGGAGGCAAGGGGCTGATGAGGAAGAGAAGAGGAAGTTTAACAAAACCAAAACAGGCCATATTTGAAAATGCTATAGTGAGACCTAGTACTTTGGATGCTATTTAAAAATTAAAAATAAATAAAAAATTAAAATGTGTTAACTACCCCATCAAGAGCTCCTGAAGATGGGGCAAACTTACTCTTACGGCACTTGTAATGGCGCCTCCAAGATGGCCATCAGTGACCTCTTTGGGGAGTCCCTTCCCACTGAGCACGGGCTGGACTTCTAGCTACCAAATCCTGCAGAGGTAATGAAATGCTGTGTTTAATCTTGATCTATCTGACCCATTCTGCCTCGGCCCAGGAAGTTCAGGGAAGCTCACTAGAAAAGCTGTGTGGAAAAGAATGGTCTTAGGAGACCTCCCAGAGACCTGAGACAACCTAGGTGACCTGGGGTGACAGCCAATAACTGCCAACCTTGAGTGAGCCTTCTTACAATATGACCCTCCAGTGAACAACTGAGCAGAATCTAGCTAAAGCACTCCTATCTTGACCCAAAGATACTATGAGATAGGGCTCTTTTTCTTTTTTTCTTCCTTCTCCTCCTCCATCAAATGTTAAATCCCATCATCAGAATTGTATTTTCTAAAGATTTATATTTATTATGTATGCATGCCTGCCTGAATGCCAGAAGAGGGCAACAGATCTCATGACAGATGGTTGTGAGCCACCATGTGGTTGCTGGAAATTGAATTCAGGGCTTCTGGGAAAGCAGCCAGTGCTTTTCTTCACTGAGCCATCTCTCCAGCCCTATAGGGTTGCTCCTTCAGACTACCATGCTACAGTGAACTTGTTCCTTTGCAATCAACAGAAAACCCAACATTTCTTGGAAACCTGAAGAAACTGACAATTCATGCTGAACAAAGTAAAAATGCCTGGCTTGAAAAATCAGTTTTCTTCATTGGAAAGACACTGGGCATACCAACCATATGCCAGATGTCCACTGCTGGGATTGGGTTCAAGACAGGTTTTCTCTGTGTAACCCTGGCAGGCCTGGAACTTGCTCTATAAACCAGGCTGGCCTTGAACTCAGAGATCCACCTGCCTCTGCCTCCCAAACGCTACAATTAAAGGTAGTGGACCACCACTGCGCAGCTGGCAACATTTCTTATAAAAAAAATGTTTACTGGGGCTCACAGTTCCACGGGGTTAGAGTCAATGATCACCATGGCAGAGAGCACGGCAGCTCACAGGTGTGGCACGAAGCACAGCTGAAAGCACACGTACTGATCCACAGGCACGCGGTAGGCATAGGGAGGAAAGAGGGAAGTGTAACTGGGAATGGCATGAGATTTTCAAACCTCAAAGCTCACCCCCAGTGACACACCTCCTCCAACAAGTCCACACCTCCTAAATCTTCACACCAGGGCAGGCTACATGCTCAGAAACAGTTAGTCAATACGAAACAGACTCCATTTTGTTGGTGGTGGTAGTGGTGGTGATATGTGGTTGTGTGTGTGTGTGTGTGTGTGTGTGTGTGTGTGTGTGTGTATTTCTTTGGGTTTGTCTTTGTGTTGGGTGGGTAGGAATAGGAGGCCTGGGAGAGATCTGAAGAAAGATAGGAAAACCAAGAGTCTGAGGTTAGTTACCCATGGCCCCTTATTCAGAGACCACAGTCAAGGTTCAGATTTCTCAAGCTGCTGACTAAAGAGGCATATGGGTCTTGAGAAGAAGGGCCCAGCAACAGGATGACAACTGTATCTGAGAACATTTACTCAGGTCACCACATACTAAGGAAAAGGGTACCCCAATGCTCAAAATACTCCTGGATAGATCTGAGGTGATACTGACGCTCAGACACACAGAGTATTATACCATCCTCTATTAAAGAGAAGGCTTGAAAAGTCAGGTTGTGGAGGGGAATCATGGCTAATGTCTCTGAGAAACTATGCAGCCATCATTTCCCTAGTCCTTGAGTGTAAGATTGGAGTTGATCAAGTTAGCAGTGGGTCGTACCAACAGTGAATCCTTGGCCTGAAGATAAGAGGCCATTAAAGCTATCGGATAGCTCCTCTTGACCAAGACAGTAAACAAAAAAACAAAAATACTGTATGTGGGATGGAGACAATAACACTATTAAAAAATCTAAGAGAAGGGACAGAGTTATACCTCAGCGAGGGCTTTCCTGCCTGCGTGAAGCCCTGGGTTTTGTCCCAGCACAGCTAGGTATGGCAGTGCAGGCCTGTAATCTCTCAGCAGGTAGAAGCTGGAGGACTGGAAGACCAGTGACTTCTTCAGTCCCATGGGGACTTTTATTCCAGGCTGGCCTAAGGGAGACCCCTGTCTAAAACAACAACAATGGAACAGAACCAAACCCAATAACAAAACTCCCAGAAACCTGAGCATGGTGGCTTGTTTGCAATTTCAACAGTTAAGAAGGTGAGTCGGGAAGAACCTCAACTTCAAGGCCATGGGCTACACAGTGAGTTCCAGGTCAGCCTAGGCCACTCCCATATGTCGTGCCCCAAACGACCCTAAGGGATGCAAGGTTGATGGTCCCTCTCACATCTTCACTGAAGTTTGTCAAGGGCCAGAGGACCAGATGGATATTGTGACTGCCGCCACAAGCTCCTTTGAAGGGTGGCCTTGAGCTCAGTGGCAGCACTGAATATGGTACCACAGCCAGAGCAGGTTGGCAAAGCCCCCTCCCTACCCCAGGAAGTGGATGGCCATCAGCTTGATTCATACATTTTTTCCTATTCTACTTAGAAGAAAGGATCTGTATTGTCTCGTTTTATCAGAAAACTGATAAGGCTGATTTGTTTTTGTCCCCAGGCTATTTTAAGTCCCCTGTTTTTGTTGTGAGACAGCCTGAAGAGCACTGTGCTCCCTGGAACTCCCACAGAACAATCACAGGGATGCATCTTGTTGATGGCATCACGCTGTTCTGACAGAATGCACCAGGAGGACTAACCGTGGGAAAGCTTGGAGACAAGGGTACCGCACAGAGGGAGAAGGGATGCTGTAAAGATTCAGGGGCTGCCACTTGCCATGAATGTGACAGAATATCTCCTCTGAGGTAAAAGATACCTCTGCAGGTCCCAGTGGAAGAATCACAGTGCAGCCTTGGGATTTCAGAACAGGATCATGTTGTCCATTGTAAACAAACACACGCTGTAAGAAAAGACACTAATGGGCCTAGGACCCTGGTAGACACAGTTCACTTGATCATCAATTCATGATCATCTGTCTGAAACTAGCTGTTACAAGCTGGGATCTGTGAATCTACCAAGTTACAAAGTTGGACAAACTTAGAGTGCTATATTATATGGAATCAACTTTCATCAACAGACAACCAAGACCCTCAGGTACCCTGTCAGAGTGGCATAAGTATCCCTCCCCCTGCAGGTACTTATATCATGCTGGGGTCCCTAGGACAGGCCGAAGGAAGAAGAGATCCTAGTGTAGATAATGATGGACTGGTTTTGTGGCCGGGCGCCAGGCAATATGACACAGCAGTGCGTGGCTTATACATTCAGAAGTGGCCTTGAAACACAGTAGATGGAGGTAGAAATCTCCCCAGTGGGTGGTACTGACAGTAATGCATGTGCACATCTCTTTTGTGTCCAGAGGTAATGTATGAGTAGAGGAACACACCTGGCTTATCAGATTAGGAGCCTGGAAGATCAGAGACAAGATCTGGGGCCCAGACATGACATGTGGATGGAAAGATGAGAGTATGCTGTGAGAGGTCCTTCTGTCTATTTGTTGCTTTTTATTGGATAATGAATAAAGAAACTGCTTTGGGCCTATAGCCAGGGAAGAACAGAGCTAAGCAGAGAAAACTAAACTGAATGCAGGGAGAGAAAAGGCAGAGTCAGGAGATGCCATGTAGCCGCCAGAGGGAAAAAAACATGAGCTGCCAGCTGGAACTTTGCCAGTAGGCCACGAGCCTCATGGTAAAATATAAAATAATGAAAATGGGTTAATTCTAGATGTAAGGACTAGTTAGCAATATACTCAAGCTATCAGCCAAACAATATTACAAATAATATAGTTTCTGCATGATTATTTTGAGTCTGGGCAGCTGGGAATGAACAAGTGGCCTTCCCCCAACAAGAGCAGGCACAAAATGAAAATATTTGCATCACATTTTGATGCCCACCAGGAAGCACCATCCATGGAAGAGGCATAGAACAACCAAGTAGACAAAATGCCTCAGCCAGATGAGCCAGGTGCATGATGGGTAACAGAGAAGGAGACCCACTGACGATGCCAGCAACATAATCCCCACTTACCATACCATGGCTGATCTAGCCACATGCTCAGCAGGGAGGTAACAACAGCCAACCCCAAGATCATGTGATGATAAAAATTGTGTCCTCCCACCTACCCTTCAATGTAGAAGTAAAGTCATTAGGATAGGCTCTAATCCATATGGCTGGCATCCTTACCAGAAGAGATTTGTGTATAAACATAATCAGAGAGAAGATGATGCAACACTAAAGGAAGAAAACATCATCTCGAACCCCGTGAAAAAAAGCCTGCCCTAGCGCTCCTGTTGTGGAATATCAGTTTAAGATTTGTTATGTTTGTTTATGCTGTGGAATATTTGTTTAACGATGCAAAGATGTGCTGCATTCTTTTATGTCGCATTTGTTTAACTCTGTAAAGCTGTGTTACTTTGCCTGCCTAAAACACCTGATTGGTCGAATAAAGAGTTGAACAGCCAATAGCTAGGCAAGAGAGGGACAGGCAGGGCTGGCAGGCAGAGACGATAATTTAGAAATTTCGGCTCTGCAGAGAAGAAGGAGGAACGAGAAAAGGAGAAGGAGAGGAGGACGCCAGGGGCCAGTCACCCAGCCACACAGTAAGAAGGAAAGAGAAGTATATAGAATAGAAAAATGTAAAAGTCCAGAGGCAAAAGATAGTTGGGATAATTTAAGGTAGGAAAAGCTGGCTAGAAATAAGCCAAGCTAAAATTGGGCATTCAAAAGAAAGACTAAGTCTCCAGGTATTTATTTGGGAGCTGGGTGGCAGGCTCCCAAAGAGCAAAGATTAAAACAACAACAACAAAACCCACTACACTTCTCTTCAAGATCCTCAGCAGAAACCAACACTGCAGACACTTTTGGTCTTGGGCCTCTAGCCTGAAGAAACAGGAGCTAGCTAGTTTCTGTTGAGGCGGTCATCTAGGCTGGTACTTCATTACCACACCCCCAGCAAGCTCACCCAGCCCCTGATATGGCGTTATTACTCAAGGCAACTTGGTGACACTTTCTGTCTTGGAAACTAGTTATGCTGGCTAGTTTCATGTCAATTTCATACAAGCTAGAGACACCAGGGAAGAGGGAGCCCCAAATGAGAAAATACCTCCAAAAGATCCAGCAGCAGTATGTAAGGCATTTTATAAATTAGTGATCAATGGGGGAGGGTCCAACCCATGGTGGGCGGTGCCATCCCTGGGCTGATGGTCCTGGGCTCTATAAGAAAGCAGACTGAGTAAGTCACTGGGAGCAAGCCAGTGAGCAGCACTCCTCCACGGCCTCTGCTTCAGCTCCTGCCTCTAGGTTCTTGCCCTGCTTGAGTTCCTGCTCACATTGATTTTGATGATGAATCTTGTATGGAGCTGTGAGTGAAATAAACCCTTTTGGTCACAGGGTTTCATCATAGCAATAGTAACCCTAACTAGGACAAAGGTCTTCACTTCATTTGTGTGGAGAAAGCTAAAGTTTTTCAGAGTGTGGGACCTGCCCTTCCTGATGAGAGGCTCCTCGCGAGCACTGCTAACCAGAAGCTTAGGAAGCAGCTAGTCGATGGTTCCTCCCTTGTGTATCTTATGTACACAGACTTTGTCCTAGTAAGTATTCTATTGCTGTGAAGAGACACCATGACCAAGGCAACTCTTATGAAAGAAATAATTTAACTAGGGCCTTGATTACAATGTCAGAGGCTAAGTCCACTACCATCACGGCAGGGAACATGGCAGCATGCAGGCAGATGCTGGAGCAGTAGCTGAGAGATACAGCCTGATCTATAGGGAAAGAGAGAGTGGCTAGGCCTGGCATGGGCTGTTGAAATCCCAAAGCCCGCCCTAATGACACACTTCTCCCAACAAGGCCATACCTACACCAGTAAGGCCATACCTACTAATCTTTCTAATCTTTTCAAATAGCGCCACCCCGAGATGACTAAGCATTCAAATATATGACCCATGGGGGCCTTTCTTATTCAAACCACCATAACCTTCACAGGCTGCTGGCGTATGATCCATCAGACTCACCAGACAAATGCATCCATATCGGTGCTCCTCGATGGCTTCTATAGGCACAGCTGAAGGATGGATGTCACGCATTACAGGCATCAACTCAAAGGTCTCTCGGTATGCCACTGAATCCCAAGTAGATGAACACACTACCAGAGAACCAGGAGTAGAATCAGGAGGGGCCCCACTTACCATTAGTCCTATGCAAGCACCACGGGACTTTGGATTGCCGGTTCTCGACAGCTATAGCAACCCTAGTTGAGAACAGTGAGGCTCCATCGTCACCAGGCAAGTGACAAAGATCTGCAGAAGTGATAACTAAAGGTGAAAGGAATTGTAAGTGGATAGAGAGGAGGGAGATGATAAGAAGTGATTAATGTCTATTGATGCCCTAACAGATGTAATTGGTCCTCACTCGTCTACGTGTGTGTGTGTGTGTGTGTGTGTGTGTGTGTGTGTATGTTGTGTGTGTAAACATGGGAAGACCAGAGATACACCTCAGGTACTGTTTCTCAATCAGGATCTCTCACTGAATTCTGGGCCACCGTTTCCTATGTGGTGCTAGGGATCCAGTTGGGGCTCTCTGTTTGCAAGCCAGGCATTTCACTGGTTGGGCTATCTCCCCAGTTCTGACTTCCTTCCAATGTTCACCCCAGCAACAGAACCCATTGGGGCTACAGAGGAGCTGAGGATATGTCAAGGAGTGCAGTTGTGAGCATGAAGTTGTATTGTTGAAGTATGGGGAGCCACCACTCAGTGTCCCTTCTTCAGTGCTGTGAGAACTACAATCTACCGACAGTCTTGGGCCTCTTCATACTCAACCTGAGTGTTCATGCTAAGACCACTCACTCCCCAAACGTCTCCCAGCCAAAGGCTGATAATGTTAGAAATTATAAAACCAGGTTATTTTCTAGCCAGTATGGACCTCTTTTGGGGCAAGCCCCTGCTGAAAATGCCAATAGGTTCTCAGAACTGCATTGCAATCTGAGACTCATCCTACAATCCTCTTCCCTTCTCTCTTCCACAAGGTCTGAAGGTTTTCCTAACTCACCCCTGCCTCTTGACCTCTTCATCTTTCCCAGAAGTCATAGCCAATGACACTTCTGTTGCCTTCTTGGCATCTGCTTCCCAGGGGTCTGACTCAACATGTCAGTCTTCCACACTGGGATGGACGAGGACTCTGGAGCTTGCAAACAGGGTCGTGAAAGTGCTTCCTGAATAACAAATAGGAAAGGGATGAGCACCCCAAAACAGAACCGAGGAAAAGAATGTGGAGCCCTCCCGGTCCCATTTGCTGCCACCTCCCCATGTCTAGACCTCCGAATAGTGAGCAGTCTTGGGCTCATCCCTTGGGTATTTCAATTCTTCCTTAACAAGATCCCTAGTTAAAGAGAATTGTGAACGTCTATGCTTTTTGCAGAGATGTGGAAAACTCTCAAACGTACATGACAGGTCATCAAAATTAAAAGATCTAGGCTTCAAATGATACCATGGAGAAAGAAAAGACAAGTCACAGGATAGGAAGAAATGTTGGGGACTTCCAATATCAGCTAAGAACTTCCATCTAGAGTATGTGAGGCCAATTGAGAGAAATAAGCAAGTAATTTAAATAATTATTTCCTCCAAAGTAGATATACAAGTGACCATCAAGGAAAATGAGAAATGGGGCTGGAGAGATGGTTCAGAGGTTAAGAGCATTGCCTGCTCTTCCAAAGGTCCTGAGTTCAATTCCCAGCAACCACATGGTGGCTCACAACCATCTGTAATGGGCTCTGGCGCCCTCTTCTGGCCTGCAGGCATACACACAGACAGAATACTGTATACATAATAAATAAATAAATATTTAAAAAAAAAGAAAAATGAGAAATGTTCAAAATCCTCACTCACTGGGGAAAAGTGAACCAAAACCACAATAAGATTTCCACTTCCCATTTACTAGCTGGAATGTGTAGTAAGGCCTGTTGATCACGAGAGGAGATCAGAGTGCTAATATACTGCTGATGAGAACGTGAGTGGCAGAGCTGTTTACAAAGTAGTTTGGCTCTTTCTGAAAGTGTCAAAGTACCCTATGATCCAACATCACTTCTCCTAAGTGCGCCCAAGAGAACAAAACACACAGACTCACACAGTAACTTGTATGCAAACATTCACAGTAGCTAGAAATGAAAACGACTTGAAGGTCCATTGGGTAATAAGCAGATGAACCAAGCACAGTGGAGCACTGTTTGAACACACAAAGGGATGGATTATTGGTGGTCATTAGCAGACCTTGAGAGCATCATGCTCTGGGATGGCAGGCTGGCCAGTATACCTACCTGGCATTTATGTGGGGCCTGGGGATCTGAACTCCAGTCTTCACACAGTACCGCAAATACTTTATCCACTGAGCCATTTCCTTAATCTGAACCGAAGTTAAGGCACTGAAATTCTAATCTGTAATACCTCTGACTGTGACTGAATGTGACCTTAGAGGCCATCAGGGTGACCCCTAAAGCTACCTGATGGCTGCTTTTAGGAAATACCAAGGGACACAGAGACGACACAGGGATATGCACATGGAGAAGGATCGTGAATCAAGGACAGTGTTGGGAGCTGGCTCAGGGAGTCAAGGCTCTTGATGCCAAACCTGATGACCTGAGTTGGATTCCTGGTCCCCACACAGTGGAAACAGAGAACCAAGTTGTCCTCTGGCCTGCATAAACACATGGACCTGGACACACACACGTCAATAAACATAAAGGAAAAACAAGAAGGGGTTGGGGTGTAACTCAAGGGTGGGGTGCTTGCCTAGGATACCCACAGTTCCAGGTTCCTCCTCCAGCAGCACCAGAGAAACAACGACAAACCTGAGAGAGGCTTCTGGAAAAAGCCAAACCCGAAAAGATGTCCCTCTGGACCTTCCAGCCTCTAGACTGTGAGGCTATTGCTGCACCAGTCACCCAGTTGGTTCTAGTTTATTCTGGCAGTCGGAACAAACTAACACTCCTACCCATCTCCCCCTCCCCGCTCGTCTTTCCTTTAATTCCCCGTGTACCCAAAGACGGCCTTGAACTCCTGATCTTCCTGCCTCGCCTCCCAAGTGCTGGGACTCTGCAGGTGCACATGACCCTGCTGGTCTCAGCAGTGCTATTTCTCCCCGCAGGCCACTGATTGCTCTTCTTATAATCTGGCCTCACCTCCACCCGTGCTGTACGTTGCACAACACCAGGGGGCACCCAGGCTGCTTTGCCCCTTCCTCCCAGCCCACTTCCCTCGGCTGGGGCCACTCTGGCCCTGTGGAAGTTCCAGATATAACTCCTGGCATGCTGTAGGGCTTTGTCCCCCATACTGAACCACTTATCTCCCACACATCCGGTGTCTCACTTCCTCACAGCTTGGTGTTCAAATGTCGTCACTCCCTGAGGAGACTTCCCCCATTGACGCTATTTAAAACGACCAGGGCCATGGTCTATGCCAGGGAGAGCTGTTTCATCTTGCTGTTTTAGTTAGGGCTTCTCATCTCACATGGAACGTTGCTATGGATTTCATTGCTTGTATATCATTTCCATTCCTATCTTCAAGCACACCCCATACCCTGTACTCCACCCCACACCCATACCTACCCCACCCAAAGCCCACTCACATCTGCCCCCCTCACACCCCACCCCACACCCCACACCCATACCTACCCCACCCAAAGCCCACTCATATCTGGCTCTGCCACCCCCCCAGACAGTCTCCTCTACGAAGACAGAAACTTGACATCCTCTTGGCTAGCTCCTTGTGCCTAGGGCAGTGTCTGGACTTTGGTGGAAGCTCAATAAAGATGACCTTTCATTAACAAAGGAGAAGGTTAAGAAACTGAGCATCATCCAGGTTGTCTTTAAGACTGAGCGCTTCTTTTCTTGAAATAAAAAAAAAAAAATCTCAGAACCAAATTTGTGTGCTGTCTTTGGTAGACATAATAGGGAATTTGTGCACAAATCTGCTGGTTTTGTTGGTTTTGCTTCCTTCATTTCCCCCTTTGCTTCTATTCCTTTTCCTGGGATGGTCTACATTTCTGTTAGCTAGCTTCATTTTCTAAACTGTTACAGAGATTTTCTAGTTTCCTATGGCTGTTTGCTCTCTGGCTGCCACGGGGGAGGGGGGATGCCGTGTGAGGGAAAGACACAGCACAAATCCCTAGCCCATCTTGTTAAGTGGACACAGATTTCTCTTGTGTCAGGAGTCCCTGGGGGAATTCTGAAGCACGACAAATTGTCCCAGGGATCATTAGCGGCAGAGGAGGACCTCACGGTCACAGGAAAGTCATGGAAAACTGCAAGGAAGCAGCTGTGTCTCCTTAGCCTGTAATATGCTGGGACGAAGTTGAAGAGAGTGTTTTAAAATCTGCCTGCCCTGAAGGGCATGAGGAAGGTTTCTGGGTTAACTGCCTGGGTACCAGCATCTCAGGAACAGAGTGGCATTGTCCCACAGGCTGAGTCCCTAGAGAAGAGCATTGCTCTTTTGCTCCATGTGGAAGGTTCCATAGGGCTGGAAGCAAAGCCACACTGAGCCACCTCCCAGACATTAGGAATGTATCCCTCTGCTTCCTCAGCGGTCAGAACCTGTAGGCTAAAGCCAGGCTCCTCAGGGACTGCAGCTTCCTGCACCCACAGGCAACTGCTCCAGACTGCCAAGGGGAGTGTGAAGCCAAGCTGGCTGAGGAATAGGGGCTGGGGCTGCTTCAAGGCCAGAAGGAGTTCTCTGACTCCAGCCGGCCTCTCCACGAAGAACTTTGCTGGTCTTTTCACATACTCAGCTCGGTCTCCAGGCTGGCTGAGGACCCAGGTGAGGAACCCTGTGTTTTTCCACCACAGTTTCTTGGCCTCTGACTCGAGATGGCCTCAAATGACATCACCTTTCCACCTTCTTTGCTTCTTTGTCTGATGTTGGCTGGCACTTAGCTTCACTTCTGAAAACTGGTTGAGTCTGGAAAACGGATCGAGGGTCCAGGAGGGAGAAATCTGAACTTCGCACCTCTCCGTGCGTCACAGTGCATCAGGATCAGATACGCAGCCGTTCCCACACTGCACGTCTACTGAAGTTTACCTGTTAAAAATGAAGCTGCTGGGGCTGCGGGGTGGAGCTCAGTGGGCAGCACACGTCTTGGTTTCACGTCCTTCAGTTCCCTCTTTGTTTCTATTCCTTTTCTCCACTTCTGTTGTCTATTGCAAGTTTTGCAATGTTGTGAAGCAATGTTAAAAGCATGCCTATGGCCTGTCTGTCTATGGCTGTTTGTTTGCTCTCTGGCTGCTGTGGGGGTGAGAGAAGCTTGGAGGAAGTTCTGGGCATGATTGCCACACCTATAATCAGAAGTGGGATAGGACCAGAATTTCAAGGTCATCCTCAGCTACATAGCAAATTTGAAGCTACTCTGGGATAGAAACCATTGCCGAGAGAGAGAGAGAGAGAGAGAGAGAGAGAGAGAGAGAGAGAGAGAGAGAGAGAGAGAGAGAGAGATGAAGAAGAAAAAGAGCCTACGTAAGCCTCTAGTCCTCTCTCCTCTTCGCCGTTCGGTTATGTTCTTTTCTTTTCTTCTTTCTTTGCTTTCTTTTCTTTTCTTTTCTTTCGTCTCTTCTCTTCTCTTCTCTCTCTTCTCTTCTCTTCTCTTCTCTCCTCTCCTCTCCTCTCCTCTCCTCCTCCCTCTCTTCTCCTCTCCTCCTCCCTCTCTCCTCTCCGATAGAGAAAGTAAGGCTGCCCACCCTCTAGAGCGGCTGGTTTGGTGGGCCTGGGTGAGGACAAGGACCCTGCATCTTTAACAACTTTAACACATGGATGCCTGGATACCAGCAGGCTAAGATCACATTGTGAAATTAGTCTATAGACCTAGCTAACAATACTGATCGTCCCAGACTCTGTGGGATGGAGCGAAAGCAAGATGCAATCAAGAAACTGAACTTGAAATTATAAGCTTTCCCTGGGTAGTAAGATGCAATGTGTTACTCTTGTCTTATTGCTTGGTTTTTGTTTTGTTTTGTTTTATGTTGTGTTGTTTTTCTCCGAGACAGGGTCCCTCTGCATAGACTTGGTTGTCCTAGAACTAGCTCTGTAGACCAGGTTGACCTCAAACTCACAGAGATCCTCTTGCCTCTGCCTCCCAAGCTCTGGGATTGAAGGCATGTGCCACCATACCCACCCAGCTTACAATGTGTTATTCTTGTGAGGTTGTCAGCATAAGTGAGCCACGGCTCTCAGCCAGGCACTTGAGGTAAACAAACACCACTACCTGTAATGCATTGCCAAGCTGGGGTATTCAGCAGCTTAGGCATAAAAACACATTTTTGACCAATAATCTTCCATTTCCAATGGGATTCTGAGGCTATGCCCTATTGTAAACTGAGGTGCCCTAGGAAAGGAGTTTGGATCTTGCCCCATGCTTACTGATCCAGAATGCGTATCCCTAAATATGCTATATTTCAGAGAAATCTGGCACAGAGATAACTGGGTTCTCCTGCTGCCTAAATTATTTCATTCAGGAAAAACACCCAGCTCAACTTTTGCTTTTGACATCTCGGGCTCTCATCTTCACCTGGATAGATACGCAGACACCTAGCACAGAAACCTAGAGGGAACCCTCCTTGTATAGGGCAGAGGAGACGGCTCGGTGGATAGAGCACTCATTGTACATTACCTAGCTGAACCTATGAGTTCCAGGATCAGTGAGTAAAGAGGAAAGGATAAGGGATTAAGGAAGACCCTGGACATCGATCTCCAGTCTGGCCTCTAGACACATACGTACTCACTCACATGTGAATACATACATGTATACACATATGCACACAAACACTTCCACAAAACAAAATACCTCACAGTGGCCCAGCAGCTAAGAAAGACCCACGGCTGTCATTAGTGGTTTTGATCTTAGTCATTCTGACTGGTATAAGATGGAATCTCAGAGTCTTTTTTTTTTTTTTTTTATTTTATTTTTTTTTCTCATGGTTTATTTTTTTTATATTTAAAAATTTCCATCTCCTTCCCTCCTCCTCCCCCCTCCCTCCCCTCCTTCTCCCCCTTCTCTCCCCTCCTTCTCCCCCTTCCCTCCCCTCCCCTCCACCCATACCTCCCCTCCCTCCCTCTCAAGGCCAAGGAGCCATCAGGGTTCCCCACTCTATGCTAAGACCAAGGTCCTCCCAACTCCCCCCAGGTCCAGGAAGGTGATCGACCAAGCTGAGAAGGCTCCCACAGAGCCCGTCCATGAAGAACAATCAGAGCCCAGAGCCATTGATTTGCGTTTCCCTGATGGCTAAGGATGTTGAACATTTTTTTAAGTGAATCCCAGTCATTTCAGATTCTTTTGTTGAGAATTCTCTGTTTAGATTTATTTTTATTTGGATTATTTGGGGTTTTTATGTTAAGTTTCTTGATTTCTTTATATATTTTAGAGGTAAGCCCTCTGTCAGATGTGGGGTTGGATAAGATCTTTTCCATTTTGTAGACTCCCATTTTGTCCTATTGACAGTGTCCTTTGACTTACAGAAGCTTCTCGGTTTCATGAGGTCCCATGCTGGAGAGGATATGGACTAAGGGGACACTCCTCCACTGCTGTTGGGTGTGCAAACTTGTACAGTCACTTTGGAAATCAATGTGGCAGTTTCTCAGAAAACTGGGACTCAATATACCTCAACTGTACCAACAACTCTAAAGCATATACCCAAAGGATGTTCAATCATATCTCTAGGACTCTTATTCAACTATGTTCATAGCAACGTTATTTGAAATAGAGAACCTAGAAACAACCTAGAAGATGCACACTCAACCAAAGAATGGATAAAGAAAATGTGATACATTTACACAATGGAATATTACTTAGCTGTTAAAAAATAATGACGTCAGGAAATTTGAAGGCAAATGGATAAACCTTGAAAAAATACATCATCCCAAGTGAGGTAATCCAGACCCAGAAAGACAAACATGGTATGTACTTACTAATAAGTGAATATTAGCTGTAAAGTAAAGGGTAACCATGCTACAATCCACAGACCATAGAACCTAGGTAACAACGAGGGCCCAAAAGGGGATGAATGGATTTACCTGGGAAGAGGAAATAGAAGAGATCTTCTGGGTAGATTGGGGGTGCGTGGGGATAGGAACATGAGAGATAGGTTTGGGGAGTGGATGGAGGGGGAGAGTCTTAATATTGGGGGCATTTGGGGGTCAGGTAGAAACCTGGTGCAAGGGAAAATCCCATGAATCTACAGCTAAGACTACTAACAAAAGTGGAGAGGGTGCCTGAACTGGCTATCTCCTGCAGACAGATTGGTGACTACCTTAATTGTCATCAGAGAGATCCACAGTCAAGCACTAGGTTTGGGGGATCCTGTTGAAGAGAGGGAGGAAGGAAGGAGTGTATGAGTATTTGTGTGTGTGTGTATGTGTGTGCGTGTGTGTGAAGGTCATCACAAGGGAACCCACAGAAACAACTTACCTGGGTTTACAGGAGCTCATAGACTCTGGACTGACAGCTAGGGAATCTGCATGGGACCGACCTAGACCCTCCACACATGTGACAGTTGAGTAGCTTGGTCCACTTGTGGGACTCCTAGTGGTGGGAGCAGGTGCTGTCCCTAATGCTTTGGATGGCTTTTGGGAACCTATTCCTCATACTGGATTGCCTTGTTCAGCCTTAATATGAGGGGAGGAGCTTAGTCCTACCCCAACTAGATATGCCAGGCTTTGTTGACATCCCTGGGAGGCCTGCTTCTTTCTGAGAAGAAACAGAGGAGGAGTGGGCTTGGTGCAGAGGGGAAGTGGGGAAGGAATGGGAGAAGAGGAGGAAGGGAAACTGCAGTTGGGGTGTAAAATAAATGAATAAATTTAAGGAAAGAAGAAAGGGAGAGAGGGAGGGAGGGAAGGACGGAGGGAGGGAAGGAGGGAAAGAGAGAGAGAGAAAGAGAGAGAGAGAGAGAGAGAGAGAGAGAGAGAGAGAGAGAGAGAGAGAGAGAGAGAGAGAGAGGAAAGGCCCACAGCAATAGAAAGTGCATTCCTACTTTGCAGCACTCTTCCAGCTTAGGGAAGAATCCCAGGTGAAAGAGGCCAGCTAGAGGCCCCTTCCCCCCTTTCCCCTCTCCCCAACCCTCCCCCTCCCCCCCAGCTGAGGACTGATAGGTTCTGAGTGAGTCTGGAAGCATTGGTGGCCGCTGTATCTCTGAGTCATCCAGGAGCCACTGTGGCGGGCATGCATCCTGTGCAGCACCATCCTGCCACCAGATGGGCTCCTCCTTGCCAGGTGCCACACTGCTGCAGCTGCCTAGGGGACAACACTCTGTCAGAGGAGCCACTGGCACCGGGAACAGTGGCATAAGCCGCAGGAGCGAGCAGGAGCGAGCACTAGATTAGACGGCATGCAGACGAGCCCACAGGCAAATTACGACCCATTCAAGTGCAAGATCTGTGGCCACGCTTGCCTGTGGCACATCCCACAACTGACGTGAGTCAGAGCAGCCTGCCAGGCAGCCTTGCCGCTGATCGCTGGGCTCGGCTGAAGTGTGCCCTTCTGCAACGTTTATTCCTCTCACTGGTAGCAAACACTCTCCGGGGCCTTCTCTGCAGCCTGTCTACATGCTCAAGAGATTGGTCCCTTCCTTCCCAGCATCCTTAGTACTATATCTATTCCCTCCGCGCCACTGGCAGTCTCAAGCAGGTTCTACCCTTCCTATGCCTCCGCTCCTGGTGACACCTGGGTTCTCACCCCCTGTCCCCAATGGTCTTTCCAACAGTTGCCTTCCACGGTGCGCTGGAGCCCACGGAAAGGACCCTTGCACGCTTTGTGATTTCCCTCAGCCCCTGGCCTGGCAGAGCCCTGAGACTGCACACAGACGCATGTAGGACTGACTTCAGCACCCTGGGTGTCCTCAAATAAAGGACTCTGAGAAGGTGCTGGCATGGAGGACAAGGGCTCTTCCATTTTATCTCCTGGCAGAAGTGTGAACAGATCAAACGCCAACATGGTTTTACCACCGGTGAATACACAGGAAGGTGTCCTGGACTAGGGAACAGTGGTTCTAGTCCTTGAGCCAACTTTACCCTTGTGGAGGATGGGGAATAGCCATGGAGACAGATGGCAGGTGTGGGGCTCATTCCTGTAATACCAACACTCCAGAGGCTGAGACAGGAGGATATTTGTGAGTTCAAGGCCAGTCTGGGCTATGGAGCATGATCTGATTTTTTTTTTTTAAATTTCTTTATTATTCTTTTAGCTGAAATTGGTAACACAAGTTTGTGATCCCAACACTCGGGAGGCAGAGGCAGGGGCATCACTGCAAGTTCCAGGAAAGCCTGGACTACAGAATGACACTCGGTCCCAAATAAAAAGAATGGAATGCATGCAGGGGTCGGGTGGGGCAGGGTAGAACACATCTATAAATTCTACTACTAGAAGGCTGAGGCAGAAGACTCATAAGTTCAAGAACAACTGGAGCTATGTATGGAATCCCTATCTCCAAAACAGTAACCAAAGCCAAACAATAAACAACAGAACCAGAGCTCGCTGGACCTGGAGCTACAGATCCCAGAGTGCCGTGGGGCATGAGAATTGGAGTCCCAGGTTGGTCGTTGCTGGATGCTGAAACTGCTGGTCTTGGGATCCCACTTTGAGAAACCTGACTCTAGCTCGCAAGGGCAAGGTCTACTTGAGCCCTCAAATTCTATCACTCTGGGGATCTTCAGAAAGAAAGGTGGTTATCTCCTCACGGTCCTTTTATTACTCAGCCTTCCCCTTGAGAGCCCTCAGGTGGCGCACTGATACTCATGGCTGAGTTGAGGGTGCCCCCTAGTGGTCACCATGAGAACTAACTTGCTCTTTAATGCATTTGCTTTTACCCTTAACAGCGTAAGTCAACCTTTAAATTATACCTGCCTGACAAAAAAGCCAGCCAACTGGAAATGCTCACCACGGGCAAGGCTGCTGTCCAGGTGCAGAGGAGGGACTAGGCCCCATTTGATGTGTGCTGGATGAAACAATTGGATAAAACTTCATTCAAAGTTTATAGGTATTAAAATCAAGACAGGGTTGGTGAGGTGGCCGAGTGGGTAAACACACTTGCCACCAAGATGGACAACCTGAGTTCAATCCTCGGGGCCCACATGGTGGAAGGAGAGAACTGGCTCCCACAAGTTGTCCCCTGACCTCCACACATATGCTGTGGGCTGTACATGCCCCCCCACTGAAAAAATATAATGAATGTAATTTAAAAATCAAGACAGATTCTAATGTCAACTTACAAAGAAGTAGTACTGAGTGCTAATCTTTCCAAGATGTTCCCTGTGTGCTGTGCGCTGTGCTCAGCTCCTCTCGTAGGCCCATCAGGGGCACGTGCAGAAATTGCCCTGCTAGAGTCCAGGCTCAAGAGACCCAAGTTTAAGAAGATTGCCCAAATAACAACAGGCAGAGAAGTGAGGGAGAAGGAAGGAGAAGGAATGAGGGAAAGGGGGGGTGAGGAGTTGCACAGCGTCCATGCTGGACGACTAAACGGCTGAGCGATACTCCATCGTACGCATTATTACTTAATAATTAATTAATTAATGTTCATTATTATTTATTGCTGTGATTAATGACATTATTATTACTTAGTCATATTTATTCATTACAGTCGGCAGGTAGAAGCAACCCAAGCATCTGTTGCTAAATAAGACCTAGTGCTGGGTACGATGGAGTATCACTCAGCCGTAAAGAGGAAGGACATTCTGCCACATGCTGCCACATGCTGCCATGTGGGGGAACCTGGAGGACCTCCTGTTAAAAGGGACAAGCCAGACACAGAAGGGTAAACACTACTTGATTCCACTTTTCTGACGACCCAGGGGGATCAAAGGGGAATGGTGGCTGCCTGGAGCTGAGGGGCTAGGCTGCTCTGCTGGTACTGTCGGCAGGTAGGGAGTTTAGTCGTCCAGCATGGACGATTTGTGGAGATGGAGGACGGTCATGGTTGCCTATGTGTGTGAATGTACATTTAAAAGTAGTTAAACTGGCCGGGCGGTGGTGGCGCACGCCTTTAATCCCAGCACTCGGGAGGCAGAGGCAGGCGGATCTCTGTGAGTTCGAGAACAGCCTGGTCTACAAGAGCTAGCACCAGGACAGGCTCTAAAGCTGCAGAGAAACCCTGTCTCGAAAAAAAAAAGTAGTTAAACTGTAAACTTGGTTATGTCTGTTTCACCATAACTAAATCCATCCATCAACCAACGGACTCCAAACTGGGTCATGTGAGGTTTCCCCAGATCCTTCAGCTTCACTGTAGTGTGCAAGGGGCCCCACTGAGAGTAGACTTTAAGAATCCAGGGTCCCCCCAAGGGACTACAGGCTGTACAATCTAACCTTCTAATTTCAAAGACTCTAAGATGTACAGGTGCACCCAGAGGGAAAAGGGGAGCATCCAGCCATTGGCTAACGCCCACCCTATGAGACAGTACCACATCCTTTTCCTGTTGGGAGCAGCATCTCCCAGATCCCCACTGGCTCACTTACTGGTACGAGAGGTCCTGATACCACCCTGTGGTGTGGTGGTGGGTGGGGGTAGTGAAGAGCCAGCCCCTAGTCGATGCTTCCCTTGCCTGCAGCCTCCTTTGTCAGTCCTTGGGAGAAGAAGCCACTGTGACCACGAAGGGCAACATTTGAGATATCTCTACTTAAGGAGAGAGACAGAATTGGTCTCCAGGATGAGGACACATGAGGCAGGAATAAATTCCATTTCCAGGCTCCTCCTGCTTTACTCCCAAGCCAAACAGACGTTATTTTTATCAAATACTTTGTATGCTGTGACATGCTTTGCCAACTTTCTATTATTAGACAAATCAGGGGAAATCTGAGTTTGGTTTCTCTTGGATCACCCTCCCTTCCCACTTTTGCCTGGTTGGGGGAGGGTGTGATGATTGGGGAGGGGACCTTGGCTTATCAATAGCAAAAACAGGAAAATGGCCACCACCAAGGACTCACTTGGGTGCCCAAACTTCCTAGAAATGGGTTCTCCCTCCTTTGAAATGGTCTCCATTGTGGCATCGTCCCAGATGCCACAGCTGTGGGACCGGAAAAAGTAGGCATTCTAGAATATTTGACAACGGTGTCCTCGCCCCCATTTCCTGTGAGGGAGGGCTTATGGTACTAGCTAAATTCTGGTACATTTCTCCTGTAGAATATGGAAACTCAGGAAGGAGTCTTTAAAAGATGCTATTCTGTGGGTGGGATGGCTTGGCAGGGCCACCTAAGCAAGGGCTGTCTTCTGAAGAAGGCAGACGAGGTCAGAAGGCCAGAGGAAGGATAAAGGAGACAGAGCCAGGGGGGTGCTGAATTATGGGGTGGGAATTCCGGAGGCAGATTCAGGAGGTGGGGTAGATAGTAGGCTGTCATTAGGAGGGTTTGCGAAAGAGACAAGAGAAGAGGATTCTGCAGAAATGCTGTGGGTGTTATGAATGGAATCCACCCCCCGGCCCTTTGGCATTTTAAGGAAATTACAGAAAGACATAAATTAACTTTAGAAGTATGCTTTGCATTGCTGAAGGCGGAGAGACGGACGGACTGGTGTTTACTCAAGGCATCCCGGACTACTGGGAGGCTGGGATTTAATAGGAAGGAGTCCTACTTGCCCCCATTGCTCCCTGCAATTCAGCCTATGTTTCTCATATTTTAAACTGGTGTCTTGGACTGGTTTCTTTCCAAGTGTTTTTCTGGGTTTTCCCCCCCTTTTGGACTAGGTAATAATTATTTTGTTGTTGTGACTTAGTCGTTAGTTTGAGAGAGGGTCTCACTGTGTAGTCCAGGGTGGCCTTGAGTTTCTCCTCCTGTTTCAGTTTGGTAAGAGCTGATTTTACAGGTGTGGGGCCATCCATCACACCTGACCCAAGAAGGTTTTGTTTTGGTTGTTTGTTTCTTAGCACCAGTGTTGAAAATTGGGATGTCGTATTTTAAAAGCCCATGATTTCTCTTCTGTTTCTTGGACTGACAGCTGGTGATACAAGGCCCTCCTGCACCCCCTGCCCCCTCCCTGGCCGAGGACGTGGCACCCACAACTCCCATAGGTGCAGCTGTACACACACCTGGCTGCATCTTGATTTATGCCACCTACCATCTGGTCAGGGCAGACAGAAGACATCCGCCCGATGTTGCCAGTGGCTGGGAGTGACAGGAACAGCAGAAAAACTGAAAATAAAATCTTCTCCAAAGCATCAGAGGCAGAGAGGTCCTGACGAGCCACCAGGAAAAGGCCCGGAGGATGACAGCCCTCGGTACAGCAAGCTCAGTAGATGGGACATTTACTCCTTCTGGAAAAGACAACTCAGGAAGTGAGAAATTAGACAGCAGCTCAGCCCTCCATGGAGAAAAGCTGGAATCAGTGCCTACCAAATGAGGGAATGCCTGTAACCTCTACTCTTGGGCCAGGACCCCCACAGGACTATACCTCAGGACGGGATGGATTGGAAGCAGACGGGGTTTCGCAAAGCCTCAGCCAACATCCAATTAACTCAATTCATCAAATTAGAATGAGGTGATCCCAGACTGCTATGGCTCCCAGGTGCCCTGCAGAAGCCATGTAAATACTCTCTGGAGAAATATAATAACATCCTATAACATCCAAATACGCCTCTCATTACTTCTACTAACAATTTTCACATATAATCAGCATATATAAAAATAACCAAGGGCACATGGAAATGAGACAATATGGAAGCAATTCAGCAGAAACAACTATAATAGAAAAAGTACCAGAGATCTACAGTAATTTGGAGTTAGCCGAAAAGACTTGAAAATAACTGCGCTTGGGCTAGCGAGATAGCTCAGCGGGAAAAGATACTTACCGCTAAGCCTTGGAGACCTGAGCTCAGTCCCTGGGATCCGCGTGGTGAGAGGAGAGAAGTGACTCCCAAAAGTTGTCCTCTGACCTCCATGTGTGCTTAGTGGCATGCATGTGCCCATATCTGTGCATATACATAAACACAAAACAAATACATATAGAGAATTTCATGTTATATTTATTGAATGAGATCAAATACATGATAAGAAATAGAGAGCTAAAAACTATACAAAGATGATAATTTAATAAGCTAAAATAGAATGTTAGAACTGAAAAATATCACAAAACTTTAGTTAGGTGTGGTGGCAGAAGTAGCTGGGTCTTTGTGATCTGGAGGTCAGCCTGGTCTGCACAGCGAGTTCCATGCCAACAAGGGCTACATAAAGAGACCTTGTCGCACAAACAATGAACAACAACAAAACAAAGTCGCTGAACGCGGGAGCCTGACGGACTAGACGCAGCTGAAGGAGGGGTGGGTCAGAAGGAAGCATCAGGATAAACACAGAGGGACGACATGATGTAAAACTGCTATCGGGAAAATAAGAGGAGGAAACGGCGAAGACCGAGGCTGTAGAAGAAGTGAGAGAGAGCGGGGAAGCAGCAAGAGCCGAAGAGAAAATGGTCGAGACGCTGCCAACAGTGGCTAAAGGCACAAGCCACACATTCTGAAAGCCCAGAGAGCCAGAGGCAGGACACTTTTTTTTTTAAAGCCACTTTCAAGTACATCACAGTAAAAATAGATAAAAACCAAACACAAATAGAAAATAAGTTAGAGATAGCCACCATGGCTTTAACAGACAGAAACTGGGAAAGGAGGAATTAGTGAAAACTAAACAGCTCAGGTGACAAAAGAAACCAGCTGTCAACCTAGAACCCCGCACCCAGGGAAAACAGCCTCTAGTGTTTAAAAAGAAACTAACAGGCTGGGTGGTGGGGGTGCGCACCTTAACCCCAGCACTCAGGAGGCAGAGGCAGGTGGATCTCTGTGAGTTTGAGGCCAGCCTGGTCTACAGAGCTACTTTTAGGACAACCAGAGCTACACAGTGAAACCCTGCCTCGGAATAGATAGATAGATAGATAGATAGATAGATAGATAGATAGATAGATAGATAGATACAATCAAACAAACAAACAAACAAACAAACAAATAAATAAATAAAACAAAAAATTTAAAAAAAAGAAGTTAATACAGGTTCAGAACTTTTACAAGCACAAAAACCAAAGGATGTTCTTTGTGGAAAAGCAAAAACAGCTGAAGACAACAGATTATAGCAATGCAGGGCAGAGATACAACATAACAATGTCTGGGGGATCTAAAGAACAGGAAAGTATCTTAGCAGCACAGACAGACCAGCAGAGGCGTCAAACGGAATGAGGATGAAAATGTTCAAAGGTCCTTGCAATTCTATGGGAAAAGGTAGAAGTGCCAACTAACACTAGACATTGAGAACTTGTGATTCCACATTGTCGTCTCTAGAGCCACCTGCAAAGAACAGTCAAGGGATATACAACTTCCAACAGAGTGGAGGAAAGAATACAATATTCAATTGCTGCAAAAAACAGCGAAAAAGAATAAAAGAGCACAGAACACACAAACATACAATAAATGTCATTTAAAACTAGGAGAACAGAGGATTGGCATATACGTGAAAACCCTGTCACAAGCAAAGAAAATAAATAAATAGATAGATAGATAAACAAATAAATAAATAAACAGTGAAATAATCAATAAGATTGGAATTTAAAGACAGGAGTGGTGGCTTATACTTGTGATCCAGCTACTCCAGAGACTGAGGCAAGAGCATCATACGTTTGAGGCCAGCTTGGACAATTTAGAAAGACTGTCTCAAAGTAAATAAAAGGGGCTAGGGATGTAGCTCGATGGTAGAGCACCTGCTTAGCCTTTGAAGGCTCTGGGTATAATTCCCAGTACCGAGAGGAAGAGCACATTAGGCTTAAGTCTAGGAAGATTGGCTATCACATTAAATGTAAACGAACTAAGTGCTTTAATTAAAAGTCAATCATAGAACTGGCTGAAAGTTTATGCACTGTTCATAAAAAAGTCTGAAACTTTGTATTAAAATGAAATTATAGAGTGGTAATATAAATGCTAATAAAATTATAATAAAGTTAATATGACTTACAGTACTATGGGACAAAGACTTTCAGACTAAAAACAATATGGATATAAAGAGGAATACATGATTATAAAAAGTTTAATTCCCAATGGCTATAAAATTTGCATATACCATATAACACAGTTTCAAATGTATAGATATGACACTGAAGGGAGCAGATAAACGAGCAGGGATCTATGTGTATTATCTGAACAGGCTTAGCAAACTATTCTGTGAACCCAACAATTACAGGATTCATGTTTTTCTAATATGTATGGCCTTGCCACCTTGCAAGAAAACAGTAGCCCTGAAATGTCCCACCTCATTTTCTGTACATATAGGACTTTCTTTGGGCACTGAAATGTGAGAAGTCACTTCCAGTGTATTGGTAAGCATCTTGCCTCTCCTTCCCGAAAACAGAATTTTCGATCTCCTTCAGTTCAAGTACTTGACACGGAGCCAGTCTTCCCAGCCAACTGCAAACGGATGTGTCAATACTGGTGAACATATTAGACAGAGGCAGTGTGATCTAAAGGAACACAATCAACGGAATGCACGAAGATGCACGTGTGTGTGCGTGTGTCTGATGAAACAGGAGTTTAATAGATTCGGTTTATACGATAGGCCATCTGTGTGCTGGGGCACTGGAGAGGTAGAGACCCCCATAGCTGCCCAGTCCGTGAAGCTGGATGATTTAGTAGTCTCAGACCAACACTGAAGTCCCCGGAAAGTTGCTGATGGTCGATCTTCATTGGGAGGCCAGAAAAGCGGAGTCTATTGGCTGAGGTCGGCACAGCATCCCTAAATGAACCTTCTCAGGAAGGTGGCAGCTGACTTCACTTCCTCCTTCCACCTCCTCATATCTGGGCTGCCAGGAAGATGTGCTACACTACTGAGGGAAGGTCTTCCCAGCCCTGAGTGAATTCTCTCTGAAAACACCTTCACAGACACACCTAGAGATATGTTTCCATCCTGATTCCAAGGATCTCAAGCTGACAATCGAGTTTTCCCAGTCTTTGTTACCTCCAGTCACTGGGAGAGTATTTATAACCAGAGCATATTCAGGTCTTCCCTGAGTTAGAGACAGGGAATGGGAGCAGTGCTTTTCCGGGGTAAGGAGGTAAGCTGGTTTGGAAAAGGGAAAGCAGACCCCAGGAAGAGCTTAGGAAGTTTGTTGCAGGTGATTTTATTTATTGATTGATTGACTGATTGATGTTTGATGTTCTTTTGTTTGTTTTTGTTTTGTTTTGTTTTGTTTTGTTTGAGACAGTGTTCCTCTACATAGCCCTGGCTATCCTGGAACTCACAGACTTCGTAGACCAGGTTGGCCTCGAACTCAGAGAGATCTGCCTGCCTCTGTCTCCCGAGTGCTGGGGTTAAAGGTATGCATCACAACTGCCTGGCGTGGTTGCAGGTGAGATACTTGAATGTTAGCAGGGATGGAGAGAGTGCATTTTGAGACTCTAATCCAGTGAGAGAGGAGGGTTAGGTAGAAAGCCACCACCAGTGACCCAGCTAGTTTGGCTTGATTCTCATGCCCTCTAGAGGTAGCCGTGATTAGGAGTTTGGTGAGAATTTCTCCCAGGTCATGTGTCCATATGAAAAGCTCGGTCAGTGTCCTGTCACAGCAACAAGCAACCAAACATGACAGTCTCTTTCTCTTAACTGTCTAGAAGCCCGTTTCCTGAGGTTTCTCCATGATTTTTTTCCAGATTCTTGGGGCATTATTCTTGGTTTAGATTTCATGTCCTCAGGGCCTGCTGCCTTCGCTCATCAGGAACAAAGCTGGCTCTCAGGGTCAATGTCCATTGTGCATTCTTGCCTCATTAAATACCCGCTGTGCTCGTACTTCAACAAGCTGAATTCCCGTGCTCATCTGAGTAATTATTAACCTGCTTCCTTTGCTCAGTGTCCTAAAGGTAGCCATGGCAAGGAAGTCAGCATGCAGCAAGCTGGATTTTGCCCACGGTGTTTATATCTGGTGTCCAAAGGCCTGACAGAGGGCAGATGCTCAGTGCACGGATCATGACCCTGCTGCTAGCAGGCAGCAGTAGCCAGCCCTGGTGAGCAGCAATCTTCATGAATGTTTGCTCTGTTTTCTGAAGCAACTCTAAAAATGCCCCCTGAACGTTGAAACTGATAGGTCAAGGGACATCTATATCAATTGTTTTGAGGCTCAAGGAACGTGGCAGAAGAGGAAGCAGAAAGAAGGTAAGAGCCAGAAGACAGGGAGGGGCGCTGCAGAATGAATTCTTTCCACTATGACACGGATGTTACACTCATGAAACAGCAGTGGTTGTCATTACCTATATCAGACCTGCGCAAGACTGGGCCTGACAGTGTTGACATACATGGGGAGGGGCCCATGAATCCCCACCTTCCCCTGAGCAATTATCAGTAGTTCCTGTTCACCAGAGGAGGGCAGACAGTGTCTTCAGTGGTCTAGCTATTGGTATATTGCTCATGATCTCATAATCTCTCACCCATGTCCATGTAACTAACCATAAGTAACTTAGTCATGAACGCAATAGACCCATCTTAAAGACTAAGGCAGGGAGCAATACAAGAAGACAGCTGGCATGCCCATAAGACAGGTGTGCACATATCACACACTCGCATAAACACGTATATATACACACACACACACATACATGCATACATACATACACACACACACACAAACACACAGGGATGGTTTTTTTTTCTTCTAATATTACTTTGAATTGCTTCTGCAGTTCTAGCAATCAGTAATGAACCAATAGAGGAAATGGTTGTTCAATGAGGAAATGCTTAATTTATCATTAAAGAAAGTTGATTTAAATCATCAAAGGAAACGTCTGGATCATTAGGAACCCTGGAGATTTTCTTTTCTTTTCTTTTTCATTTTGGGCAAAGACGCCTTACTTAGATTTGCAAGGGTGATGTGAATTCTCAACTATTATACAAAAGGGGAAGAATTATTATCGGCACAGACACGTTCTCTGGCAAAGTAATTTTTGTAGGACCTGGGAAAGGATTCTAAAAACTCATTTTTGAGATAACCGGTAATGATTGCCCTGGTGTAATGGCACACAAGAGCCTGAAGAGGGCAGTGCTTGACAAGCAGTTGAGTGCTACCTCTGGCTCTTCCTCAAGAAACTGGGCACTTGAGCTCAGACCGGTTGGGAGACCAGCCTGGGCAGCTCGACCCAGCTTGCTCTAATGTTTGCACAGTGAATCACTCATAGGGAAATGTCTCCAAGGACAAGGGAGAGCGGAGATTCCATCCTGTACCTAGACTCAGCCTGGGACAGTTAACACACAAAAAAGCCATTTTCTGTCCCCTTCAAGACCTGAATTTGGGGATGAAATTGAAGGCTGAATGAAAGGGTCTGATTCACCCCTGAGGCTCTTGTTCCTTCGTTCTGGGGGGGGGGGTGGGAAGTGGCAAAATCTTAACCAGAGAAGGCAGCAGAGCAAAGTGGTCAAAAAGCGCCAGCCCTGGAGGCAGACAGTCTGGAGCCAGCACCTCAACATTTCTGAAGGTAAGGTTCGGCCTTTCCACATCTCAGCTTCCCTGGCTGCCACAGAGAGAAAAGGGTTAGCTGTCCCGAGGATGAAAGGGGCTGGGGCAGGGGAGAGATGGCATTCAGGGCATTTGGCGAGAGCCGAGGAGTAAGGAGTAAGAGCCGCAACAGTGGAGACGATGAGGTTAAGGTGCATGCCATCAGGTCAAGCACGCCTGCTTCAGCTCTCCATTCCCATTCAGTGATGAAGAATGGGAGGTGAGAAATCCACCCACTTCAACGCTGTGTTCCACAAGCGTAGGAAACAGGAACTTCGAGGAGAGCGAGGGAGAATTGGGCACGTGGTCACCGAGCCTAGCTTTCCCGCACTGTTTGCACAACGCCTTCTAGCCTCAGGGTCTGCCCCGTGTTGACTAGAGGGTCTCCTTGTTTGGACTAGTGTGTATGCCTATGTGGCATGACCACCTGCCTCACGTGCAGAAGCGAAGACAGTTCCCACTGCATGTATACTCTGTGAAGTTACAGAGGGCAGGGATCAACTAGTTGAAAAAGCATGCAGAGTTGCAAAAGTTGATCAGAGCTAGACTCCCCCCCCCCATCTCATGTGGGGGAAGGGGAAGGGCAAGGGCGAGTTCAGAGCAGGGCATAGACACAGCTTGGTCAACATGCTTGTCCTTTCACCTGGCAGCTGTCCAGCCCCCAAATAGCCTGTGTCTAGTCCAAAAATAAATCACATCAGAGGGGAAATGAAAGCATGGGCTCTTGGTCTTGGCCTTCTGTAGACATACCAATGCCAGCCTGCCTTTCAGGGGCTGGACAGGGTGGCCTCACCTTCCTCCCTGGGTGGGGGGGGGGCCAACGTCAAGAAGCCACCTGCTAAGTGGCCAGTGGGGTGTATGGTTTCACCCGGCCTTTCCCTTGGAGGGGGTGTGTCTCCTCAGCTCCGTCCACACCACAGCCTCCAGGGGATAAAGGCCTCCTTTTCTGGGTGGACACTCCCTTCTCATGGTGAATGGAAACGCCCTTTTTCAGCAGGCTACTTGCAGCGTCCTGGGAGCCCAGTGTGACTGCAGCGGCTGTCACCACCCCAGAAAGCCGCCCCACAACAGAGACAGAGGTGAGTGCCTGCGCTCCTGCTCCCCACCTTCCACTTGCTCCTCCCCCCTTCCCCTCATCTCCCCACCTCCCCTCTCCCCCGCACCCCCACTCCCAGATCTGGGTCAAAGATAGGCTGGAGTCTTTAAAGATTCCTGCCTCTCATTCAGAGGCGAATTCACCCCCCAGAAAGAACGATACAGGACAAGTTCTTAGCCAGGAAGCAGGAAATTATTCCTACCCAGTGAATTATCTGTGCTCAGATCCAAGAAGAGGTAACCAGGAAATTGTAAACTAGCCAAATCCCATCACCATAAAGTTAATGCTTTCTAAAAGACACAGCATGGAACAGGAAATAAAAGAAATAGCTGAGTCTCCCCTAAGGAGCAAAAAGGAAAACAACAACAACAACAAAAAAAAAAAAACTAAGACTTGCCAGTCTTCCGTTTCTGGCTCCTCCCTGGTGTTTCAGGGTCCTGCAAAATACACTTAGTAGACTCAGTAACTCCTTACTTTAAGAAAAGGAGGCATGAAGCCAAGAGTCTGGGGAGAGTTACTGGGTAAGCAGAGTAGGGAGAAAGAGAAGGGCAGTCTGCATCTTGGTCTAGCCTTCTGCAACCCTGAGCGCACCATTTGAGGATGAGTACAGGGGCCACTATGCCCAACTCATGGGTTCTGTTACTGCAGACACAGGCCACTCTGGGCAATGGTTTGCATATATCCATACTAAGAAGACGTCATCAAAACCCCAACAGGAGCCATGTACTTGCATAAATCTGGATTCTGTCGATGATCACAATCTAAACGGAGAGTGAAGAGACTCGGGCAAAAAGATGGTATATCTCCCCTCATGATGAAAGCCGAGGCTTTGGTACAGTGGCGCTAGGTGGGAAGGTGATGGTATCCTGAGTCCTTCTCTCTCCATCCTTTGCCTTTGGTTCCTGGCCATGCTCTGTTCCCAGAAGGACTTGCCGTGATGGTGGCCGTGTGGCTGCCAACAACTCAGTCCACATCCCACTGACATCCCGCTCCAGCTGGACTTAGGCTTGGGTCTCACAAAACCAATGTGGAAAGGCCTGCATCTATTGCTGCCGTGGGGTGGGGGTGTCATCTTCTCCACCACCACCTGGATTGAGAGTAACAAGCAAGGGTGACTCCCCCAAAGGCAATCAAAGTGTTCATCCCCAGAGAAGGGGGCTGGTTACAGGAGCCAAGACCAACAGTTGCCACTATGTGGCTCTTTCTGCGATGGTAACTTCCGTCTCCCTTCTCCTTTCATTCATCTGCGATACTGATAAGAAGTTTCAGAGGAAGAATAATTATTGGTAGAACAGATCACTAAGAGATGCCTGCCTTGTCATACCCAGAGACCCCTGGCAGTGAAGAAGGAACTAACACCAGAAAGCTGATGCTGGCTCAGGTCTAGACCAGCGCTGTGCCCTGACTACTCTAGGTTGTCACTCACTGCCTGTGCCATACATGTTGCTCTGTCCTCTACTCTCCTTGTCCCCAATCCTCCCTCTGCTCTATTGATGGAATTCATCTTGCCTTGCAACTCCCTCCTCAGAGTATTGCTTTCCTTGTGGCCTTGTCCAACCCTTCCAGACACTTCCGTTGTCTCTCTTCTCTGAACCTGAATGGCATTGTCAGGACTGCTGTTTGTTTATGTATTCTTTAAGAAGTCTGAGGAGCTGGCCGTGGTGGTGCACGCCTTTAATCCCAGCACTTGGGAGGCAGAAGCAGGCGGATCTCTAAGTTTAATGTCAGCTTGGTCTACATAGTGAGTTCCTGGCCAGCCAGGGCTACACAGTGAGACCCTGTCTCAAATCAAACAAACAAAAACTTCATAATGTTTAGTTTCTTTTCCACCTGAATTTTGCAACCTTGGGGAAAAGGTAAGTTTTGTTCCCAGGCCTTTTTCTAGTATCTGCTGCATAACTGGTGTCTAATTAAGTGAGTTCAACTAACTGACCAACAGAACATTGGCCTGCTCATGGGCTTCAATTCTGACTTTAAAGGTAACGTAACTCCAGCGAACATTGGTAAAGCTCGGGGTGCAGGTGGAGCCCCTGTAGCACTATCCCATGAAGTCTCCACAGTGAATCCGCCCACCAGGCACGCCCTACTACTACATCATTTCAAGTGGGGGAGGTTCATGCCCTTGCTCATACAACCAGTGAATGGTGATGTTAGGGTATGCCCCAGGCATGCCTGCCACTTCATTTCTGTTCCATTTAACATAGAGATGCCTCTCAGGGGCATCTCCTGGAGCCTGATTTTAAAGCCCAAGAGACCCAAGGAAGTTGGCAGACTACATAGGACCCTCAGGTGTTTTAAGAAACCTCTCCATTACCTGACTTGTCAGTACCTCTCTACAGGAGGCCTTATTGGATTCGACCCGCTCCAGAGGTCAAGGGGTCATGGACTTCATGGAAGGAGGTACTCTAGGGCTCTGTGGAGAACAAGGCGCTTTACAGAGAAAGGGTGATCATTCCAAGAACTAGTTCAAAGATAGGTTTTAGAATTCAAGCTTGCCCCTCTGGGCACTGGTCACTAGATGTGACCCTGCCCTTTCTCCTGTCCTTGCCCTGCTCAGCATGATCAAGCAGAAAAGGGCTTCAAGAGGTGACCAGATTCTAATCTCAAGGGAAACCACATCTTAATGTCATCATAAATGGTGACTAAAACCATCCACGCTCTCAAGTCCCACGCCATGGGCTCTGAGCTGCAACAGGCGCCTGGGTGCCAACAACACCCTCCATCTGGGAGCACACACTAGCCTATTCATATGGACTTCACCCTCCAAAGAGTAGAGCCCATTGGACTACTACCATTTATCTTCACATTGCCCTGTAAGGGTCACAAGCTGGCATTGCCACCTTCCTTCTAGGGATGACATAACCCCCCTTGGACACTGAGACTGAGTCAAGTCTCAGGATCACCCAGAAGGTTCCAATGGAAAGGAAGCAATCTGAGGGACTTAACATCCAGCTTGCCTGCTTCTACATACAATTATGATGCGGGGACACATACACGCATGCATGCACACAATACATGCATATATAAAAAAAAGTGTGTGCTCTGAGCATCACTTCTCTGAGCGCCTGAATCCTTAGGTTAATACTAAAGACACAGACCTCTGCAGGCTGGAGAGATGGCTCAGGGGTTAAGAGAACTTGCTGCTCTTGCAGAGGACCTGGGTTCAGATCCCAGAACCTATATCAGGTAATTGTAAACCACCTGTAACTCCAGCTCAATGGGATCAGAAGATGTTTTCTGGATTCTGAAGGTACCTACATGCATGTGGTGTGTATATACATACTCAGGCACACATGCATATACATAAAATAATCTAAAACACTGTATATCCTCATAAAAAACATTCACAGCATCATTATTTAGATTATAATACATAGCCCTAAATATTTATCAGCTGGTAGGTGGAGTAAAATGTGGTATATCCCTTACAATAAAACATTCAGCAGTAAAATTTAGAAATAAATTTTGATGCATACTACCACAATATTATTGAAATTTGAAGTTATGCTATGGGGAAAATCATTCAATGTAGATTGAATGATTGTATTCATACAAATGGACAGGAGAGGGAATCTTCAAGACAGAGAGGAGATCTGTGGCTGTCTGAGCCTGACAGGAAGGGAGAAATGTCAGCTGACCACTAAGGGACACGGAGCTTCTTTTGAAGTGACAAAAATGTTCTAAAGTGACTGTGCTTATGGCTCCATAGGTTTGTGACCACGTGATCTGTAGGTCATGTGAGCTATATCTGAATAAAACTGTTAAATTGTTTTAGTTAGGGTTTCAATTTTTATGGGAAAACACCATGACCAAAAGCAACGTGGGGAGGAAAAGGTTAACGTCAGCCTACAGTTCCACATCCCAGTCCCTCACTGAGGAGTCGGGGCTGGAGTCAGGAGTCATGAGCAGAAACCATGGAGGAAAGCTGCTACAGGATTTCTCTCTGTGGCTTGCCTGGACCACTTTCTAAAACAATTCAGGGCCGCCTGCTCAGAGGTAGCACCACCCACACCCAACATTAACTAAAAAAAAAAAAAAAAAAAAAAAAAGTTCTACAGAGTTGTTGACAAACAATCTGAATGATACATTTCCTCAATCAAGGTTCTTCTTCCCAGAGAACTCCAGCTTCTGTCATGTTGTCAAACAAACAAACAAACAAAAAAAAACTCTAAAAAAACAAAACAAAACAAAAACCTAGCCAGCACGGAAATTCAGTGGGATCTTAACCCAGTGATGGGTTTAGTTGAAGGTGTGGTCTATTGTGCTCTGGTAAGTTCAGGTATCCCCCCACAGAGTGTGGGGACAGCCAATGGGGAAGACAATAGATGAGAAAGAGGGTCCAGGGCTAGTCCCGCCTCCCTGCACAGGTCCGGCTAAAGGCTGTGTTGCTTGCATTGCTTTCTTTCTACCTAGATTTCAGACCATGCCTCTATAAACGCTCACTGGCAATTCATCTCATTAACTTCTGCTGTCGTGCTACCAGGGACGTTCCCCTAAGGTCTATCATCTTTTGCATGCAAGCTTCTGGTTCATTTAAATGGTAGACTGGGGATCCAGATAGGTTGGTTTGTTTTGCCAAACAGTAAGGCAGTTCCCAAACCAGGCATTCTTATCTTGAGACTAAATTGGGCTTGGGGCATTTTGATTCTTTCCGAAATTAAGTGTAAAAATGTGTGTGTGAGCAAGCGTGCTTGCTCTTCTGGGGGATGGGGGTCATACTTTCATCAGATTTTTCAAGGGACTTGAGATGGTCTAGATTTCATAGCCTGCTGTGGTCCAGACTTCAGGGCTCTGAGCTCCAGGCTTGCGTCTGAGCCAGCAGTGCAGCCAGGGTGTTCCAGCCACACTTATCACTCCCAGTGACAGACAACTGTGCCAGGTTTGGTTCTCAGTGTTCTCAGTGTGCTAAGGACAGCAGTGGCTCTCATGGCTTCCCCTTGGACCCCTAATGCAGAAGGGTTCTCATCCCTGGCCATCCGGTCAATGGAGCTGATAAACCATGTTAGCTGACCAAACTTGGATTCTTTCTGTCCCAAAGACTTTGAGAAGGTTTAAGTCCAACACAGCAAAAAACAAACTGCAAACCAAAGCTCCATTACAAAAAAGTGCTGGGTCCATTTGGGCAGGCTTGGCACTATGCAATCAGCAGCGTACAAGTAACACATGGAGTGAAGAGGTGAGCATGGGCTGAGCCGAGGGATGTGGTGGGACGCGTGAGCTCGGCTTTGCTCTCGATGCAAAGGAAGGGTACCAGACGGACGATTCGGAACAAAGAGAGATGCAATCTGACTTACCTTTTAGCAGGGTTCTTCTGGACTGACCCATGGGGCTGAAGGCACAAAACCGGGAAGACAAGTTAAAGGGAAGTTACTGAAATCAATAAGCCCAGAAAGAGAGACTGATGCTTGCATGGAGCTAGACCAAAGTCCCCAAATCTCATTCTGTAGCCCAAGCTAGCCTCAAACTCCCTTTCTTCTGCTCCCACCTCCAGACTGCTGGGATTCCAGGCCTGCACTGCCTCACAGGGCTCGGAGGTCTGTGCGTAAACAAAGGAGCAAAGAGCACTGTAAACGGACAGCGAGCTGTTCGCTAAGTGCAACCATAGCCATGGGCACAAAGTCACCTTCTGCCTGAGAGAACCAAGTCCCACACCCCTGGCCATCTTCAGGGAGGACTGATCTGGTGAGGGCCACTTCATATGTTTTGGTACTGTATGTTCTCACCACAAGAGCTTCGGCATATCAAGTGTAATCACACAGGCCGGATTTGGCAGTGCAGGCCTGTAGTTCTCGGCTAGTAGGAAGACAAAGCGGAAAGACTCTCTACACTGAGCTCAAAACCAGCCCAGGGAAACGAGTGGAATTTTGTATCAAAACATGTTAAAGGCCTTAGGTTGGCTCCCCGGCACCACAGACGCTGGATGCAATGGCCTATGCATTTGTAATCCCAGCACTGGGAAGGCATAGATAGGCAGGTGGGTCAGGAGTTCCAGATCATTCTTAGCTTACACAGGAGTCTGAGGCCAGCCTGGGATACAGGAGACCTTGTCTCCAAAGAAAGAAAAAAGAAACTAGAAGAAGCACTGGGGGGTGGGGTCCTAAGGGAGCTGAAGCAACTCACTTGTGCGAGGGGCCCTTTCCAAGTGTCCCGCTTATAGCTGCTGAAAAAAAAATTAGGTGATGCTTTTGGGTAACAGTGAGGCAGGGGCCAGGCACCCCTTTCTGTGAGCCACTGTACCCGGTGTACCCTCCAGCTTCGCTGATGAGTCTGTCCTTGAGGTTGCCTCAGGTAACTGATGCAATTTTTTTGAGAATTGTCTGCTGTGCTTCCCAGTCCACTTGGCAGCTGACTCACCAGGTGGCCAGGATGCCCTTGCTGAGTGGCCCCGGTTGGGCATAATCAGGCGGAAATGCTGGCTGCAGAGCCGCGCTCAGCATCTGATTCCGCCTGTCAGCTGATTAGGATTTGTTGGGCCCTGAACAAGGTCAAAATGAGATTAGGAAGAAAATGCCGTGAGTCTGACAGAGCCTCACGGAGCGGCGTCTCTGATTTGAACAGGATGAAGGGGGGCGGGGGGAGGAGGCTGAGTCCGCTCTGAAATGTCAGCGGTAAGAGTCCAGGAGAAGATGCCAGGGCGGCTGTTCTGCCTGAGAGGAAGAAAGTGTGCTTCCTGGCAACCTTCCAAAGCCTGCCAACCGATGTGGCGTTGGTGTTTCTTTCATGCCACCCGAGTGAGGGTGCTGTTCAGAAGCACTGAACGTGAAACTGGTTGGGGGTGGGGGCAGAAGAGAGGAAGAAAAGAAATGCTGTCCTATACTTTTATGGACCTTCTAAAGCAGTGGCTCTCAATGTGTGGGTAGCGACCCCTTTGGGGGTCAAACAACCCTTTCACATAGTCGCCTAAGACTATTGGAAAACACGGGTATTTATCGTCTGATTCCAAACAGTAACAATATTACAGTTATGAAGTAGTTTATAGTTGGGGGTCACCACAACATGACTTTTAACTGTATTAAAAGGTGGTAGCATTAGTGGCTTACAAAAGGGGGTGCGTGGCCTCTGCCTCATTGAGAACCACTATTCTAGCGCTCTCCCTAAGAGTCTGCAGCCAGTTTCTGTAGAAGCAGCTGCCTGAGTGCTGGCCAAGTCTGGCTCTTAAGATTCAGAAGGATGCCACCTCTGTTAACAGCCCCAGCACTTTAGCCTTAGATAATTCTGGACAAGCCTGCATCTCTGAGGATAACTCCACCAGGATTTTGGTCTGTCCTCAAAGATCCATTGTTTTCTGTCTTCCTCAGGCCACGCCTCCACAGTGGCACATGGTTTCTGCAAAAGGTCTTATTGTGACAGAGGAGGGTTTGAAAGTGGCTGAAGACGTTGGAGAGAAGATATGATTTCTGTTACACACAGAAGGACCCAGAGAATCGTGGGGGCTTAATAAGTGGCTTTCATGGCTATTTTTTCCCCAGACTATTTCCTGGTGCAGGACTCAGGTCTATTCTAAGGCCAGTCTTTCCTCCTGGGTAATCTCACAGTCTCTTCCCACTCCAGATAACAGTTGGGCCAAGAGACATCACTCAGGATTTTAAAAACTCCACGCATACTGTTTCCAAGATAGGTATAGATCCTTTACACATGTTGAAATAAACATATACATTGAGAAATGCTAAATGCAAAAATTAAATGTCATCATTAAGAGAACTATATTATAAATGTTATCTTAAAGAACTGAAGGTCCTCTTCCCGGGATTTGGACCATAATATTGCTAAACACTACAGCACAGAAATTAGCACACGTCAGTCATTAGGGATTGCATTGTGAGGTGTGTGATAGTGCTCACAACTGGATACAATGGAGAAATGAGATAACAGCTTCCACTTGTACCTTCGAGTTGCGCATGCCAGCATGTGCTTAGATACATTTGATTGCCACGGTGCTCTGGAGTTTGCAGGGAGGCTGGAAGTTGGAAATCTTATTGAGGTCCTTAGGAGAGAAGGAGCCTGGAGGAGCTGAGCTGTCCAGGAGTGGCCAAGAACACAGTGTGCTCAGGTTAATGAGTATTAGACTAAACTAGGGAGAGGGAGGGTTAGTCACACAGTGACTCTGGGTGGAACGTTGGGTCTGTGTCTTTTGTTCAGAAAGGGTCTTTGAGTTCATCATTATAATATTCCAAAGATTTTCCACGAGGTGGCTTCATTCTATAGCTGCACAGTTCTCAGATCAGACCCACCCGCACGCTGGCCTGCCCCTGTTCAGACACACACTTACTGCCTTGACATCGTATTGCTTTTCTTTTTTTTTTTTTTTTTTTTTTTTTGGTTTTTCGAGACAGAGTTTCTCTGTGGCTTTGGAGCCTGTCCTGGAACTAGCTCTTGTAGACCAGGCTGGCCTCGAACTCACAGAGATCCGCCTGCCTCTGCCTCCCGTGCGCCACCACCGCCCGGCTTCGTATTGTTTTTCTATTGCTGTGATAAATCACCATGACCAAGGCAACTTATAAAAGGAAGAGATTATTCAGGCTTACAGAGGGATGAGAGCTCATCACCACCATGGCAGGAAAGCATGGTAGCAGGCAGACAGGGCAGCAGCTGGGGCAGCAGGCGGGCAGGGCAGCAGGCAGGCAGGGCAGCAGCTGGGGCAGCAGGCGGGCAGGGCAGCAGGCAGGCAGGGCAGCAGCTGGGGCAGCAGGCAGGGCAGCAGCTGGGGCAGCAGGTGGGCAGGACAGCAGGCAGGCAGGGCAGCAGCTGGGGCAGCAGGTGGGCAGGGCAGCAGGCAGGCAGGGCAGCAGCTGGGACAGCAGGCAGGGCAGCAGCTGGGGCAGCAGGCAGGGTAGCAGCTGGGCAGCAGGCAGGCACAGCAGGCAGGCACGGCAGTAGCTGGGGCAGCAGGTTGAGCACTCACTTCTGAAACCTCAAGCAGGAAGCACAGAGCAAGACAACCAGGGATATGTGGCTTTTGAACCCTCAAAGTCCACCCTTAGCAACATCCTTCCTCCAGCAAGGCCATATTGCCTAAGCCTAAGCAAACAGCACCACCAACAGACAACCAAGTATCCAAATACCAGAGACTATGAGGGCCCTCCCATCCAGACCACCATAAACACCATTTGGGTTAAAAGCTTGTGGCTTCCTGAATCAAACCTACAGAATCCAAAATGTGCACACTGTCATTTCCTGCAAGAATGAACACTTCTTTCTCGGCTTGAGAGACTGAATAAGAAACACCTGGCACCTGCCCTCATCTGAATGAATCTCAAGGGTGCAATTTTCACACGGAAAACTTTGGATTTCAACATGTGACCCATTCTCCTGAATAAGAACATTGCTGGGGCCATGCTCACACACAGCACTGTGCGTGAGGGTAGCTGCACATGGCACCCTCAGTCATGATCTGTTGGGGACCTAGCCAACCTAGATTTCTTCTGCTCTTCCCAGGAAGACGAGGTTTGATATTGTTGTGATGGCGTCCCTCTGTAGGGCTTCTCTGAGAACCAGTCCCCTCTAACAGACCCGTGGTCAGAGCCATGTAATGCCTGAGCCTCTTGCCTCAGCTCTAGGAGCTGAGCTCCTCGGGACTCCTCATTCTGAAGGCCCAGGAATGGCCCCAGATGCCATTCTTTCATTTTTTTCTTGGTCTTTCAGCCAAAAGACCCCCAGCCCCACTGTTAACTCTAACAAGATATCCGACAGAAATGACTTGTGTGAGGAAAGGCTCACAGTGGCTAATGGTTTCAGAGACATTCCAGTCCATCAGTGGTGGGGAAGGCATGGTGACAGGAGGGCAGAGTGGTGGCTGTCACATGGTACGGACCAGGAAGTGGAGAGAGCTAGACCAGAGGCAGGGATAGGTACAATCATCAAAGACCTGCTCCTACTGACCTCATTCTATCGGGCAGGCCCACTTCTTAAAGACTCTGTAGCCTTTAAACTAGTGCCACGAGCTAGAGACCAAGTAAGTGTACAAAACGTGTGAGTTTCAAGTTCAGACTTTGTTCTCCTCCCCCGCCCCCATCCTGCCCTCCCTGGATTCACTACCCCAGAGCGACTGCATTGATCAGGGAGAGAGACCTTGGGGTACACTGCCAGTTCCCTCAGGTCCACGTGCCTCTCTCTATCTGAACCATCAGGTGAGCAGGCTGCAGCCCACACACGCATGAATGCTCACTCATGCCTCCCGGGTTGAAATGCCTGTGGAAGGGAGGTTCTCTTGGTCAATGATCAGCTACAATTAATCATATGATTCCTTTGATCGGTGTCTTCAGAGTCCACCTCATTCCCTACCTTCAAGCCTGCGTCATATGTATCGTAAGACAATCTTCCTTCCTTCCTTCTCTGTGGTATAAGATGACATCTATGGTTCACTGAAGAGGACCCAGGCTCACCTGAGGACCCCCTAATCTAGCCAGGATAGATGGGAACTATGGTGACAAATGCTGGGGACACTCTGATGCCCCTCCCTAGCCCTAACCTGGTGGCCACTCTTTGCCAAGCTCCGCAGAATGCCCTCGATAGGGCTTGGCTCTGGGAACGGTGCTGACATATAGACAGACACTTACACCATGCGTGGGGACCAATGACAGGACAGAAAAGGACTCCCTTTCGCTAGCCGCCCGGTTTTAGAGGAATGTCTTTTAACACTACCAGTTGTTTCCCTGGTGACAGAGGCTTCAAAATAAACAGGATTCTGCTCAGACGGTAATACACTGGGCTCGGGCTTCTGCCCCGAGACAAACCATGCTAAAATAACACCCAAGATAGTTGTTGTCACTACCATCTCTGCAGTCCCCAGGTCTGCTGCAGACGACCGTCAAGAGCTAGGGGCACTTAGAGCTTCATGTGGACTGACGTGGTGGGGCGCGGCTGGGTGGTGGTCTGCAGGCGGGGCCCCTCCGGCTGATGAACAAGGGCCAAAGGCAGACCTAGAGGCCAGCGCTCTCCGCTCCCCCACCCACCTCCCTGCTTCCCACACAGCCCTCTGGGACTGGCATAGTGTCTGGAGGCGGTCCAGCAACCTGATGTGCATGCCACAGCCTGTCTCTCTCCCCACAGAGCTGCAGTAATCCTGAGGTTCGGAGAGCCGGCAGAAGGGACAGTCTCGGCACAGGAACCGTGATACACAGAGCCAAGGCCACCAAGCGAATTCCAACCCCCTTCTGAGCAAGCGGAGTGAGGAGAGCCCCCAGCCTGCCGGTTCTTCAGGTAAGAATTAGGGAGTGCGTTAGAGCCAGAGCTGGGTCTGGCTGTTTTGTTTGAGAATGTCTATAAAGTTAGTAGAAAGGGAAACACGAGGGACAGAGAGGTGTTTTGAACTGTTAGCAGGGAGCCAGCATGCCTGCCAGTGTCTTGGATGGGTTCCCCTATGGCTGGCTTGAACTGGGGTGCAGCCGGCTCTGGAAGAAGGGCCGGCTAAGAGCACAGACATGGAAAAATAGCACTTACAGGTTAGAGTCTGCAAAAGTAATCCTACACCCGGCTGCCCTATCATCATCATTCCTCCAGCGCCAGGCTAAGAAGAGCAGAGGGGGTGGGGAGCATCTGATGGGCAGAAGCCCTGGATGCAGCCTTTGGGAGCTGTGGGAGCTGAAAGCTATGGCCACAGTGGGTCTGGCTGGCACTATCTTGCTGTGTCATGCTCTCCCTACCCAACAGCCTAGAAACTCAGCTGCCTTGGAAAACCTGTGGGAAGTTCAGGTTTCTATCGGCCGTTTCGTAGAGCAGCTGGCGGGTTTCATAGGGTGGATGCTGATGCTCCCGGCCCTGGCACCTGAGCCACTCAGCGTCTCCTAATCCTCTTTCACAGTGGCAGGCTCATCTCGGGACTCCTCCCTCAGACTCCCCAAGGGGCTTGTACAAACCCAAAGTGTGCAAGGCTCCTGGACAGGAGGCCTTGAGACTCTCAGACCGCTAGGTGCTCGTGGAGGAATTTCAGGTATTTAGTCAAGAGCCATTCTACAAAGACCTCACCTCCCACCTCCGTCCCGGGAGCTCCCCATATCTCAGCTGAATGTAAGCCTTTGTGCCTTCTTTCTCTGTTTCTTCTCTTTCTTCCTATCTGTTTTGGTGACCAGGACCTTTGCTTTGCCTTTCTATGGGGATGTCATCAATGGGGGTTTAGCTCCTCATGCTGCAATGCGGGGAAGACAGGCATCCCAAGAGAGGCTTCCCTGCTCCCCTCACTCCCGGTTACTGCCATGGCCTGGCACTGTGGCAAAATGTTGAAAAGGTAGCTCAGCTGGCAAAATGCAATCTTGAAAGCCCGATTTGGGTCTCCAGAAGTCACTATCTTTTGGCCTTGGGGGATTTTGTTGTTGCTATTTTTTTCAGTTGGGTTCAGAGGGTAAATGCTTGAAAGCCCAGTGCCAGGGAGGCAGAGACAGGTAGATCCCTAGGGCATGCCAGCCAGCCAGTCTAGTCCACTCACTGTGCTCCAGGAACCAGAAACCAAACAAGCAAAACCTAAGGTGGCAGCTCTTGAGGGATGACACCTGAGGTTGTCCTCTGGCCTCTGCATGCACATGTACACATGTGTTCCTGGGAGCACACACACACACACACACACACGACTGAGAACAAATGACCTTGCTTTGGGGGTCATGGTATCCAGGAAGAGTGGGCTGCCCTCCTAAGGACTGCTGTCTGTATGAACAGTGTGGCTTGATGGAGCCTCTGATTCACAGCCACAAACTCCACTGAAGGCTTCCAGGGAAAGACCCTCTAAAAGCTGTACGCTGGAAGACAAGTTCAACAGTTTATGCTGAGGAAGCGGGAACACTTTCTCCTGGCTGTCACTGTCTTTTAAAGTATAAACACACAGGTTTGCTGATGAAACACTAGAGGTAATACATGAAGTTAAGCAAGAATGAAGTTTCGTGTTTACATGTCCTTGCCTGGTTCCTTCAAGGATTTGAGAAAGCAGGACATGGTTAAGTGGTCTGAGTCTCAGATGAGTGGCACCACCCATGCCGATGCTCTTTTCGGGAGTGATGGCAGGTGGGCACTCCATTTACGCTAGCAAAGGGATAGCCAACCGGGGAGAGATGCTGAAGCCAGCCTTTCTGAGGATATGCATTTCTGTGGACTCTGAATAAGTAAACACTCAAGGGCCTGCCACCCAGTGTACCAGCTGCCAGGAGGGCAGAGGGTATACCCACTTCTGCCTGTTGTCAAGGCATTGCTTAACTGACACAGCTCCCCTTGGTTTAAGTTGCTAGGACAGGAGACCACAGTCATTCATGCCATGGACATAGCCTGCTTTAAGTAAAGCCATTGTCTATTCACTGTACATAGATTGCAAGTGGGTAAATCTTTATCCTTAAGAAAGGATTCACAAACAGGCAGTTTTTCATCAATGACCAAGGTGTCCCAAAGCAGAGGTGACTGGTCCCAGCTCAGTCAGACAGAGAAGGGAAGGGAGCCACTGAGTATCCAGGTGACAGCAAAGGGTTGGGGAAAAGTTAACCCAAGGCAGAAGGCCGGAGCTGGCTCTAGGGGAGTGGGCTGCAGGGCCAGCAGACAAAGAGGCAGAGGAGGGAATGGCAGCTGGTTTAGTTCCCACATCACAGTGAGACAAAGCATTGTAGGGGCTGGGGAGATGGCTCAGTGGACATACTCACCGCCACACATGCATAGGGACCTGAGTTTGGGTCCCCTCTCCCAGCGCCCATGTAAAGGCGTGGCAGCACACGTCTGTAATCTCAGGGCTCCTGTGTGAGGTGGGAAGCACAAACAGGAGAACCACCAGAAGTCTGAGGGCCAGAGAGTCCACATAGGCACCGAGAACAACAAAGAGAGACCCTGATTTCAAACAAGATGGAAGAGAAGGAAGGGCCAACACCTAAAGTTGTCCTCTGACCTCTACATGCGCACCATAGCAAGTGCAATCCTGCACACTCGCACGGGAATGAACACAACCCCCCCACTCTCTCTCCTCTCCTCTCTTTCTCTCTCCTCTCCTCTCTCTTTCTCCTCTCTCTCTCTCTCTCTCTCTCTCTCTCTCTCACACACACACACACACACACACACACACACGGTGGAGAGCAATTGAAGACACCTAAAGTCAACCTCTGACTTCCATACACATGAATACATATATACTCATGTACCTGCACACACGTGTACATACACATAAACATGTACACAGCACACACACACACACGAGAAAAATGGTGTGACAAGGTGGCTAAATGTATGAGGTCTGCAGTAAGGCAGCCTGAGGGCCAAACTCTGACTCTGCCACTGATTAGTGCTGTGACTGTGACTTGCCCCTCAGCTTCCTCGTTTATAAAAAGGGTAACAAAATGCTAACCTTGCTAAGGGCAAGACCAAATGAGTACCAGCGTTAGTGCACTGCTCAGAGCGCTGAGGAGGCTGGGATGCCCCAAGTGCCACCCTCTGGCACTTTTGCTTTGGCATGGAACTTGTTTGCATTTGCAAAGATCTGGAGACAGAACAGCTATTGTCCTCGTCAACAGTGTTTCTCATCCTTTTTGTATATAGGCACTGGGCTCAGCTTTAAGTCTGCCAACAGCCCAGTGAAGCATGGTCTGGTTCAGATGCAGGACTGAGGTCCAATAGAGGGGCCGCCAAGGGGCAGAGTCAGCCAGGCTCTCCAACAGGTCCGTGCTAACTGGGGAGGCATCCTAAGAGACAGGTGGAATTTAGTAACAGGAATTTAGCAACAGGTAACATCTGAAGACCCTAGAGAATAGGTTAGAATTTGGAAACACTGTTTAGATATGGCCAGACCCTAGCTTGCGTCATGGGCAGAGTCTCAAAGTTGAAGGTTTATATGCAGCTGATTGGCCACATGCACTCCAAAAGAACCGTGAATGTATCCCAACACAAAATTATAAACTCAGCCAGGTGGTAATGGTGCACAACTTTAATCCCAGCACTCAGAAGGCAGAGGCAGGCGGATCTCTGTGAGTTTGAGGTCAGCCTGGTCTACAAGAGCTAGTTCCAGGACAGGCTCCAAAGCTATAGAGAAACCCTGTCTCAAAAAACCAAGATAGATAGATAGATAGATAGATAGATAGATAGATAGATAGATAGATAAAATAAAATTATAAACTCACTTAAAACATTATGAGGAGGGTTTTTTGGGGGGGTTCTTTTTTGTAACGTAATATATGATTCTTGACTATGAACTTTGTGGATGACAGCATCTGCCTCAATGTTCACGGGTTGGGCACACTGACAGCCTTGGGTGACAGGTCCTTTGGAAACCAGACAGGCTGCACAGGCACTGTGGTCCCCAGTTTTCCTGAACCAGGAAGTGGGTGGGACTCAAGAATACAGGAAATGGGGCTAAAAACAGACTCAGGCATGAAGAGATTGCTGAACCAGGACTAAGTTTAGAGTTGCCTGAGCTAAATCTGAGGGTAACATTGGGCAAGCCGCTGTTGTAGATAGGAAGAGTGGATAATCTAAAACAAAGTGTATTAACCTGGCAAGTTTATGGTTAAGGCAAAGATTTGACTTTTCTGAAGAATATATCTATACGTAACCGGCAGAGACTGGGTGTCCACATCACGAGTCGAGACCATTGTTCAAGGAATGCTAGCGGTGCCAACAGGTTGAAAAGGCATACCTACTTCATAGGAGGCTGTGTTGCTATGGAGGGTTTTTCAAGGACATGACAACCCTACCCCTCCAGGAACTGTGCTCTGGTCTATTCCGGCCGGACTTAGTGGTGCAGGACTGCCTGGGCATTTAAAGAGACTATCTCAAAATGAAAATTAGAAAGAAGGGTGGGGTTACAGCTGAGAGGGTCCACCTAGCATGCACAGGCCCTAGGTTTAATCCTTAGCCTTGTAAAGGGAGTGGGGTGGGGAGTCAGATTTCTAAATCCTATGCATAGAAGTGATTCAATGTTTCTTGAGGGACCCAGGATTCTGTATTTCTTCAGGGATGCCCAGATTGATCTTATGCCTGTGGTCGGCAGCCACAATGAGAAAAGCTTGGATCTGGCTACCCACTGTCAGTTCTCCCTCTTTATTAGTAGTAAGGGGAACACAGTTGTACGTGTGGAGTGAGTGACACTTGGCCTCTTTGTCACACTGACTTGCCTGACAGACCTTCCACCTATTATAACAACACTGTTGTGGACACCACCCTGCTCCCATGGTGCTCTTCTCTCATGAATCCTTCACAACAATGCCACAAGGCAGATGCTATTACTGCACGCATCTCACTTATGCAGGAAAAGGGTCACCACCAGGAAACTACAGAGCTGGGATTTGAACTCAGTCACTAGTGGACTAGCAGAGCCCAGATGTATATCTGAGAGGCTGTTCTGTGAGACAGGCTCAGCCCTCCTTTCTCGCTCTTAGGTGGGGTGTCCTCTGGTTCCCATTCTCGTCTTGCCCACCTTTCCCAGGTTCACTTAAGCCCTTCTCCAGAGGAAGGCATGTTCCCACACCCCTCTGATGTCGGATTCCCCTCTGCATGCTGTGAACACCATTGGTTAATAAAGAAGCTGCTTTCCAGCCAATGGCTTAACAGAATATAGCCAGGCTGGAAAAGATATATAGGGACAGCAGGCAGAATAAGGGAGAAGCCATATAGCTGCACTGGAGCCCACTGAAACTTTGACAGTAGGCCACAACCTTGTGGTGGATGAACAGATTAATAGAAATGGATTGGTTTAGATATAAGATTTAGCCAAAAATATGCTTAAGCTTTTGGACAAACAGTATTGCAATTAATATAGTTTCTGTGTGGTTATTTCAAGTCTGAGCAGCCAGGAATGAACAACTGGCCTCTGTCAACACCCCTCTACCCTTGTTGCATTCAATAAGTTAGAAGGGTGAGGAAATGGGTGTGTGGAAGCAGGCATCATGGGTTCAGTTCACATGCTGAAATCATCCCAACCCCTGGAACCTCAGAATGCAACCCTATTTAGAACTAGGGTCTTCTCAGTGATATCCAAGTTACCATGAGGTTGTTGAAATGACTGATGTCCTTATAAAGAAGAGAATTTAGACAGAGAGACATATACAGAGGCAGGAGGGTATGAGGAGACACAGCCTCAAAAGAGAGAAGCCTGGAGCAGAGTCGCTCTCATAGCCCTCAGAAGGAGCCAACCTGAAAAACCTTTCCGTTGTTTCCTCACCCGTTCTGTGGACTCTACCCAGCAGCCCTGGCCAAGTCACACTGCAGGAAGCCATGTTCCTAGTGCTGCCTCTAGGCCCTGACCTTGAGAGGATCTAGGTGAAGCTCAACACACGGTGCCAAGTCGGAGCGACATTAAGATTTCTACTCTGTGCCTTTCTGTTGTCTTAATTGTTGCTCTTGAGAATACTAAAAAGGCCCAAGGCTCAGGAGGGAAGGATAGAAGAGAAGGAGGGAGGAGGGAAGAAGAAGAGGAAAGGAGGCAGGAGGAAGAACTGAAGTGGAGGCTGTGGTAGGGTTTATGAGTGCCGGTAATGATCATGTCAAGTTTGTGCAGCTCACTTGTGGGCGCTTCCTGCGGCCAGGAAGCATGCCAAACTCGGGACTCCAGCAGAGGTGGGAGTCATAGTTCCCTGAGCACGAGAAGCCATAGATGGAGGTGTGGATCTCAATCTCTCCTGAGTCGGCTGTACGGCAGATGGCACAGGTGCCGGAGGAGATGCTGGCTTGGGCCGAGATCTGAAAGGCTATCGAGTGGAGGTGGAGAAGCACAGAGGACTCCGGAAGGTCACATGGTACCAGGAAATGTGGCTACCAAGGAGTCAAAGCCAGGTCTGTGGTTGGAGGACAGGGAAGAGGAGCTGTACAGGAGAAGGGTTAGTGAAGGTTTAAGTCTTGTTCTCGTTTGCTTTTCTGCTGCTGGATAAACAGCAAAAACAATTTGGGATTCCAGCTTATAGCCTGTCTTCAAGGGAGGCCAAAGCAGAAAGTCAAGGCAAGAGCCCGGAGGCAGAAACTGAAGCAGAGAACACAGAGGAAGGATTGCTGACTGGCTGGCAGCCCTGCTTCTGCTCAGCTAGCTTCCTTATACAAGCCAGGACCGCCTGTTACAGGACGAAACTGCCCACAGTGGGGCTGGCCCTCCTCTGTCACTTAGCAGTTGAGAAAATGCCCCCATAGACATGCCACGGGCCAATCTGATGGCAACAGTTCTTCATGTGAGGTCCCTCTTCCCAACTGTGACAAGATGCCAACCACAAACGGCCATCACAGGTGCTTAAGCTGTGACGTCACAGAAAGCCTAACAGTGGTTCTCAGCCTGCCTAACATTACGATCCTTTAATATACATCCTCACGTTGTGGTGACCCCCAACCAGAAAATTACTTCATTGCCACTTTGTAACTGTAATTTTGCTATTGTTAGGAATCGTAATATAAATGTCTGGCATGCAGGATATCTGATATCAGACCCTCCAAGGGATCACAACCCCCCCACCCCTGCCAGGCTGAGAACCCCATCTTAGAGGGTATGACTGTATAAAAAGAAACTCATTTCAGAACAGGGCTAGAGACGCTGGTGTGGGGCAGCAGCCAGGAGCCCTGGATGTCAGCTCCACAATTTCAAGAGGCTACATGAGCCTAAGGGAGGAGAACCGTGTCCCAGCCATGAGGCTCCCTCAGCAGAGGATGTCAAAGCCGACAATTAGGCACAGTGTATCAACTGCTTTTCCTCCTGTTGTAATCGAATATGATAAAAGAAGCAGCTGAAGACCTGGAGGACTTATTTTGGCTGACAGACGAAGTAGAGCCCATCAAAGCAGGGAAGACATGGCTGGTAGGAGGGGCAGGGTATCGGATCACATCACACCTGTAGACAGGAAGCCAAGAGAGACGGGGAGTGGGGTCAGGCTGTAAAACCTCAAGGATCAGAGTTCAAGGCCAGCCTGGGCTAAATAGGGAAAGCCTTTTTAGAAAGATTTAAAAAGCAATGTGCCGGCCCCAGCTGTGGGATGCTGACTTCAATTTGGCATCCTATCAGGTACCTGATTACCTCACATTGCAGTCCCTTCCCCGGGAAACTTACCAGTAACAAATGTCCAGGAATAAGTCACAGGTCACAAAAGTCTGCTCTAAAAAACTGAATGCAGTTTATACCATGTTCCTTGTCTGCCACAAAAGGAATCCCCGCCTCCTTTGCATCTAAAGAGAGAGACCAGGGATGGTTAAACAAGGATGAATTCAGGAGTAACTTGTGGGTGGGGGGGAGCAGCCATGCTGTGCTCCACTTGAGTCCCGTGACGCCCCTTCTTTCCTCTCCTGACTTTTTCCTGCCCCTGAGACTTTGCCACTGTGCAATCAGCTCAGAATGCTTTTCTTTGAGTCCCTCACATAGCGGAGGGTCTTGTTTTGTTTGTTCTCAGCCTCAGGCCTTACCTCAAAGAGGTTTCCCATTAGCCTATCTCTCCTATGTAGGCTTACCCCAAGCTGTAGTTGTCTTGCCAAATTTTAAAAACATCGTTGTTGCCTATTCTATTAGAACAGAAGCCACACAGGCAGTAACCAGTCCTTGTTAGTCTTGATTCCTGCTCCCTCCCCAGTACCTAGGACAGAATAGGAGCTCAGTAGCCAGAATGTCCAGTGAATGAATGAGCCAATGGATACATCTTGGGAGTAAGAGAGCCAAGGCCGGCGGCAACAATGAGACACTCTGCCCCATCCCCTCCGCGATCCTTACAACCCCTTCGCTCCTGAGAGCAAGGCTGCGGAACCCGAGCCCAGAGCCTGCCAGTTTTCGGCTGCTCTGGTATGGCTGGCTTGGTGTCATCTCTGCAGTCACTTTAGGCTAATGTTTCACAATCCGTGGCTCATGATCCCTTGGAGGTTGAACAACCCTCCCCAGGGGTTGCCTTAGACCATCAAAACTATCAGATATTTACATTATGATTTATAACAATAGCAAAATTACAGTTGTGACGTCAGCAATGAGAATAAGTTTATGGCGGGGGGGGGGGGTTCACCACAACATGAGGAGCTGTATTAAAGGGTCACAGCATTAGGAAGGTTGAGAGCCCCTGCTTTAGGCAGCCCAAAGGTCATCCTAGGTGAGTTATTCATGTAGAGTTGAATAACCTCATGGCTGAGGTGCAGCTAACGCAAGCGAGTGACGTTGAGCTCTCCGAAAGGACACGGAGATCTGACTTTCCCTGGGGTGATGGGAATAACAGAGTGGCTCATACTGATCACCCAGTGTGGGCAAAGTGCCCTCTGGAGACTCTGGAGAAAGAAAGTGCCTCTGAAGATGCAGCTTTCCTTGTGCCTTCCCTAGAGTACCTATCAGAGTTTGACACAGCCAGGGTGGGCGTTAGGAACAAAGGCTACAGAGCCTGGCCCTGGGTAGAGAGCAAGTCCCTTTCTCAGAGTCACAGGCTGGGTGACCTGGCTGTTTTGGAGTAAGTTGCCTGGCACAGTATTCCTCCTCTGGTTCAACTATTATGTCTGGTAGTGGGACATTTCTAAATGGTAGATGCATTTCAAAGGCTTCTTCCCAACAGTCAAAGGTTCATGCAGTTGGCTGTGTAAATCCATCCTCATCCTCACTCTACCAGACTAGTTTGGGGGAAGCAAAGCCTTTGGGCTCCGAGTAGAAGGCTAAGAAGTCTCCCAATAGCTCCCGTTCTTACCCATCTCTCTGGAGCCTGTGGTGCTCAAGTGTGTAGCATAGTGGTTGAGGACAGAGGCTAGAGGGTAGGAAGATCTGGGTTCAAACTCTGGATCAGGCACTCCATAGCTGCGTGTTCCCAGTCAAGCCAAATAATATTTAAGACTCTGTTAAATAAACATTGCAGTAACATCTGCCCTTTGTGGCTCTTGCCAGGAATATATGAGTTAATACAGGTAAAACCCACGGTACCTGTCAGAGCTGCCTCCGTGTCGGTTGTTCCCATTTCAGAGGGTTAGACGTTAGCAAGAGCACTCACCATGTCTTAATGCACAATGCAGAGACAGCAGCTAACATTCCCTCGATGACATATGAACTATTATCACTACTGACAGGCTCTGCAGTCTGCCTAAGGTTTCTGGAAATCTTTACATGGACATTTTTAAACTTAAAATAAAATATACTGGACCAGGAAGGTTTCCCCGGCCCTGCTTATTCCGGCATCTCTGCCCTGTGCCCCCTAAAAGGGAAGATTGTCGTTCTGGACTTTTCTTCATATCAGGAACCTGGAAACAGCCAGCAAGAGCTCTCTGAAGGCTGTAGCCCAAAGCCTGGAGTAGATGCAGGTTCCCCGTTTGGCACACTGAGCTGTAGATGCCCCCAACGATGACTAAGGACATGCAGGCTTTTGTTCCTTTTGTCCTATGCATGCAAAGACCTTGGATTTCCAATCCAAGGAGCCATGGTTCATTAATACAGGGCCTAAAAATTCTGCTCAGTGTACCCAGAGGCTAGTGTTGTGTTCAGATCATTTGGAAAGGGGTGGTAAAGACTACAGGGACGGCTGAGAGGGGCAGACAGCACAGCCATTGCCTGTCTGATGCTCCACCCTCCCTCCTAATGGCTCCAGCTGAGGAACTCCTCTTTCTGCTTCCCTCTCCGTGAGACAAGGGGAGGGCTAGAGTCAGACCGGAGGTGCCCCGTGAAGCAGAGTGCAACTGTCTCTCTTGATGCTTCAATTTTCTGTCCCGCCCTTGTGACATCTCAGAACTGTGGACCTGGAAACAGCCAGTGGTGATCAACGTCTCCGTGGTCTGAGGCTCGCCTGCCCCGCACCAGGTGACCATGAGCACATCACTTGGCTGCTGAAGCAGCTTCGAGAGATGGAGTCTGGCAAAGGCTCCAGCCCGAGGTCTGGAGGAGGTGATGCTGGCTGCACCCAGTCCCACTCAGCTCATCCTTTATCCCTGCGGCTCAGCCAGTAATACGGATTCAAACCCTACTGCTCTCCTGGGACTTTAGACAGCTGCTTACTGAAGATTGATACTCTCCCGAAAGGAAGCTGGAAGCTTTCCAGTCCCACTTTGGCCCTCCCTGATACTCCCCCACCTCCCACTGAGGCCTAAGGGTTTAATACACAGCTGTATCAGGGTGGATCCAGAGGCAGGCAGTGCAAGCAAGCAGGGAGGGCGTTTCTAAGGCGATGTCCCAGTTGTTTCTAGTGACCCATTGACCTGACCCTCCCTGCTTTACGCAGCCCCAGATTGAGCCAAGCCTTTGGAGGGCGGCTTCACCTTGGGGTAGCTGGCCTGAGCCTACTGTGCTGAGTGGGAGGTTTGGATCCCACGCTGGATGGGCCCTGCAGGAAGGGCAGGGGAAGGATGGGCCAAGGAGGGCCTCATCACGGCTCTCTTTCTCAGAGGTCAGCAGTCAGATGAGGGCTGTGGGGGCCCCTGTTCTAAAGTGAGTTGAAAAATCTTTTAATTCGTTTTGACTGTAAGATGGGAATTGCCTTGACTATCTAACCTGACCTGGTGACGTGAAGTCTTTTCATCAGGCAGGGCAGTTCTTGTATGTAATCCTACTACTTGGGAGGCTGAGGCAGCGGCTGGGATTTAGAGGTTGCCTGACTATATAGTGAGACTGTTTCGTTTTGCTGTTTTGCTAATTTTAAAAAGCATCATGGGTTGCAGAGATGGTTCTGTCAATAAAGTGCCTGTCTTCACTGGGATCCCCATCACCAACATAAAAAGCTGGGGACCACAGGGCACATCTGTAATCCCAACATAGTAGTGGGGCGGGGAATAGGGATGTGTGGAGACAGGAGGATCCCTGGCACTCACTAGCCAGCTAGTCCTGCCCAGTCAGTGAGCCCCAAGGTCGGTGAGAGACTTTGTCATTAGAAAAAAAAAAAAACCAAAAAACAAAAACAAAAAAACAGGTGGAAAGTAATTGAGGAAGCCAGCGTCTATGTCTGGTCTCCTCGTATGTATGCATGCACATGCACATGTGTGTACCTACCTACACACACAAACTTGTGTACATGCACAGAGCACACACTCACATAAACACATTTAAGAAAACATCTCACAAACTGCAGATGCAGGGAGGGATTTGATGAAGAACATGGAGCTGTCCATTTGTCAGCTGGTGGCAGCCCTGACAGGGTTTTTCTGTATCCAGATCCTTTTCTTCCTGGCCAGCCTCACATCCTGCTAGGCTGCGTTGGCGGGCTTGTGTTGCTCATTATCTCTCCCCATCCTCTCTCGGCTCACTCCACCCAGGGGGGCTATTTTTAACCTGCACTGTAATGCTAGGACTAAGCAGGACACACTGCCTCCATCCACAGCAAACAGGGATGTCTGGGAAGGGAGCCCTCTTCCTCCCTCTTCCTCCCTCTTCCTCCCTCTTCCTCCCTCTCCCCCTGCATCCTCTCCTTTCATATTTATTTAGCATGTACTTCCTGAGCCTGCACAGGCTAGGAGGAAGAACCAGTGGTCCCCGATCTCCAGGTTGTAGTAGAGTCAAGGACAGGGTAAAAGAAAGAACACATATACACACACAGTACCCGGAAGAAGAAACTAGTGACATTAGTAGACGGTGACAGGTCTGTGTTGGAAAGAGAACAAGGGAGCCTTGGCCTGGGAGACTGTGATAAACAAGACAGAGAGACAAAGGCTATGAGAGGCGGTGGAAGCGGATATAGCTGAGGCCACGAGTAGGCAGAGAGTCTTCTTTTCCTGAGGTGGGAAGAACTTGGTTTGTTCTAGAATGGAACAGAAATCCAGGAACTGAGGAGGAAGTGGTCTGGGAATGGCTGCGAGGCACACAATGAGCAGATGATATAGGGCCATGCAGACCACTTGAGGCTTTACTCTGACCATTGTGGAGAGCCACTGGGCAGTAGGAGGCAAGGGCAATGATGGTGGTTTAAGCCATCATTTGTCCCCTGGCAGAAGAACAGACTCAACAAGATAGTGGGAAAACTGAAGGGAAGTATCAAAGACAGTGGTCAGAAGGCTGTCCTAGGAGGAACAGGCTGGCAGCTCCTATTTGCCATTCATTGAATGTTTTCCCTCCAAAGGCTGGCAGAGTGTATCCACAATCACAGGATAGAGCAAAGGAACATCCAGCCCCCATGTCACAGGTCTTAGTAGAATCTATATACTCTAGATAGCCTATTCCCTACAGCTGTTATCTTCACTGGCTTTCTAAGTATCCGTTTTGTCCAACACTGCCCCCCTCTGAGTTTTCTGGAAGGTGTATAAATACTATTCTCTTTACACCATGGTACCATCTCTGTCCTTTACATCTTTGGATGGGGTGTAAAGCCAAATGGGGCAAATGTACTTGTGTATATATGTATGTATGCATGTGTACGTGTGCATGTATGTGTGTGCGCATGTGTATGCATGTGTGCATGTGTGTGTGCTTCTCTTGCTATGTTGCAGACTGAACTAGCCAAGAGCCTATGTATATGCTAGTAAATGTTCTACCACTGAGACACATCCTAGCTCCACTATCATGTTTTAACATCTGCACAGAGAAGTCTTCAGGGAGGCCAGCAAGACGGTTCCATGATTAAAATCATCTACTGCCAAACATGACATTCTGAGTTTGATCCCCAGACCCAGACAGTGAAAGGAGAGAACGGACTCTTGAAAGTCAGCTGACTTCCACACATGGCACCCCCATCCACAACACATGCACACTATAAAATAACGTGATTTTTGTAAAAAGCCCAAGAGACACAATACAGTAGTTTGTTTGTTTGTTTGTTTGCTTGCTTTTCAAGACAGAGTTTCTCTGTGTAGCTTTGGAGCCTGTCCTAGAACTTGCTCTGTAGACCAGGCTGGCCTCGAACTCACAGAGATCCGCCTGCCTCTGATTCCTGAGCGCTGGGACTAAAGGTGTGCGCCACCACCGCCCGGCACAATATAGTGTTTTACCAGCAGCACAGCATGAGTGAGTCTGTTGTCTTTTCACTTTTAGTTTTCCATTGTTTTGAATATAGTGTCTGCTTCACAGTGAATACTCAAAATCTTCTTGTTTAATTACTTTCCTGGATTAATGAGAATATGTCACTCAAAATTATTTTTGGATAATTGGAGTAGTAAATTTTATGACTGGAAAAGTAAAATAAAGCTTAAGAAATTTTAAAAAAAACAAAAATACTCATTATTGTTAAAATATTAATAATGTTGATTTATACCTTTGTAGTTTTGTTCCTGTATTTACGTGTCTCTTTATTTACCAGCCAACTACTTCACACATAAGTAACAAAATTGTATATATATATATATATATATATATATAGAGAGAGAGAGAGAGAGAGAGAGAGAGAGAGAGAGAGGTCTATAGATAGGCTTTTCATTTACTTTTTAACTCAATAAACCACAGATAATCCCCACCCTACTTAATATTCTCTTGAAACAGCATTTTTAGTTGTGAAAACATATATATTCCTCTCGAATTTTTAGTGAGTCTCCTACTATTGGATATTCAGCTTGTGATGACACCGGTCAACAGTTCTGCACTGACTGTGATTCTTTTTTTTTTTATTTCTTATAGTTTATTTAACTTTAGTTTATGTGCATCGGTATGAAATGTCAGATCCCCTAGAACTAGATCTTCAGACAGTTGTGAGCTGCCATGTGGGTCCTCTGGAAGAGCAGTCAGTGCTCTTAACCACTGAGCCATCTCTCCAGCCCCCTGACTATGATTCTGAAGAGACATTTATGCATAGCTACCTCTGTGTTTGCGTTCTATACCAAATTTTATAGCGCAGGTGGCTCATAAGTAAAGAAGACTTATTTCTTATGGTTCTCAGTGATGGAAAATTCAAAATAAAGAAGCCGTCAGACCTAGTGTCTGAAGCAGGCTGGCTTCTTCTCCCACACAGCAGAAGTGATGGATCTCCCACAGGTGTGGGCTCCACCCTTATGGTCTACTTACTCCAAAAGCCCTCACCTTCTAGTATTATACTGATGAGGGGAGCTCACCATGTGGATTTGGGGACACATCAACATTCAGACAGTAGTGTTCATGTTACCATTGAAAAGGCCCATTTAAGTACAAAGGGGAGGATATTCCTAGGCCTTCTGTCATGGGCCAGCTGGCGTGGTTTTTTGCCACTGTCCTTCAGAACAGGCAGAGCCCAGATTCCTTGAAATCCTCCCATTTCCTCAGTGTTACTCATTACTCGTCTTTTGAGTATGTTCTTGGTGTAATTCTGCCACAGTGGGGTAAGTTAGGAAAATCCCTATTGGGACTAAACTGTGGGACCTGAACTGAGAACTGATTTCTTTGCAGCCTGGCCCCTTGACAGCTGCTGTGCCCACAGGAGATCCTTTCCTTTGAGCTTTCGGTCTCTGGGTATCAACAGGAAGGATGTTGGGTAGAGCAAGTTGTGAAGGTGGGGGGAACTTACACTCAGAAGTGGAAAACGACCTCCCATTCCTTTCTGTGGAAACCAAGGAACATGAACCCTAAAGCCACTCAAAATATTCTCTCTCTTTATCGCTCCCTTTCCTCATTTGGGATTGGAGGGGAGGGGGAGTGACTATATCTAAGCGGTTAAAGATAGCGGTTCTTTTCTCCTTCCTTCCCAAGAACTGGGCTGGCTGGATCAGAGCTAAAATTAAATAATTCTGTTGTTTGCAGCTGCATAAAGAATTTAGTCTTCCTTTTCATGGAGCCAGCTGTGTTTTATAACTGTCTATTCTCCACTCTAAACAAATAAAGAAAGGAAGAAAGAAAGCAGGACTGTCTAGATCCATCCTAAATTGCTCTCGGTTTTATAGAACAATCCAGAAATAACTAGCTCTGCTGTGCAGACCACAGAAAGAGCTAACTTCACCGAGGCCCTGTGCCTTTGGGAGCAGACTGCTGTGGACAAACACGTAGGAGGTACTCAGTGGGCTATGCAGGGGGCATAGATGGGCAGACACTTTTCTTGCCAACAGAAAACTGCGAAGGAAAGAAACAGAGCACGCGTTTATTCTAAACACTGGCCGGTGCTGCAGGAAAGGCCAGAGGAGAGCAGACAATTAAATGAACAGGTGCTTTTTGTGTTTGTCAGTTGGATGTAGAGAACATTCTTCTGAATCACAGCTCTTGGCACATGTCACGGTGGAACTGGGGAGGGATTTAAGTCACCACTGTAGGCACTATGTGTAATAAAGCACAGCTGACGGCAAGGCCAAGCTTTCCCATTTCCGTCTAGCTATGGGAGCCATTCCAAAGTCTTAGTACATGTAGCGGTGTCTGCTCAATATCAAGATCACAGATAGCACATCCGACTAGATGGCAACACACACTGGGTATGCGCTAGGCTGGTGTTGGCCAGGGGCCTGCCACAATGCAGGACAATTAATGATAAAATGACTTTTCTTGGGACTAAAGTGATGGCTTGGTGTCTACAGAGTCTGCTCTACAAACATGAGAACTTGAATTTGATCCTCAAAACCCACATAAAAAAAGCCGGGCATGGTTGCACTCTTTCATAACTAGCATTTGGGGGGACTGGGGACAGAGACAAGTGGATTCCAGTCAGTGAGTGCCGCATTCGCTGACAGAGCCTGGCTGATCTTTTGGTCTAAGGTGGGGAGTGAGAGTGGAACATGGCCTTCTCTCACACATCTCTCACACATATACAAAAATGCACAAGCACGCACACACACACTTCTGCTTGCACGTGCATACATACTAACACAAAATAAACACAACAGAATGGGTTTCTTTTCTTAGACTATTACAAACCTTGGACGGAAACGACAAGCTGTGTTAATTACTCCTTTTCATGGCTGTGACAAAGGCCTGACAGGAATGCTTAAGGGGAGGAAGACTTAATTAGGCTCACAGTTTTAAAGGGATTTCGGTCTCTCATAGTGGGAAGGATGCAATAGCAGGAGCAATCTGCCCATAAAACTGAGGCTTGTTCACACCACGGCTGACAAGAAAGGCTGAAGGAGGAGCCAGGGGTAGGTGCAATCTTCCTACAGTGAGGCACTACTTCCTAAATGCTCCAGAGCCTCCGAATATAGCAGCACAGGCTAGGGACCATGTATGCAAAACACAGACTTGTAGAGGCCAGTTCAGATTCAAACCATCACACAAGACAAGCACTCAAAGAAGGAATAAAGGATTCCTAGGAAAGCAATACACCATGAAACCAGGAGAGAGGGTGAGAGGAAGGAGGAAGGAGAGTGGAAGGAGGGAGAGAGAGAGCTTATTGGAGGGACCAAGAGAGATTTGTGTGCTCGGTGTGGGGGAACTCGGTGTGTGACACAGGTCTTAGAGAATGTGAAGACTTTCTATTATATTTTATTTGTGTGCATGTTTGTGTGTGTACATGAACAGACAGGTACACATGCATATATATGCAGAGCCTAGAAGGGCTTGTGTGCGTGTGTGCGTGTGTTCTCACACGTGTGTAGGTGTGTGTCTCAGTCACTGATCTCCTGCTGTGAAGAGACATTGTGATCAGGGCAACTCTTCCATGAGAAAGCAATGTGTTAGGGGCTTGCTTACACTTTCAGAGACTCCGTTGTTCATTATCATGGCAGAGAACATGGTGGCACGGAGGCAGCCACGGGGCTGGAGAAGGAACTGAGAGTTCTACATTCTCATCCATAGGTGGAGGTTGGGGGAGACTAGTCCTCACATAGGCTTTTGAAACCTCAAAGCCCATCCCCAGTGACACTTTTCCTCCAACAAAGTCACACCTCTTAATCCTCAAATTGTGCAACACTCCCTGGTGACTAAGTATTCAAATATATCAGCCTATGGGGGCCATTCCTATTTAAACCACCACAGTGGAGTGTGTGTGTATGTGTGTGTGTGTGTGTGTGTGTGTAGACTGGAGGTCAACTTCAGATGTCATTCCTCAGAAACCATTTACCTGTTTATTGAGAACTGGAACTTCCCAATTGGGCTTATCTATCTAGCCCACAAGTTCCAGGATCGCTGCCTCTCCAGCACTAGGGTTACGAGCCTGCACCACCCTACATGGGTACAGTAGATTTATCTCAGGTCCTCATGCTTGGATACCAAACACTTTATTGACTGAGCCATCCTCTCCACCCCCACCCCCGTCCTGAAAAAGGCTGTTAATGAGCAGGAGATGGAGAAGGATCTTCCCAGTCAAGAGACCAGCATGGACCAAGTTGCGAGGGCGGGGAGCACTTGGCACACAACAGGGAGGAGGGAACAGACCCACACTGCTAGGGTGGGGAAGAGTATCACAAGAACGAGGCCTTTCACACCAGTTTCGGGGTCACTTAGATGCTTGGCCAAGAACTTAAAATCCATGAAGGAGAAAGTGAGGGAAAGTTTCCCAGCCCAGGATCAGCAGTGCTTGCAGGCTTCCTTCAGAGGCGGGATCTCACAGCATGGGGCATTAGCGACAGAGTAGCAATTCTGGGAGTCTTGAAGTGAACTCTGGGGCTCCTCTTTGTGGTCCATCTCCAGCATCTAGGTCCATCCCTCAATCACTAGGATCCGTGCTGTCATTCCTCCAAGATTTGATCTCTTCTTAAGGCTTCCCCAAGACAGAGTGTGCATGATATGGGGACCAGGGCTCTCTGGACAAGGTGGGAGTCCTCCACAGCACCCTCTCTTCCGCATATCTATCTTTGCTCTCCACCACGTGACTCCGCCCTTTCTGCTCTGTCCAAGCCCATCTTCACAGCCTGCCAGATGGTCAATGGGTGGATGGGTGGCTGTCCCTCATCTTACTTGAACCACACCCACAGGCAGGTTCTGCATTTGCTCTACAGATAGATTTGTGCATCCTCTCAGCGAATGGCTCTCCAGTCCCACAATCAGAGATAGGTCTGATGACCCATGGGCCAAATCCTCTTCTTTTTCTTCTTCAAGTAACTTCAGAGCCAGTCTCACTCTTCAACATCCATAGCTTAAGTTTCAGATTTTTGGGTCAGTTTTAATTCAGTAACTGTTGTCCCGCTGGAACTGTCCTGAGACATATTTGGTGAGAAGGCAGTGTTGGAGCCCTGGCCTACACTGATGTGCTATCTAGCAAAGAAGACTGACTTCAGGATGGGGAGCCGGCTAGTTGCCAAAGTGCTTGTCTCACATGCATAAGGATTTGGGTTCAATCCCCAGAACCCTCATATAATGCTAGATGTGGAGATCCAGTCTTGGAATTCCAGCACTGGGAAGGAGGAGGCAGGAGGATTCCTGGTGCTTGACAGCCAGCCAGCCTAACCAAACCACTGAGCCCCAGGCCAATAGGAAATTCTGTCTCAGAGGAGGTGGATGACATTCCTGAGGGTGACTTCTGAGGTTGCCCTCTGACCTGCATACACTCATGCACATGTACCTTCAGAGAAAAGGCAGACATGAAGCAGGAGCTGGAAGATGGTGACGTCTCTGCATGGCTTCTGCTTGAAACCTCTACCAGACTGTCTTCCCAGAAGCATCTTCCAAACTTTCTTCTCAAAATCTATCTATCTATCTATCTATCTATCTATCTATCTATCTATCTATCTATCTAATATATATATCAAAAATATCTATACCGGCCTCACCTTTGTTTACTTGCAGCAGAGTTTAAGCTTACTGGAATGACATCATTTGAGGTCCTCTATAATCTAATGTCAAACTCGCACTAACCCTGGACATCCCTGTTAGCCCCTCTGCTCAGTGGCCTCAGGCTGGGGAGATGCCCTCTGTTTTCCCATGAGCCTTTGTTAAAGTGGTCATTTATTCTGTTCCCCCATGTGCAATGCCTGTTTGTCCTTCTGGCAGAGACGCCCCATTTTCCACACAAGCTCCCTGCCCCATATCCTCAGCTCCTAGTACTGCCCTCATGGCACTTAGCAGAGCCTGATTCGGCATCTGTGATTTAGCTTCTCATCCATTCTCAAAGACACAGAGACTATCTTATCCATCCTGAGTTAACCATAACAACAAAAGTAACAGCTATGAGATGAGATTCAAAAAGTATGTTTTACTTACGAGCCAGCCTCTGGGATGGCTGCTTCCCTCTAACTGGGTAACAAACATAAGGGTAGAAGCTATGGCTGCTTACTGTTAGAGATGAGGTGACTAAGCTCGGACTTTGTGGCTTTAAATCCAGGAAGCCTCACATTGAAGCCTAGGTCTCTAGCCATGATTCCAGCTTTATTCTCTTGCCGTATGTCTAGTCATGTTTCTTGCCCATAATATCCTTCACAGGGTGGCTCACTGACCAGACAGGGATGCCCAGAGCAGCCTATCCGAGGTCATGTAAGTCACAGCCACTGAGACTTGACAAATGCCCATTGTTAGTGCCCACATCTTCTCTTGCACTTATTAGCTAGAGCAGTGGTTCTCAGCCTTCCTAATGCTGCGGCCCTTGAATACAGTTCCTCGTGCTGCGGTGATCCCTGACCATAAAATTACTTTGTTACTTCATAACTTTAATTTTGCTACTCTTATGAATCGTAACTATCTCTTATGCAGGATATCTGATATGTGACACCTATGAAAAGGTCCTCTGACTCCCAAAGAGGTCAAGGCTCACAGGTCGGGGGCCACAGATCTAGGACACAAGGGTAACAGTTTCCAATGGAAAAGCGAACGTCTTGAACTGGTTTACCATAAAAGATGTGATGGAAGTTTAGCTAGTTCAGACTCTTTGGATCTAATGTGTCTTGGGCAGTGACATGTCCCATCACACAGCCTACTTGGACCCAGGCTTCCGTGCAGCTGCCTCTGCCCAAGCTGAGAGGTTGTGTGTAACAAAGCACTGCCTCTTCTTTCCCCCTGACTAGACTCCGCTTCCCCAGGGGAGAGCCCTGTGGCTCCTGGGCCTGTCCCCATGTGCTACCCTGCTCGGATCCAGACAGGCCTGCTTTTGTGAGCACGAGTGGGTGGGTGGCCCTCTGCGGCAGCCCGAGTCAGCGGGAGCAGGGCCAGACAGGAGGTCGGGTTGGAAAAGTTAGGAACGGGAAAGTGTGGGAGAGCTGTACGCAGACAGCCACCCGTGGGCCTGCCGGTGCTGCCTCCATTTCTTTCTGAGGCGTGAGTTAAGTGAAAGTGGGATCCAGAGCCTGGGTTCCTCAGGGCTCCCGTCCATCCACCATATCTGTTGGTAGACAAGGCCACCTGTTCTGTTCTTCCCCTTCTTTGCCCCTTCAGTCTGTGAGGGACTAAGAAGTTGGTAGCAGTTGCAGTCCGAATGTCTCCACGAACTCTCATGCTGAAACATAATCCTGCATTGTCAGATGTTCAGAGGTGGGAACCAGAAAGCCCCTAGGCGGGGTGGCTGGGGCATGAGGGCCCTGAACAGCCTCATGGAGTAATGAGTTATTACATGATCTCCAAGGTAGCTCTTTAAATTTGGGTTTTTTTCCTTTTCTTTTTGGTTTTACCTTCTCTCTCTCTCTCTCTCTCTCTCTCTCTCTCTCTCTCTCCCTTCCTCCCTCCCTCCCTTCTTCCCTCCCTCTTTGAGATAGTCACTAATGTAGACTGTTCTTAGATTCACTATGTATCCAAGGAAGATGACTTTGGATTTCTGGTCCTCCTGACGGATACTGGAATATGCCACCTCACTAGGGTTAGGTGAACCCAGGACCTCATACATGTCAGGAAAGCACTCTACCAACTGAGTTATATCCTTGCCTCCAGGATACGACTTTTCTTTGCTTTTGCAGTTTTTATGTTTATTTACTTGTTTATATGTGTGCACGTGTCCATATGCACATGTTAATACAGGCCATGTCACCTGTGTAGAGCTCAGAGGACAACTTGCAACAGTTAATTCTCTCCTTGTACCATGTAGGCCCTGGGCACTGAACTCAGGTCATCAGTCTGGGTCTGGGCCACCTCATGAGCCATGACTCTGTAATGGGTCTCTCTTGTCATCTGATGCCTTATGTTGTCAATAGCCCTGAGGAGAGTGGCGAGTTCCCGATAAACGTGACCTCTTAACTTTGGGCATCCCAGCCTCCAGAACCGTGAGCAAAATCAACCTTCACTCTTTCCAAGTTACCCAGCAAGTGGCTCCATCTAGCAACAGAATGTAGATTTGCTCTGTTCCTTCCCTTAGCTTGAGCTTGGCTTGGCTTATCAGCCATGTAGGCATCGCTATATGCTACTCTGTATACCACGGCTCAGCTTAACTGCCATGTTTTTAGAAGCCACACCAGAGGACGCACAGACAAACAAATGCGACAGCTGATGAAAGAGGATGGGTGTTGACTGGTCTCACATAGCACACCATGCTTTCCAGACTGACTCAAAGATGCCATGCTGCTGGGGTGCTCAAGAGAGCTATAGGGTACACAGGACAACACAGGATCCTCTAAGGATCAGGAACAAGTATTGGGAAGATGGTTGTCTGACATGCCCCTCAGCCCATCAGTGATATTCCAGTTCCATTATCTCTTGGGGGCAACTGCAGGGCCCATGATGTCACTAGACAGCCAGTCCTCTGTATTAGGGCCACGGGCTTGAGGTTCCAGCTGAGCTTCATTCAACAAAATCGGGCTTTCATCACATATGCAGAGTGGCTCGCCACTGACAGAGTCATGGACCCAGGGCTGATTCCCTGACCTTGAGTTATAAAACAGGGACAGTTAGAAAAGAAATTGCAGGAGACAGCCTTGTCTCCAAAGAGAAGGGCTTGCGGGCAGCCAGTCTGGCTAAAAGTCAGTAGCTCCATCCTGAGTGTCATGAAACAGAGACAGAGCAGTGAGCCAGAAAAGAGCAGACAATGCTTGCTCCCCGCGACCTACCCCCAGGACTACTGAAGAGAGGCTCCAGAGCCTGGGAGAGGCCTCTGCAAGAGTCCCTGTGCCCAGAGGACTGTGGGTAGAAAGGACCTGTCTGCAGGTACAGGGAGACTCTGTGACAGTCGTTGCTGTTGGAGATATAAGGCTATAATGATGACGATGAGTGAAGCTTCCTAAGTATCGAGGGGAGAGGCTTGAAGGAGAGGAGGAAAATGAGGGTTGGAGAGATGATATCACCTAACCCAGTTCTCACTGAAAGTTGTAATGGACTCAAGACCTCAGGGCCTTGGCTCCTACCCACCAGGTAAAGGGCTTACCAATGCCAGAGAACAGATAATGAGATATCTATGGCCCCATGCAGCAAACCGCTACCCAGCTCTGTGGCTACTGCTTACTGGATGCCTGTTTCCGCATCTGGCCAGACCTAGAGTAGTGTAAGTCATAAACCATTTTGTGTGCCACTAAGGGAAAACGCCCCGTAGCCTGACTCTAGAGACGCCAGCCTACTTACAATACGTGCATCTGAGGCCATGATAGATTCGGCGCCCCAGTGGGACAGGAGCCCAGCTTCAGCTTCCACACCATCCCAGCAAAATCCTATCAGTACAGGAGAGGACACAGGCTTAGAACAGTGGCATGTGCACCCACAGCAGGTGGCACAGCCGGGGAGCCACAGCACTTGATCTATTCTATGCCCAAACTCCATGCCCTAACCATCAAGCCATACTGTCACCCATTCCTTCTTCTAGGCTTGGCAAACAGAAACCACAAAGGAGCCACCAAACTAGGAAAAGGGAAACCTCGTTGTGTCGCATCCTTTCCCATCCAGGCTCACTCGTGCCAGGCTCGCTTCCATCTCAGGTTCCCTGGATTTACACAACCGTCTTTGGGTTGTGGAGTTAGGCAGGCACCTTCCACAGGAAGATCTCAGAGCTCCGGCCATCTGCTTCCTGGTTCACAAGCCTGCTACCAGGGATGGGTCTTTTCTTTCTTCTGACCCATCTCTTTGTTTCCCAGGCCTCCATTTGTGATTTGTGCCAGATTTTGTAGAATCATCCTTGACTTTGACCCTCATCCTTCCCACATCTTTCTTGCCTCTTCCTGTCTCCCTCATCATCTGAAGCCTTCAGCATCTCTCTGTCTTCTTCCAAAGCTTTATTCATGTCTTAATCACTTCCTGGCCCATTTATACCTCCAACTCGTAAAAGGTTTCTTAGAAATCCTGCCTGTTAAGATGAAAATATGGGGTGAGAGAGGTGCAATGAAGAGATGTCTGTGTGTGGGAAAAGGCAACTGGATATGTCTTCTTGCTCTCCTTTTGGCTCCTTGGCCTCCCCCATTGACTATGGGTCACACAGAGACAATCACCTCTTAGCTTCCAACTCCTATCATCACTCTGTATCTCTTTACTCTCTGCCTTGACCTTTTGGCTCTCCTTCCCCAGTTTCCATGGTGAACAAGGTAATTATATCAAGTCTCCCCCATCTCTTCAGACACCCTTGCTCTCTCCCTTCCCGGCCCCTGAGTCATCCTTTCCTGCCACACCTCTCTTCAAGCCTTCCCCAAGATGAAGAATAGGAGTTGGCCCTTGCCCTGTCCTGATATTACTCCATGCTTCAGAAAGACAATAAAATCATGGCTTGGAAACACTTCCTAACTGACAAAGCCTTTCTATTGGCAATGGCTGCCCCCTCCTCCACTGACCTTCTCCTCCCTCAGCCTCTCCCTTCAGAACCCATTCTTAGAACACTCTCAACTCAGCTAACTCCCTCACATGACCCTACCCAGAGGAACTTGGAAACACTGCCATGTCAATATGCTTTCAGGCCTTGTCGGTTCTCTGTCTGTAGCACTGAAAGGCAGACTGTCAATATGGGGCTCCTTGGTTGTAAGCTCCCTGTGGGGTATAGAGACGCCTGCTACATTTCACACTCTCCACACACCCATGTGTCGAGGACTCAGGTACCAAGGATTGGGGTGAAGCTCAGTGGTACAGCATTTGCCTAACATGTACAAGGTTCTGGGATGGACTCCCAGAAACCTCAGCACCAATATAAAAAGAGAAGAAGAAGTATAAGGAATTTCTAATCATCACTGAGAATATGTGTGTCCATTTAAGATCGGAGCTCCACGGAGGCTCCTTTCATTCAATGAGCATTTATAGAGACCCTACTGTGAATTGAGTCTCGCGTTAAGCATGGTAAATATAACAACAACAAAAGTATCTCCAGCTTCTTGAAGCTTGTCTTCTAGCAAAAAATGCCATTGTAAAGTGATTATATTGTCACCCACCTAATACTGGACTGTTGTAAGTGTATTAGCAATAACTTAAAAAATTTTGAGACAGTGTCTCATGTATCCCAGGTGGATCTCAGACTCATCTGTAGCAAAGGGTGGCCTTGCACCTTCTGAGGGCTGGGATTTTACATGCTCTGCTAGCTCATATGATGCTGAGGACTGAAGCCAGGACCTTATGCATGCTAGGCACGCACTGTGCCAGCCCAGCTACATTCCCAGCTCCACGTTACTAAAATAACAGAAAGCTATGCATTTGGAGAAAGAGGGAGAGAGAGAGATTAGGGTATTTCAAAACAGATTTCTAGACATATAATTCACATATTACAATTAACCGTTAATAAAGTAGGCAATGCAGTAGCTTTTAGGACATTTATAGAATCATGCAATTATTGTCACTATCTACTTTGGAGAAATTTTCAAAGAGATATACCTATTATTTCCTATTTTTCCCATTCCTTCACTCCCTGGCAGTAAGCAATTTACTTTCTGTTTCCATGGATTTGTCTGGTCTGGAAATTTCATACACGTAGAATTCTAGGCTATGTGACTGGTGTCTTTCACACCATGGTTCATCGTGCTGTAGCATGTAGCAGAACCTGTTCCTTTCAGTAGCTGACTAATTCATCACATAAAGGTACTTCTTGGCTCCGATGAGTAATTCTACCAACATTGGCAGACTCGTTATATGTGAACATATGCTCTCCTTTCTCATGGGCATATACTTAGGTGTGGGATTGTTAGGTTATGTGCTAACCCTGCACTCCACTGGTTGAGGAACTGCCACCCTTTCCCAGGCTGGCCACACTGTTTTGCATTCTCAGAAGCACCATATGAGAGCCCCATTTTCTCCACATCCTGGTCAACACTGGCTGCTGTCCACCTTGTCCCTTGAAGTCCTCTTAGGAGGTATGATGTGGTACAGAACTTTAGACTTAGCATTTCCTTGGTGTCTAAGAGCATCTTTGCGTGTGGAGATGAAAATGTCTGTCCTATGTTTGTGGGGCAGGTCCTGACTGGGGTTCGCAGCACAATACCCGCCGAGTGTCAGGCCCTGCATTGACTACAGCCCCGAAAGAGGAAGGTTTTGCAAAGATGAAGCTGTACTTTCATTGTTCCTCCCTGTCCCACAGCTTAGAAACTGTTCCAACCCTCTCAGAGGCTGAGACAGCAGGACAGAGAAGAAAGAGAGACACAGAACAAAGAAGACAGTTGATTCAACTGCCCAGACCTGTGGGCATTACACTCTGCTCAGGTGCAAAATGGCTTGCACTCTCATATCGCATGGCAAGGGTGAGGATGAAACCTGGCAGACACAAGATGGTGCTTGTGCCACTGTTGGGGCTGTGGGTGGGGGAGGCAATGTCTCTGTCTCCCAAGCTTAGAACCAAAGATGAGGTTGTATAAGAAGTATGGTAGGGTCGTCTTTTGCTATACAAACATCCTGGTGAGTTGGAGGTACACTAAAGACAAAGTCATCCTGAATTGTCGGTCATGGTGGGGACGAGTGCTGAGTTTGAGCGAGTACATCAGCTGGTGAGTGGGTGGACTCTGATACTGTTCCCACATGATGTGAGCCAGAGGCCACTGTGGAGTGACCCCACAGTGGGGTCAGGGGCAGACCTCCTGGGTAGGGAGGCAAAGGCCCACAGCCAGAAAGCGTTGGTCAGCCAAGGAGCCGCCCTTAGCCCCAACACAGCCAAAAGAGACCAAAAGCCCCGGTCTGAGTCATAAAGCAGAGGAATGGGCAGACCAAGGCAAGCAAAGACCAGACTGAGACCTAGAACAAGGGCCCTGGAGGAACTTCTGGGGGGACAAGTTCTTCTCTCCTAGAGAGGCAGAGGGACCCTGGCTCCTCTTTCCCATCACCCCTGAGAGGACCAGGGAGGGCAAAGCTGGAGGAGTCAGAGGGACAACGTGTCCCTCACGTTGAAGATGGCCTAAGAAGATGGATGATAGCCAAGGTGTTTTTAACCACTTAATAGTCTGAGTACAAGAACCAGAAGCCATGTTCTACAGCGAATCCAGGCTCTGGTTTTCACCAGAGCTCACCAGCGAGTCCCCTGCACCTTTCTGATGAGATGAATTCATGTTCATGTCCTCAGCCATTTTCAGTGACAGCTGGGGTCAAAGAAGACTCTAAAGCAAAAAAAAAAAAAAAAAGCTTTCCTCTTTGACCAGCAAAGCCAGCTTTACGTATATGTCCCTGTTGCTTCTGGTGACCATTCCTTCAGAAAGCCAGTCAGAGGCATTTGGATGGGCCAAGCTTAAAGAAACATTAGTTCCCTATTACAGCCTGCCTGGCTTTTGAGACTACTTCGTCCCAAATGTTAGGCCAGCTCTTTCCATGTATCCCGAGTCCTCCCAGCAACCCCTGCAAGCAGATATAGCTGTGTATACTTCATAGACAAAGAAACTTGGGTCCTGGTGAGGTTTACCAGGATCTGGGTAAAAGATTAGGCCTGTATTTGATTTCACTGTAGGAGGCTGGGCACTTAGCTGCTCTGTACACTGGTTCTCTTCCGCTAAAAAAATAAATAAATGAATGAATAAATAATAAATAAATAAATTCCTTGAAGACAAATACAAAAATACAAAAATGCTTCCATTTGTATAGTACATGCTCATTTCACACACATACACACGCATACACACACATACACACACATACACACACATACACACGCATACACACACATACACATGCATACACACGCATAAACACATACACACATATACACACACATACACACATATACACACGCATACACACGCATACACACGCATACACACACGCACACACAAAAGGTGGTTAACCAAAGTGGTAGCGAGCCTGAGCACTTATTTCAGCCATCTTCCACACACACGAGCCAACGCTGTCTGCCACAAGGGTTTAGCACTATTGGTTTTGTAACTGTTCCTAAAAGACACCATACTTAGTTCACTTTTTTCTACCCATGCACACACGTGTCCACTCATCCATGTTTCCATCCAGTTTTTCACTGTATGGGTTTTCATCTTATGGGGTGTTTTTGGGGAAAATTTTATCTATTTATGTATTGTTTCTTAGGTATTAGTGCTCTGTCTGCACATAAGCCTTCATGCATACTTGCTGGAAGAGGGAGGGCATCAGATCCCAATACAGATGGTTGGGATCCACCATGTGGTTGCTGGAAATAGAACTCAGGGCCTCTGGAAGAGCAGCAGCCAGTGCTCTTAACTGCTGAGCCATCTCTCTAGCATGTCTTGTAAGTTTTTTAACTTACTGTGTGCCAGGCATTAGCACCCAAATGTCCAGGAGGGTCCCCACTGTGAGTAGTACAGTCAAAAAACATCCCCCCCCTTCAGGCAACAGTACATATAGATGCCATGAATGTGGCTCTCTGCACCCTACCCCTTCTTTTCCTTCTGGCCTTGGCTTGCTTGTCTCTCTTTGAGGAATCTTGTCTGTCAGTCTTACTCTTTATTCATGTGTGTGAATGCATGTGAGTGCATGTGTGTGAGTGTGTGAGTGTGTGTGAGTGTGTGTGTGTGAGAGTGCGTGTGTATGAGAGTACGTGTGTGCGAGTATGTGTGTGTTCCTGCTACAGTGTGGCCCCTTCAACACAAAGACCAGAGTTCATCACAGAGGCATCTCTAAGGCCTCACTCACCTCTAGTATCTAGTCTGTTGCTTGAATAAATAAAGGTTTCTGTATTCATTCAAGTCAAGTTGCGAAGCTTGGGCTGGGTCTCTAGGCAACGATAAACAACAGTGGAGATTTGATCAGCGGTCAGGCACGATCAGATCTGTGGTTTACAAGGAAAGGCTGGCAATGCTGTAGAGGAGGAAAGAGGAAGGGGAAGAAGAGAAAATGTAAAGGCAACTTCGCTGGTACGTCGGGAATTCGTTGACCTGAGCTAGGACAGTAACGGCAGGCAGGAAGATGTGATGGCTAGCACCCTCACCAGATGCCCGTGAGTAGCCGGAGACAGGAAATGTGGCCACATCTGCGCCGTGGTTGACTTTGCAAGCGCTGAACTTCTGTCAATCAAGAGAGTAAGGCAAGAAGGGGAGGACAGCGGGGTATTTTCAGGAATGAGTCCCTGGTGACCATGGTATTCTCCTAATACCCTCCTTAGTCCTGACTTGGGAGGCTCCTTGGAGTTGGTGGGAACTGTGACTCTGGGGGATCAGGGTGAGGGGCAGGATGGAATCTGGGGGACATGGTTGTCTCTGGGGTGAACAAGGGCACTCAGAGAGTGAGTATAATATGTATAATAATAAAGACCCTAGGATGGGTCCCTGGGGCTACCATACTTCAAAGAGTGGCTGAAGGAACAGAAACCAGGGTAGAGTGTTAAGAGAAAGAGTCACAAGCCAGAGTTACTGGAGAGACGAGAGAAGGGAGGAGTATCTGGGGATAGGATTCAAAGTTCTGGCCATGATGTTGACTTCCTTTGGGAAGCTCAGATGAGGAGCTGAGAGGGAAATAGGGACGAGGATTCTGGGGGAATTCATCAGGTAGCAGGAACTTGCATAGGGGGCAAAGGCAATGTAACAGGGCTGTAGGGAGAGTCAGGACATCCAGAAATGGCAGCAAACTTCTCAGAGCTAGAGATGTGGAGAGTAGCAAATTGAGTTCTCCTCATCTACTCATCCCACTTGAGCAATTCATGTCTTTGGATTTCTTTCCACGTCCTTAACACAACGCACAGGTGATTTCTAGAGCAGTCACGAGATAATCCCACACACGCTGCTCTAAAGATTCCATTTCTCTGTTCTGAAGTGCTCGTATATGTCTACCATTCGCTTGGCTAATAACTTATTTTATCCCTCCATTATTGATGCATCATGGCTTCGGGTGTTTTTCCCCTGCAAGCAGTTCTTCGGCGATTTTCACACCGCATCTTAGGGAACTGGCATGAGTGGCTCTGCGGGACAAAGTCTTAACACCGGCTTGCCCACAACGGTTCCGCACATAAGCAGGCTGTTTCCCAAAAGGGTTCCTTGGATGCGTCCACTCTTCCATGAAGGAATGAGAATAAACAGTGCGGGGAAGAAAACAGACCCCAAGCAAGTTTGGAAAACGCAGACAAGGGTTTTGTTTTTTAAGTATTCCAACTTCATGACTGCACAGTTTTCTTTTTAATTAAGATGTCGGCTGTAGAGGATGTATTTATGCAAAAGTAACTCTGATTAACCTGATAATGGGGAAGATTAAAGATGGAACCGCTTCTCAAGGTCATAAAGTAACAGTCCACCTTCTCAGTCTGACCGGACTGTCTTCTCCACCCAGTCAATAGTGAATGAGACACCGACTCCTCACGGCATGTTGGGAGTATGGCTTGTCATCTGTTCACAGAGTTCAGGGCCATCGAGATTCAAGTCCATTGACGTGTTTTGTGAACACCACAATATCCCTGGGATTTGGTATTTAACCTGTAAGGTCTGCTTAATTATTTTTTCACAGTGTTATCTTTGGCATAGACTGGAGAAACCCTCTCTGCTCCCTGCAGAGAACACAAAAGCATTCAGAGAAAAAAAAAAAACAAAAAACAAAACAGGAGACCAAGTGCCAAGAACCCCTGAGTCTCACTGTGGAGGTGGCAGCACACTTGTCTGATGGCGCCCTCTTCTGGCCCTAGGCTCTATCGCACCCACCCCAATTCCAACCCAGTCAAAGGAGGAGCCTGATTTTTCAGCTCTCCCACCAACACTAACATCAACAAACCCTTGCTTTTCTGAGGCCAAAGCCACCAGGAACCCAAGGTGTTCTCTCTCAACATTCATGCTGTGTTTTCAGGTCGGGCAGGGCTCCTCTCCAGGATTGAGTTCTTGGTGACTTTGATTTGTTAATGGCCAGGAAGAAAATCCGTAACTTTGGATATACAGGAAGTGGGTCAAGAAATCAAAGCAGAACAGAACAATGTTACACACTACAATTGCGTGTGAGCACAGTGTGCCTGGGGCTGAGGTTTTCTACCAACTTAACTCTGCAGAAGTAGTTTCTGAGGACCTACTGTGTGACAGGAATGTGCTAGAGAGTGTCTCTGAGGAGGTCAAACTGTGATCACATCACTTTGCACAGGCTAGTTGGGCAGGAGTTTGTATTGCGAAGTACTTGGACGTCTCCCAGCACCTTAACCGCTTACTGCGGTTTGGACGTTAATCTGTGTTGTCTTGTGACTATTAAATTTACTCCTCACCAGTTCTGAAGTGGCTTCCTTCTAGCTCAACTGGGCTAATCAGGCCCGAAGGAAGATGCTCAAGGTCTATTGTGATAGGAGGGTGGAGCCAGCATGGAAAAAAAAAAACCAACTGTTTTCCCTGGAGCCCCAAGAGCAGAGCTGAGGCTGGGACCCTTTGGATGTGGGAGTCTGTGGTTCCCTGGCACTAAGTACATAAACGCTGCCGGGTGAGCCACAGGCCTGTAACCCTCGGCTCCTGCTTAGCCGCCTTGCCCTGCTCTTCCTGCTCTTCCTCTGGGCAGAAACAGGGCCTCCCTTGCCATTTTTTTTTCCAGGGGCCAATCAGGCAGACAGAGGGGTGGACCCAGGCTGCTCTAGCCAGGCCTCAGTATGCACAGAGTAGAAGACAGAGATGACAGTACGGGCAGATGAACTAGATATGTCATGCAAGAAAAACATGAAAAGTGACCCAGGCGAGACCAGGGCTGCAAGGAAGCAAATTCCATACAGCGTCCAGTGAGTGTTCACTAGTTACTTGTGCCCAGACTCTCCCTAGATTCCAGGACCTTAGAGAGCCAGAGATCTAAGATTCATAACCATAATACTGACGCTTCTTGGAGAAACAGTGTGTCCTAGTCTCATGGCTCGGCAGGCTATCTCTCTCTTCGCCACCCGGAAACCTGGCTTTTTAAGAAAGCTACCACTCTTTCTAAAACCATCCTGCTTTCCAAGACATCTGGAAGAGGACTGTGCTTTGTAGAATGGCTCCATCGAAAGTTCCGACATTTCAGGTGCCCTTTCTGAAGTCACGTGGTTCGATTAAGCCCAGCTCATTCAGCCCAACTCACCAGATATTTATTGAGCTGAGCAGAGGGTGAGGGACAGACCTGGACATCACCCTCAGGAAATTTACAGACTGAGAGAGAGTGAGACAGGGCAGACAGAGTAGTTCAGCACAGAGGGGAGGTGTGAGGAGAGGTTGCCACAGCCGGAGCGCGTCCGTGGTGTTTCTGTCCAGCCAGACACTGACTGGAAAATTACTCAAATAAAAGTAGAAATTTAGCCTCTGACCAGCGCTGTGGAGGAGAGGCGGATGGGACTGTGCAGCTGTAATGCCACATCTGGCTGGGGCAGAGGGGGAAAAGTAGGTGAATTAGCTGTAAGAGTGTACCGGGCATCAGAGGGATGGAATGGTGGCAGGAGGCCATGGAGTATAGCTGTATTTGTCACTTGTCATTGTGACCAAACACCTGATAAGAGCAACTGAAGGGAGGAAGGGCTCACTTTGGACTGGGGGTTAAAAAGGGATCCAGCCCAGCATGGCGGCAGGAGTGTGAGGCAGTCAGGAGGCTAAGAGGTGACAGGGGCAGAGCAGCCAGCAAAGCTCAAGGCCAGCCCCAAAGGAGCCACTTCCTCTTGCAAGGCTTCACCCCAAGATTTTATAAGCGGTCAAATGTCTTTAGACACACGAGACTAAGGGAGAATTTCACATTCAAATTATAGCAGGATCTAAGGGGCCAGAGAAAGGCTGATGAAGCTGAAACACAAGGCCAGCAAAGTCAGTGACCAAACCCCCAATGGGTGTGACTGATAGTGGTCTTCACACCCCTGAGCTCACTTCTTCCTCTAGACCCCACGGTGTGGGAACGGATAGGCTTTACTTCCCCATCAGTATCTGCTGTTAGCACCGTTCTTATCTCCCATTTCCCAGGCTGAGCCTACAGGGAAGGACCTACCAGGCTAGTGGACGCTTCTGCTCAGCAGTTCACATGAATCTGCGGGCACCAGGCCAGGAGGTCTCAGAAGCCGTGGAAATTAGCGTAAATGTCTGTAAAGGTAACCACTGGTTTTCTGGAGACATTCTGAATGAATGGCTGGTTAGCCAGCTGACCACAAGATTTAAAAAAAAAAATCCAAGCGTTTATCCTGAATCCCCCAAAGGAAAGAGAAAAAAAGACGGAGGAAGGACAGAGCCTTTCAAGAGAAGACCAGCTATAAATGGAAAATGCCACTAAAGGAAAACAAACCTTACTCGATGGGAACCCATTTTTGACTCTCTGTCTGGAAATCCAGGGCAGAAGGAAGTGGAGGGGACAGGGAGTGAGCAGATCTGCCCAGGCTAAACCACCCGTTGCTGGAGTGTGTGTGTGTCTGTGTCTGTGTGTGTCTGTGTATGTATGAGTGTGTACACATGTGAATGCACTTTGACAGGGCCATGGTAAAGGCAGCACCCATACAGCTGCCATCCAGATATAGATATCCAGGCTCTTGGGGTTGTACCTGCTGGCCCATTGCTGGCAGGGTGCCCAGCATGCGATACGGGGAGGAACATTGGGGAGCACTGTGAGGCTCTAGGGCACATCTGCTTGCTTCCTCAGAGGGTCATTGTGCCCGTGGATGGGATGATCCACTGGGTGAGTGATTAGTCAGTGGTCACTGCTCTCTCTGGACTAAGGCTGACCCTCTAGACTCAAGGCTCACAGCTCCAGCCCCACAGCACACTGGAGAAACACTGGTAATTTCTGTGCGCCGTGGTGCTCTGAATTTCTCATTAGAAAAGGAAGACACTGTTACTATTTCAATAGCCCTACCTACAAATATTGACATTTGTAAAAGGCAACATCTGGGGATGGCGTGAGAATGATGAGTTCCTTCTAGGGAGGGCGCACATCAAATGCAGTCCTGAGCTCCAAGGGATGAACATGGCCACTGTACAAGGCAGTCTCAGAGGATAACAAAGCCCAGGATGTTGTAACCGTCTCAGCTTGTACAAGTAGCATCTATGTTGCTTACTGACAGAGCATCCCTGTGACACATTTCTCCGACCATGTCCCTCTTGTGAAATATATGCCTGTCTTAAGATCCGAGGTCAGACTCTCTGGGTTGAAGTCCCAGGGAGACCCCTTCCTGGACACATGGCCTCGAACAATAACTTAACCCCTGGGTCTCAGTCCTCATCTGTAAAGACTGTGGATAGCACCTATGTCATAGGCTTAAAAAAGACAATGTGCTGCAGGGCACTTGAAAGAGTACCTGGTACTAAGTACTCACTAAATATCCGTAATGGCTATTACTGTGGATTCTTTCTGCCTGTGCTGCTGATTACCCGGCTAGCCAGTCCAGGAAGCAGAATTAAAAAGGTACAAAAGGTCCACATGGTAGAATATTACTTAGCACTAAAACATCATGAGCTATCACGTTACAAGAAAATATGGAAACATCTTAAAGACATACAACCAAGAGAAGCCAACCAAAGGCCATGGGTTGTCTGAACTCTACCATATGGTTATCTGGGAAAGACAGAATCATGGAGACAGAAAGATGTCCATGGCTACCCATAGCTAGGGGTGGATCTGTGGACAAAGAAAAAATCTCAAGTAGGGAAACCGGCTGCGTGACCCTGTAAGCATAGATAGTATCATTATGTTTGTTATGATCTTCGGAAGGAACAACACCAAGAGCCAACACATAGCAAACTCTGGCCCAGGCGGCAAAGTGCTGTCAGCATAAGTTCATGGATTTTAACAAATATGCTACTCTAGCTGAAGGTGGTGACTAGGACAGAGGCTTTGTGCGGGGCTGGAAGGTACTGAATGTACTTTCTGCTTGGTTTTGCTGTGACCCTGAAACTACTCTTTTAAAAAAAAAAAAATCAAGTCTACTAACTATAAAAGGAAAGAAAGTCCGTGTCAAAATATTCACATGCTGACTATCAAGAGTTTAGGTAAGAACAGTTATAGGACACCAGGTAAGTAGACACAGGTCTATAATCTCAACACTTGGGAGGTGGTGGCAAAAGGTTGAGAGTTCAAAGCCAGCCTGGGCTGTCACGAATGAGCAGCTCTTTGTTCCCGCCACCGTCATTTATTGGCCCTGTAGAGTTCTAGATGAGATACGAGAGAGAGCGAGAGAATGGGGAGGGGAGTGAGCACGCAAAGAACAAACGCCAGGCGGCTGAAGACAGAGCTCTGCCACAGACAGCTCCATACTGAGAGAATGCAAAGGCCAAGGTCTTGAGGAGATGTAACGAGGAACTCACAAAACAACCGGGAAGACTCTGCAGGTTTCTGCCTGTCTGCTGGACAGAGAAGCTCAGAGCCAAAATCCTTCCTCCTGACATGAAGCAACAACACAGAGAAGGTAGGAAAACAGGAAGTCCCTCTGGCCAAAGTTTGTGCTCAAGGGAAAGCAGAAATATTGAAAGTTATTCAAACAGCAAAAGAGAATAAAGAAGGGTGTGGTGCCTGAAGTCTGCCAGGCTCGCGGTTACTGTATAAGGAACCGCTTAAATGGGCTGGTGTTCCAAGAAGACCCGGGAGAGCCAATGGTAATTCCTGAAGCCAGTGTGAGTGAGCCTGGTCTTATGGCACAAGGAGGCAAGCGTGTCTAAGTTACCAACAATCCAGAAACGGTGGGCGCACAAATGGTCTTGCTAGCTTGACGGCTGTTTCGGCAAGGCTGTCATGGCGAAGGTGCTCACTGCCCTTGACTGTTCTGTAGCCTTGGAACCCCATCCCTCTGTCTGAGGGACACTTCTCTTCCCTGTCCTGTGAAGCCTGCCGACCTCATAACACTTATCCTTCAGAAATTCTGCGTTCTGCTGGACCAGAGCTTCTGAAGTTGCATATGCCTCTGAGTCACCTATGAGTCCCCCGAGGCATCCTGGGAACTTCAGAATCAAGGAAGACCTTTCTGAAATTGTGGCATCAAAACTGACATTTGAGTGACAGGAGGTTGACCAGCAAAGATCTAAGGGACCAGAATATCTAGGGTTCATGGAATAGTGTTTGGGGCAAAGGTAAGAGCAGCTGTCTAGATGCATTCTGGGAAGGCAAGGAAAGCTGCAGGAGGGGTGGAGTACTGTGGGCAATGGGGGAGAGGAGAACGGCAGGGTCGGGGAGTCCAGGAGCCACTCAGGTCCACTAAACAGCCACCCCATGGCAGAGTTACACCTCCAACTTCGACAAGAGCATCTCCAACAAGTGAGAGGACATAAACTGTCTCAAGAAAATTGACTGAAGAGCACAAGGACTGGAGCCAAGTGGCCCAGGATAAGGTAGCAGTCGTGGAGAAGGCAGACAAGTTTGAACGATCACACATTTTGGAGGCAGAACTTGCTGACAAGTTGCATGAGAAGAGATGAGATTCTCTGTTTCAGGCTGAAGCACTGGGGACACTTACTAAGATTTGAAATATTGGGCAAGAAGAACTTGGGAAGCCAACAGTTCTGCCACAAAAAGATAATTAGGGCATTCCCAAGCCGAGGTACCAACAGGCGGCGGGATGTCAAATCCGGCTATAAGTGAGTGGTCTTTTGACCCTAATCACACCCACCCACCATGGACTCGTGAATGCCTCAAAGTTGACAGTTTCCTGTTTCTCATGTTTCCCACGTGCTTTTTCTTACTTCATAATGACCTTTTCCTGATGTACCTGCCACTCTTAGGGGCTTGAGACCCTAATCATGTTTACACACCAGCTCAAGCTACCTTACTCCTCAAATAGCCACCCTGACAGGTGCCTGTGAGGACTCCTGTTAAAACTGGAGACCAAGGACGCAGCTCAGTCCATAAAGTCTTGCCTAGCATGCATGAATCTCTGGGTTCAAACCCCCGCACCTCATCAAACCAGGTTAGGTGGAACATGTCTGTAATCTTGGCCCTCGGGAGGTAAAGGCAGGAGGATCAGGAGTTCAAGGCCAGCCTCAATTACACAGCAGGTTTGAGGCCAACAACCTGGTTATATGAGACCCTCAGCAAGACAGACAATCAACAAAATGAAAGCTAGATGCCGGGTGGAGTGCGGTGGCAGATGCTTCTAATACCAGCATTTGGGAAGCTAAGCGGAAGGGCTGAGAGTTTCAGAGCAGCGTAGGTGACACAGGGAAGACCCCGTCTCAAGAAACAAAATAAAATACCTAGATGCACTGTTTGTGACATCGGTCACATTTCCCCTCTGAGAATTATTTGTGCATATTATTAATCTTCCAGCGTGGTTAAAGTCCTAAGATGCAGGGCTTAGAACCCACGTCCTTCATTTATTTTGACAGTATCTTCCGTGCTATACAGCAATGTGCTCAGGACAGAGAAGGCTCCACATTCAATGCGCTGAGAAAGAGAGTCGTGAGTGAGCAGGCTTTGCCCTGAGATGGCTGTCAGATTAATGTAGTCCCAGGTGGCCAAGGGCGGGAGCTCTCGCAGCCCTTAGAAGTCTTGAGGATAGCTATGCTCCTGGTTTAGTGTCTAGACCTGTACCGTGCAAAGTTAAGAGTCTCAACACATCTATGCCTTTGCCTGTGCACAACCTGCTGTAGGCAAACAGTGTTCATCTTGAGAAAAACATGAATCTAACTAAGGAACTCACTGACACAAGTATTATTAGAAAGATGGTCATATGTTCTTTCCTAATAGAAATATTACATTTGTAGTGCATGTTTTTTACTGTTACTAGATGACCCAATGCCTAGCTCTTGTAGAAGTAGACACTGGTCCACTCTGCTGTCTACCTGCATGTACTAGCATCTGCTACAGCCCTGGAATCCAGCGTTGAACCCTGCTAACCTGAGGCCCTCGTGGCCACGCTGTCTGTGAGATCTTGTGAAAACCAGACTGATTCATTCTCATGCCTTTTATTTCATGCTGTACTGGGTCATGGAGTCTGAAAATGGAAAGAAATGGTGACATGTCAGGGATCAGATTGGGGTCTTGATATACAAGCTGACAGGCTTCTACAGAATGAAAGACCCCTTGAAAATGAGGACTGGTGACCATGGAGGGAGGCTGGGGTACCGCCTGAGCTGCAGAGGATCTTAGAGGTAGAAACTGACTTCCACAGGGCAAGCAGCATGAACGGGGGAAGGAAAGCATAAAAACATGCAGATGCAGGCCGGGCGGTGGTGGCGCACGCCTTTAATCCCAGCACTCGGGAGGCAGAGGCAGGTGGATCTCTGAGTTCGAGGCCAGCCTGGTCTACAAGAGCTAGCTCCAGGACAGGCTCTAGAAACTACAGGGAAACCCTGTCTCGAAAAACAAAAAACAAAAAAAAAAAAAATGCAGATGCAGAAGCAGTGGCAGCTGTTGGAAGAGGATGGACAGCAAGAGCACGTAGCCAACAATGGCAGCCACCAGCAGAGGTGTGTCACTCATATACCAGACACTGGAGTAGGAGTGCTCCAGAGATTTTCATAGTAGCTTGTCCCAATGCCCCTGGAATAGGTACGGCTATTTTCATCATTTATGAGGAGACTGAGGGGGTGGGGTGGGGGCGGGGGTGGAGCTGCTAATTTCCTCAGGGTCATTGAGACTGAGGGCCAGCTTTACTCTCCCACCTTCTGACCCTGATTCAGGAACATTCCTCCCATCAAGCCTGCCATAGCCGAGGAACGGGATGTTGTCTGACACCCCAGAGAGCAAGGCGCTGAGTGATGAGCTAATTTGGAAGTGTAACTCAAAGCCCTTCTGTGACTGAACTGTCAGGGCAGATGCACTCACCCATCATCAGGGATACTCACACCGTTGTCTCCGGCCCCACCTAGATGATCATTTTATTGTCTGCCCTTCGTCATGAGTAATGTCACTTTCCATTTTAAGCAGGGAGCTTCAGGAGATGACCACAGTGTAAGCCATGATCTAAAGCTAAGCGCTGCCCGGGTAGTTACTCACTCCCTTCAAGATGTGGCTGGCACACACCCTCCTACTTGGGACACTGCAGGAAGACCTGCTTGCCTGTTGGAGCTTGAAGACGATCTGAATGCTCCAGAGTCAGACTAGGCGTGATGCCAGGGTGTGTGAAGGCTGGCGGCTTGGCTGGCTGTCCACCTGAAGTGCTGGCTTGCTCTAAGTCCCCTGTGTATACTATGATTGTGTTGCTTGTTCATTCGCGTGGCATTTGTTGAGGCCCTACTGTGTGCCAATCACTCTGGTTCTCCGCTAGAGATCCCGCCAGCAGCTACACAGCTACCGGTCTAGGGAAGATGAGCAGGCCTTTATCATAAAATGTAACAACCATCATGGGAGACCAGGGAGGTTTGGGGACCAGCAGCCAGAGAACTGAATGCCACAGTAGTCAGGAAGGACAAAGAAGAGTGGGCTGGCTTTCTGAACTGTAAACAACCAAAACTAAAGTTTGGAAAGCCTGGGTTGGTTCCAGGAGTCACTGGAAAAAGGCATTCTGGCCCCAGGCTGCAATGCAGGAAATCTTTCCTCAGACAAGACCTGTGTGGGGTGTGTATGTGGTGTGTGTGTGTGTGTGTGTGTTTGTGTGTGTGTGTGTAGAAAATCTTTCACTCAGACAAGACCTGTGTGCGTTCTCTCTCTCTCTCTCTCTCTCTTTCTAGTGTGTGTGTGTGTGTGTGTGTGTGTGTGTGTGTGTGTAGAGGAGCAAACAATGGAGATGGGTGGGGCTGACGATGCTGGGCATCGTCAAATGTCCAGGATGACAAACGTCCAGAGAAACAGGTAGAAGTAGGGAAGGTGGGGAGGGGAAGGCTGGCTCAGGGATGACCTAAGACATTCTGAGTCAGAGAAGCCAGAGGCCCAGCTTAAAGAGAGCACTGGCTTACAGAGAGAAATAGGCACCAGGCACAGCCAGGCTCCTAAGGGATTCCTGACCAGAGACATCTAACCTCTGAAGGCTCTGCCATCTCTTCAGAAAGGCAGTCATGTGCCAGCAGGTAAGCAGAAACTATGTTCTAAGCCTTCTTTGTGTTTGAGTGCTCCTCGGGCCATTCTGGAGGGCACCATTCCCGCTGTATGGTTTGGGCTTTTAGAGCCAGCTAACTGGGAACAAAGTTCCCCATGTGGTAGGTGGAAAAAATGAGAAGCCAACGGGCATGAGAGCAGCCAACCTGGAATGGCTGTGCCAACACAAGCCAACGGGCACCATCTCAATTCCCCCTCTTACTATGCCTGTCAGTTTACACATGAAGGACTGGTACGCAAAGGCTAATGACTTGGCAAAGAGTCCGTGGCGGGAACACCGTGGAACCAGAGGACAAGCGCACATCTGGCTGACAACAGCTGTTTGCTGACAGGGATGTGAGGAAATGAGGGTAAGATGAGGACAAGTGATCAGCTGAGAAGACCCTTTTCTATTCTAAATGCATAACAAGGGTCCCTGAGCAATCACCTCCTGCTTGAACCTCAAAGTCAGCTACTGAGAAATAGCTTCAGGTTTTATTGGGGTGGGGGAGGGGCATCCCTGATCTCCTGAAGGGACCCTTGAGTGAGGAACTTTCAGCACAAACTCAAGGTGCTAACTTCTGGACTAGCAAGGAGTGGATCTAGTACTTTTAAATTAATTATTAAAATTTCTCTGCTTATATAAGAAAGGTTCCTTATAAACTGTACAGAAAATATAGAATACAAAAAATAAAACGATAGGTATTAAACAAATAAAACAGATGGTTAAAGGTATCTTATCTATAATCTTACCGCCCGATGCTGACTACGGCCATATTTTGAGGGGTGTGTGTATTCTATAGTATGCATGTGTATGTAAATATATATATGTGTGTAATTTGTAGTCTTTCCTTTCGGTCATATATATATTACTATTACCTTTTAAAATCACAGTTCTTAATATCAGAAATTGTCACTGCCTAATTTAATCTCTGTCCTCAAGGAAGACTTGGGCACTGATGGGCAAGTTCGGAAGTCCACTAAGTGAGCAGAGGTTAGCAGAGCCCGGCAGGGACTGCCACTTTGTTCAGATGTGTGGACAGAAACTAGACACCGTTCATGGGAAGGAAGTGTTTTTCAGAGGCACTAACATTTTCATTACTTACTCATATTCCTACCTGGCCGTCAGTGCCCGAGAGGAGAGATGAAGAGGTACAGGACATTGTATAGGACACAATGTACAGGACAGTTATGTTATGGAGACACAAAATGGAAGGGCAGTTTCTAGAGCTGCTCTCTGAGTAGAATCTTCATTCTGACCTCATTTCACTGGCACTGGCCTAGGGGACCCTACGTCTTTGCCAAAGGCACCTCACATTCCAACGTGCAACACACATGCATGGGTTCTTCCAGACAGGAACTCGGAATGGCCTTCACAGGCTTCCATAGAACTGATGTGGCTCCAGCAGGTTCAAAGCCAGGCCCATTCAGCTGCTACTGTCCCTGTCCATTCTTGACACACTGTATACCACCTACCTTTGGTTCTTCTTCCAAGTCATCAAGAAAAAAATCCCCGCCTATTCAGGGGGCCTGTGTGTTTCTTCTTTGTATTAGCGCTCAGACATCTGTTTTGTGTTGAGATGCAGTAGCATTGACTGTCTAGTGCGTGTACAACACACAGGCATTGCCAGTGCCCTCCACATTGTTTACCTGTGAGTAACCTTGAAACGACCTAGAACTGTTCCCACGGGCTTCCATCGGGTCTTTGCCCTCCTACCCGCCATTCCCAAGAAACAAGGAAAATGAATGAACTTACTTCAGCTGATAAACTATACCTGAGAGAGAGCCAAAACCTGTTTTTTTTTTCCCTTCCTTCTTGGTCCCTCCAGGCCCATTTCCTGTCCTGAGGCAAGGTGATGCCACTGCCATGTGCAGCCAACCGGTGAGGTGAATGGAAAAGCCGAGGGTCAGCTGACTCCTCCAAGGGCAGATGCTTCCATTCGCTCCCGGGAGAGGGCTTCTGCTGTACAGGGGCTGTTCTCCGCTTTGGTCTTATTTTGCTTTGTTTTAGTTTTTTCGAGACAGGGTCTCATAGCTCAGGCTGGTCTTAAATTCACAATCTTCCTGTTTCATCCCCCAAGTGCAGGAATGACGCCTAAATATTCGGAGTCTGGAGTTTTGTTTTTCCTCATTTCATCTACTTTTTTTATTTCATTTCCAGAGTAAACAGTTGGAAAACACATAGATCTCCTTTCAAAGTTCACCATTTCCAACCAAACCCTCTGCTCTGCTTTTTAGTGCCGTGAACTTCTCTTTCTATGCTCTGTTTGCAAACAAACTCACAGGCAGTTTGGCTATCTGAAATACCCCTCTTCCCCTGGGGTTACTTGGTTTCTCAAGAGCCTGAGTTTCCATCCGTAAAACCAGGAGTTTCACTTTGTAAATGTGGTACTGTATGATACATTAATCATGAGATAACATGCATAAGGTACATGATATACTCTTAATTAGCTATGTATATGTTTGATTTAAATTGCGTTTGTTTCTAGAATGCCCATGGTGAGTGATGCTATTTTTATATTTTCAGTGGTGACATCAAGTTTCCATTTACAATGAATTCCAGTCTAAACTCTAACAACTTGAAAATGCAAACAATATGATACCCAGCCTCAAAAAGTGTGTATGTGTGGTGGGGGCTGTAGCTCAGTTGGTAGAGAACTTGCCTAGTGTACATAAGTCCCTGGGTTCAATTCCCAGAACTATAAACTTGACATGGTAGAAACATGCTTGTAATCCCAGTGTTAAATGGAGGCAGGAAGATCAGAAATACAAAGTCATCCTTCTTTGACTACATAATTAGCCCCCCCTTTCTCTTTCTCTCTCTCTGTGTGTGTGTTTCTTTTCCTAGATGTATGTCTAGTGGTTGGAGATTGAGTTCTACAATAGAACACCTTCTTAGAAAGCACTAGACCCAGGGGTTCATCCTAGTTTAGGGAGGAAATTAGAAACCAAAACCAAAGCAAAACAAAAACTGAGCCTACCTACAGTATTTCTAAATTATTCAGAACAACACATTCTCCTTATATAAGAAAGAAATCCCCTCAATAAACATTCTAACACAGGAGACACAGCAGCAAACACTCCTGAATGAGCCAGCTAAACAACTCGCCAACGGTCATCAGACATCTCGGTGCAAACCCAGACATCTGTGGCCTGGATTTGCAGGAAGGCTAAGACACATTCCCAAAGGCTACTTCACATTACTGTGACCAAGACAGGAGGAAATGCAGCTGGTCTCCACTGGCCCTTCTTTTTGTGCCCCCACAATCTCCATTTCTTAACCATGCCAACCTTTACTGGAACAGCTTGAAGTAACCAGCGTTCTCCACCGGGAGCCTCTTTCCCCCATCCCATGGCCTTTCAATTCTCTCTCATCAAATCTCCTTTTGGAGCAGGAATGTCTCCAAAGTATTACACAGGAATCCTAGCCGTCTAATGTAAAGAGTGTCCTTGAATATTCATGGAACAACTGCGTCTACAGGTGAAAGGAGGGCCCGAGAACCAAAGCCTGCCCCTTAGAACTGAAGATTCAGGGAAGGGGATCAGGGTGGGGAGATGCAAGCCCAGATGCTAAAAATTTTAGAGCACAGAGATTGCCACAAACCGCGGCAGTCAACACACAACAGGATGCCAGAGGAGGAAACAGTGACTTGGGGGTGTGGACGGGGACAGAACAGGTTCAGGATGGAAGTAGTGTAAGCCCCAGAAGCCTTTGTCCTATAAAAAGGTGGTGTTGATCCCTGCAGCCCCTGTAACCGGTGGGCTATTTTGAGTCCCCACCCACTGTGGACAACTGCAAGAAAGGGGGTCAACATCACACTTGTGGAAACATGACAGCTTCTCATTGCTGGGGCACCCAAAGCCTCCTCCAATAGGACACTTAGACACAGGTGGCTTCCTACATTTCCCAAGTCTTCTAATGCCAGTTCCACAGGAAACCCCCCTGCCCACTCTCTACCTACTTACACACTGCCCCTTCTGCTGCCCACCACTCAGTGGGGACGAGGAGAACAGGTACCGTTTCCGACTGTCTTAGTCAGGAGTTCATATTTTTTATTTTGAGTTCATTTATTTTATTTTGGGGGTGCACACGTGAGTGAAGGTGTCACCGGAGTTCAGAAAAGGGTGTCAGATGCCCTGGAGCTGGAGGTACAGGCTATTGGGAGCTGTCTAACGTGGGTACTGGAAACCAAGCTCCAGCCCTTTGCAAGAACAGCATGAGCTCTTGCCCTCCAAGCAATCTCTCCAGCTCCAAGGTGCTCGCTTCTGACAACGAAAAGGGAGTATGCTGGGCTAGTTTGTAGCTCGGTTGGCAGAGCACTTACCTAGTGTGCGTAAGGCCCTGAATTTGCTCCTCAGCTCTCTCTGTATGAATGAAAGCACGCAATGGGAGCTGAGAGTTGACTTTTCTTATTTACCCTCACACGCAATGCCTGCTAAGTCACAGCCATTAAATGCTTTTTGAAAGAATGAGTGAAGACTAGTCTAACTCAACCCTACCTCTTCCTCCGTCTCTTCACTCCGGTAAGCTGGAATGTTTTGTGAGGAAGGGGTCAGTGGTTTTAGAAAATGAATAGGACTTCAGGTCGACTTTGTTAATCAAAAGTCTCACTCTTGGGTTCATAACTGGGGACTCGGTAAAGCTTATCAAGCACTGCTTCATGAGAAAACCTGAGGCAACGCAAACCTCACCAAAATGTTACATAGAATGGCCACACCACCGCCATTCCCACCGCCCTCTTTCCTTTCAACAGATGGATTTTAACTCCGTGTTTTTGAGATGGGATTGTTTTTAAAAGGTGTTTGTTTAGCACATGCAGTGAGGTATGTTGATACCTGTGGAAATGTGAAGTGAGTTCTGCCATCAATCTCATCAGCGTACCTATAGCCTCCCGTAGCTTTCAGTCTTCTGGTGAGCACTTAAGGATACACTACTATTGCCTGATTTTTTTTCCACTTCTTTCTTGGGAAAACGTTGGGGTCTTTTTGTCCTTTGAAATAGGGTTTTGCTATGTAGCTCAGGCTGGCTCTGAGGTCACTATCCTCCTGTCTCAGCCTCCCTGGTGCTGGAATTGAACAGTGAGGTAACTGGCTTGAAGTTAAAGTTTGTTTGCTTTTGTTTGTTTGTTTGTTTTGTTTGTTTCTAAGACAGGGTCTCACGTAGCTGAAGATGACTTTGACCTCATAATCCTCCTGCCTCCACCTCCCAAAGGCTAGGATCATAGGTGTGCATCCCTATTCTGATTTTATATGATACTGGGATTGAATCCAGGACTTCATGCAGACACAGTACTCTACCAAATGAGCTACATCCTCAGCCCCAAGGACCCACTATTATGACTATTGTCACTGTGCTGCAAAGAGGTTTCCACACTTACTCACCCTAAGCAGAACTTTGTGTTCAATACCCTCTTGTCTCCATTCCCTATCTGCAAGCAACCACCACTCTCTGTTTCTCTGAATTGACTTGTTTTTAGATTCAACATATAAGCAAGATCTGTGGCCTCTGTCTTTCCGTACCTGGCTCATCTGCTTAGATAATCTCTCAAGCTTCCTCCATCTTGGTGCAAATGACAGCATTTTCTTCTTTAGTTTAAGGCCAGGCTGGTTCCTCACCTTGATAAAGATATCTCGGTTGCAATAGATGCGGGAATAGAGAAGTCGACTTAATACAATGATTTCAATATATTCAATAGTGGAATTGTTTGCCGTCTCTTCAGGTCCAAGGATTTACTTATTTTATGTGTATGAGTGTTTGCCTGCATGTATGTATGTATATCATATATGTGCCTGGTGCCAATGGAGGTCAGAAGAGGGCACTGGATTTCCCTGGAACTGGAGTTAGGGATGGTTGTGATCAACCTCGTGAGTGCTGGGAACTGAACCCTGGTCCTCTGCAAGAGTAGCCAATGCTTTTAACCACAGAGCCATCTTTCCAACCCTACTTCCACCTCCGACCATTGTTAAGAAGTTTTTTCTCATGTATTTATTTTCTTCTAATTGTTTTATAGTTTCTGGTTTTAGACATAAGATGTCAATCCATTTTGAGTTGGTCTTTGTATTTTTTTCCACTCATTTTTATTGATATTTCCTTGAACTCACAGAGAAGTTCAGGAATAGTTTACATTTAAAAATGGCTTCTGGAACCCTGACTATTTCATAACTCTTCATTTATTTACTGTCTCTTTTGTCCTTTTTGATGCCCAGGTCTTACATATACATATTTTAAAATTTACTGCTAAGTAGTTATATACATTTAAATTTAAATGAAACCACAAATTGTATTTCTTTTAAATTTCATTTTTTTCGGTTTGTATATTTTGTATATGAGCCATGTCTTATATTATTTATTAACATGTCTTATATGCCAGACCTGGGAATAAAAAGTTGAGCAAGACAGACAGAGGCTCTACCCAGTAGAAAAGTCAAGCAGCAAGCATGAGGCTCACACTGAGTCTGAGGAGAAGCAGACGTAACCTGTCTTTCCAAGGCAGGTGGGGGTGATAGACAGGGCTGCTATAGAGAGGTCAGGCCAACAGGGAAGCAAGATCCAAGGTGAGCACAAGGTTGGCATATTTTGGAACTGGAAGCCACTGGTGGATATGATGCCAGAGAACTCAAGACCAGGACAGCTTGGAAACTGAGTGGGTCTGCAGGAAGCAGCTAGAATATAAATTCTGCAGGTGTGGTCACTGTCAGAGAATGGGATGGGATTAGAGGGGCAGAAGCCAGGCAGGGTCTCAGCCATTTTCTCTGGCATTACCAAGTGCCGGAGGAGCCGGAAGTGGGGAGGCATCTGGAGCCCTGGCTGTCTTCCCTAACCATATCCCTCATAGGAATGGCAGCAGTAGTCAGAGAAGTCAGAGCAGTGTGGCTGGAAAGGCAGTTCCTGAGGTCACACTTCTCTGCTGAAGGACTGTCTGTCTGTCCAGGCTCCTGTGAGTAGAAGACAGGCAGGAGAGGAGTGGCCAACAGTCCCAGTGTCCGGCCTGGCACAACGGAGTGAGCTGGCTCCTATGCCAGGTGTCATCCCGTGAGCCATCATGAGGCCTCACTTCAGTCATCTGCTTAACATCTGAGTCCCGTGTTCCCACAACATACTGCCACCTTCTAGAGAAGGTGCCTGGACTGATGTCCCCAAAATATTCTGGTCAGGCAGCTGTGAAGAGTGGCTTTGCACCTGGCCCACACCCACACATGGGAGGCTCCCTTACCCATGGTGTGGGCTTCTTCATGAACATCCCTGCTCTACCTGCCCGCCGCTCCACTCAGCAGGCAGAGTGACCTTTGAAAATTGCAAATCTGATGATGTCACTCCCCACTCTGCCTTGTCTGGTGGTTTCCCACAGTCCTGCCAATAAATGGCCACAAGGCTCCAAGTAACCTGTCAACTGCCCCAGCCCCAGCCTGCCCTCCTGCTCCGTGATGGACTCTTTAGTTCCTTGATGGAAATAGGCTCTTTCTGAACTCAGCACCTTTGCCGCGCCTTTCTCTACTGCCTCCCAATAGGAACAACCCTTCCTCTAGGCCACCTTGCCATCCCTCAGGCTCTGTAGATCACTCAACATGTGGCTCCCTGAAACCCCTCACTTCACTGTTCTAATGTTCTAGTTCATCCAGAATTCCTTGCGTCTTTCCTACTCGAATTTGAACCTCAAGAGTGCCTCATTACGTGTGCCTTAATCTCTACTCCTTCCCCCATGCCTGGTACTGCCAGGTGCTCATTAAAAGCTGCTAGGTAAAGGGAATACACACATCAGATTCTTCAACTCTTGGAAGCATCGTTTTAAAAAAAAATGAGGTTAGGAAGAAGCTAAAACAAAACAATCCTGTCCTATTTCAGTGCTGGGTGTCACTTCATCTATGATAGACTTGCCTGCTTGTGTGCTGTGGTAAGCCTTCTTCAGGACCACTTTCTGGCTTAGTTCACAATGGTCTGTGCTGTGGATTAACTGTGAAGATGTGTCACTCAGATTGGTTTAATAAAAAGCTGAACAGCCAATAGCTAGGCAGGATTTTCAGGGCAGAGAGAACACTGGGAGGAAGAGAGAGAGTCACCGTCATCAGCCAGACACAATGAAGAAGGGAAGCAGCATGGGCAGTACAGAGTAAAGGTAACAAAGCCACGAGGCAGAAAGTAAATTCCTAGAAATTGGTTAATTTAAGTTATATGATCTAGTTAGAAACAAGTCTAAGCTAGCAGCTGAGCTTTTGTAATTAATAAGAAGTCTCCATGTGGTTATTTGGGAGCTGGAAGGCAGGAAAGATACGATTTACTACAAGTCTGGGCCTTTGTTTTATGTCCCATCAATGCAAAGTCTCGGAGGAAACCCACAAACATGAGGGCATGTCCAGGTGCTCATGCACAGCCTAGCCTCTTGCCATGCAACAGAGCAAGGAACTCCAGGCTCGGTTTTGCTTTCTCTTCCCCTCATAGCAAAAACAATTATTCAGTAAAGGAAATAAGAGTAATAGAAAGAAAGAAAAATAAACATTGAAATGCACAGTATCCCTTGGCTACTGCTTCAAAATACACACACACACACACACACACACACACACACACACACACAGTAGATCTGGACTTTCAGTGACTCTGCTAAAAGAAGAAAAATAATCAAATTTGTTCCCCTTAGGCAGAACCACTTTTCTTTATCTTAATACCAAAAGAGAATTCCCGAGGCCCATGGGTCACACAGTGAGGTAACTTGCTAGACATGGCTTACCAAGCTTACTTGTCCTGGTACATTAGAACTAGGAAAAGGGACTTTGTCAGAATTCCCAGGAAGATGGGCCACACAGAGCAGAAAGCTCAGGGTGTGAGCCTCGTGGTAGGTCCTGTGTTGATAAAAGGAGAGGCAGCTGGGAGGGGAAGCTCAAATCTCCCAGGAATTCCGAAGACGCTGAGCAAAGAAAAATGCCACACATCAGACTTGGGCATGCAGAAAGATGAAAGCTGCTTATCCGTCATCTAGTACAAGTGGGGAGGGGCAGATTCTATTTATTTGCTTAAGTTAGCACTGCCTGACTAACCCTGGCCACAGGGACCTGTGGCAGGTAGGATGGGAAGTTGGCAGCAGCTCACCGTGTTCCCTGAGGTCTTCCTGTGAATGTTGAGCATGTTGCATACATTGTATTATTTCCTCTCCCTGGCCGTGCTACAAGGATTATTACCATTTTCAGTCTATGGGAGAGAATGTTGAGATTCAGGGGGTCTGGGGAACTTGCCCAGAGTTATCAGTGAGTCAGTGCCAACTAGATAGGAAGCCAGGCCCCCAGATTTGGAGTTGCTGGTGTCAACCATTATAGTGCATCTCCCTGCTCTCCTGGTGCTTACAATCAAATGGAAAAGGCCTTATAAGGAAAGCCTTCTGATTTTCCAAATGCCTACCAAAATGATCCACTAAGCTCTGCTTATAGCATCTAGCATCCCTAGCCCAAAGTTCTGAACTCATCCACATTTCTCCGACAAACCAGTTCAAAAGGCTTACAAACCACATGGTCAGCTTTATGGCAGCAACAACCCCACTCCCTGTACCAATTTTCTGCATTTGTTAATCTTCATGTTGCTGCAATAAAAGATGCTTAAAACATCTTTTAATAAAACAGTCTGAGTAAGGAAGGTTTCATTTCGATTTAAAGTTTGACGAGGAAGTCCAACAGCAGAGAAGGGATGGTGGCAAGAGCATGAAGCTGCTGTTCTCACTGTGCCCTTGTTCAGAAAGTAGACAATGCTGAATGCTAGCTCTGGGCTAACTTTTTTGTTTTTATGCAGTACGGAATTCCACCCCACATGATGCTATCACACACAGTTAGGGTGGGTCTTCCCAGCTGATATAACCAAATGAAGAAATTCCCTCACAACACACAGAAAGGCTCATCTCTTCAGACATGCTAGATCCTGTCAAGTTGACAGCCAGTATTAACCATGATGTTACACTTATAGTTATATTTATATAACTTCACTTTGCAAAAATGTTTACACTTGTAACACAAAAATTAACAGAAGAGCCCAGCACCAAGGCACACGACTTATAAACCCAGCACTGAGGAGATAGAGGAATAAAAAGATCAGGAGACCAAGGCAAGACTCTCATACACAGAGAGTTCAAGGCCAGCTTAGACTACATGAGACCCTCAGAAAAAGAAAACAAAGAGAATTTAATGGGAGTTAATTCTGGCAGAAGTAATCATATACCCTAAAAACATTTTCATTATTATTTACATATATATATATATATATATATTTCCAGTTTTCCAGTCTTTGCCTTATATTTAAAGCAACCCTAGGTGAATTGTCCACCTCCTGCTTATTTGTTGAATTGATACAAAAGATCAAAAAAATCATCCCACTTTCCCAGGCACGGGGCGCCATGCCCCTGTGATAGGGAAGAGGACAACTTTCAGCTGCATAGTGAAAGAATGCCCCTCCCAGGATCCCATGTTTTTGTTGTTCAAAGGAGAAAGTTCTTGTTTGAGATCCAACTGCCCAGGAGAACTGCAATTCTATTTGTAACCTAGAGCACCCAGCAGGCAGGATGTAACCAGTGGCCTAAGGAGTGGGTGACACTCTTCTTTCGAGGAACTTATGGCTGACTTTGACTTATGGGAAGTGTTGGTAATTGCCCTACAGAGTTAGTTCCCTTTAGATAATGAAAGCTAAGTTCAACTGGTCCCTGCAGCTTTGTCAGTCCAAGTAGGAGATTGTGTAGGAGAACAGAGAACAAGGAAACATCAGGAACCTGAGGGAGGGCCGAGGGAGGGAGGGCGGAAGGAGGGAGAGGGCCCTGAGCTGGGGAGAGAGAGAGGGGGCCGTGAGCTGGGGGGGGGGGGGGGCTCCTCCTTTCCTGGAAGAACGACTCAGCAGCTTGATTTCTTCCCATCTTTCCGTTTTGATGCATAAACAATAGCATCAAAATAATAAACGAGCAATTGACTAAAGCAGTGACCTAGCCCACATGGGGGCGATTGCAGAACGGAAATCTGAGTCTGGCCAGATAAATTCCGCTGAGAGAATGACTGAAGAGAGAAGCTCCGAAAAGCAGATAAAATTTCTTTGTAATGTTTGCCTTGAGGAAAGGCACCCTTTCACAGGAAGAAGGTCAAATCCGGGCTATTTTTACAGGATCATTTCAAGTGGTCAGTCGAATTGTTTCCTGTGGTTCCCAGAAACTGGATAGCAGACTCTCAAGAGGATGTTGGTAATAGGTGACAGGGACTTGATGACTGAGAACCAGCAATCACCTCTGTATTTGCCTCCTTTTCTATAAAAAATCATCTAGGGGAAGCCACCTGTTTCAGAAGTGCAAACTTCATCACAACAGAGAGTAGAGTAGGGCACGAAAACCCGTCAATGTGGCAGATTCTCAGGTCAAGAATTCGCAGTCTGAAATTTTCATATCTGCTCAGCCCCTCTCCCCTGTCTTGCTCATCACCTAACAAGTATTTGAACCAACCCTCGAGGACCGAGAAGGAGGAAGAGAAATCATCTCCACCCCAGGAGCTCACTGTCTCAGAAAAGAGACACATCCAAAAAGAACTCAGAGAGAGGGACAGAGCACCGAGGAAGAAAAGAACAGGGAGATACATAGCGTCTGGAGAGATGGCTCAGTGGGTTTGGAGCACTTATTGCTCTTGCAGGGTCTCAGGTTTGATTCCCACCACCTACATGGTGCTCACAACCATTCATAACTCAAGTTCCAGGAGATCTCATACCCTCTTTTGACTTCTGTAGGTATCAGGCATGAACATGGTGTACATACATACAATCAGGCAAAATATTCATACACATAAGTCTTTCAAAAATTAATATCTTTTGAGAAAGGGAAAGAGAGAATGTATAGAAGAAGAGCACTAAACTTGGGTGGAGGATCAAGGAAAGTCTCTGGGGAGGTGGCACTTCAGATGTCATCTAAAGGGTGAGCAGAAGCCAGCCAATAGCCACTGTTGGGGAAGGCCATTCCTGGAAAGGGAGCCGTTTGTTGGAGGTCTGTGTGGTGAGGACCACAATGAAGTCAGGATCCAAGAATAGATGATGGAGAGTCTGGAATCTGGGGACAAATTAGTGGGAGGATGTGCTGGGTCACATAGCATCATATAGGTCATACCAGGATTTAGATTTTGCTTTATAGAAATACAAAGTTATTTTAAAAATTAAGCAAGGGAATAACCAGTCTGAATTAAGTTTTTAGCAGGGTTTTTTTTTTAGAATGCACTCTCTCTGACACTGCGCTTTAAGTGGCATGGAGAATCGTATAAGAAAAGCGGACTCTTTGAGGAAAGAAGACTGAGGGTGTATAGGGTCAGTGCAAGCGTTGGCAAGGCAGCTGTAATGAGGTGCACATTTGTTAAGCTTTCACGGGAGTCAGAGTTTGATTGCTGTTCCTCAGAAATGCCAGACAGCTAATAAGGCTGGGACTGGGTTATGAGGGTAGCCGTTAACTGTAGGCTTACTTAGCAACCATGCAGCATTCTGTGAAAATTCATCTGGACGGTGGTGGTGCACGCCTTTAATTCCAGCACTCAGGAAGCAAAGACAGGCGGATCTCTGTGAGTTCAAGGCCAGCCCAGTCTACAAAGGGAGTTCCAGGACTGTTACACAGAGAAACCCTGTCTAAAAAAAAAAAAAAACCAACCGGCCAAACAAACAAACAAAATCAATGTAATGGAGTAAATATTTATATTAAAAATATAACATTAATAATGCTAAGAACAGGGATGAAAAGACAGGTTGAGTAAAAAATGATGAAAATATAATGTGAACAAAACAAACCTGCTATGAAACCTAGTGAGTCGTGCACATGTTTGTGTGTGCGAACATATATGTATGGACAGGGAGGTGTGTGTATGTGTGTGTGTACAGTAGTGAAACAGACAGTCGTAATCATCATAAACTACCATACCATGACATATTTAGGTCTGAGATGAAGCAGGGCAGTGAAGAGAGCTTCCTTGGATGAAGGTGGCACAACAGAATTTGATGCTGAAGAGGCAGAAGCCCCGCCTCAAAATTCTGGGTGTTAATAAGGGTTTTCCGTCAATCAAACTCTCTGCACTGTGAAATCTTAGAGTGTAAGGACTAGCCCTATGGAGAACAATGTCGACAAGCAGTGCTCATACATATGTTTACTTCCCAGAAGATCAGGCCTATGGGAACATCGCACCCCTGGGGACTCAGCACGTAGGATCAAATTACTGGGAAGAGTTCTGCATTCTTTCTGCCCCACTCCATGGACCCATCCAAAGACTCAGATTTATAGAACTCTAGAAGAGTCCCCTGGAATTTGCCAAGACCAGGGAGGATCCGGGAATGTAGATCCTTGGCTGTCCAAGGGAATTATGGACGCAGAAAGAAAACAGGAGACCCTTTGAAGCCTCTCTGTTCTCCTTATTGCCTAATCTGTTTTCAAAGGTCAGCAACTTAAGTGTCTCCATTTTTCTTTTCAAGCAACCACACCCAACACAGCGGTTCTTTGGTTCCTAAAACATGAGAGGGGTAGTGGATGCTGAGAAGATAAATGACTTTGGAAGGTCAGATAGAACAAATAAGGGGGGAGATCATAAGACCTGGACAACTGAGAGCTTTGAGCTACCACAAGCTTGAGTCACCTTCACTGAGAGGCCTTTGACAGAGGGGTGGGCAGTTGCAGCTATTGGTACCTACCTACCCTCAGCATTTTCTGAGAAATGGCGTCTTGGCCCTAACGCGTACCTTCCTGGAGACAGGAGATACCAGGGCAGACTTATCTCTTACGTTAGTTCTTGGGCCTAAGATTTCAGCTCACTTCCAAGTGATTTCATCCTTATCCAAGACTGGCTATTCTTCCAGGGCCTGTGGTGAGGGTGTTGTTCTGCTCCATTTCTATCCCGTCATACCCACCCAGGGGCTAAGCTGTATGGGGACCTGTATATGTAAAGGTATGTTACAGGATCCTGAGAGCAACAGGCAGCACTGAAATGCAGCACAAACGGAAACATAGCCCTTTGGGGACTGTTCATATGGTTCATACCAAGAGAGTTGGTAAAGACAAGGAATTGCTAAGAATAACCCAACTCCTTAAAAAGAAGAATGCCAAAGGGAACAATTATGCCACTGTCCTAATGCCGTCCCTGCAGAAAGTCCTGGAATGCTTGCACCAGAGCTCTGAGCTCTTTTGTTCCTGCCCTTTTGGCTGTGACACCCACAGGGTCCCTTGGCAAAGCATGGGCCTTGGCTCTGCCATTGGCTCCGGGCCTGGAGTTCTCAGGCTCCAGCTGGGGCCTCTGTAGCTCTCCTTCAAGGTCCAGAACAGACCGGTGCGTGAGCAAGCTTCATGGGTTTCACTCCTCCCTCGGTACCCAAGTACCTTAAATAGCAGCCACGCGCGCTGGTCCTGCCACCTCCTCTTCCAGAGACACCCGGATAACATCTGTCTGGCTGAAACGTGAGTTTTGTCCTTTGTCTTCATTGCATTCCAAGTGAGCTGGGGACTATTGGAGGTGAGGCTGCCCAATAGTGAGGTGACGTCATAAGCAAATGCCTCAGGGGTGAGGGCTTTATTCTTGGCTGAGCCGCAGGTTTCCTTGGCTGAACTGTGCAGTCCCTATGCATCACAGCTGTCTAGGGTTGAGAAAAATGGGGTGATTATGTAGCTTGCAGGAAGACTAGAAAGCTCCTCGATGAGTCCCTGAGAGAATCCCACTCTGTGAAACTCCAAATGCCTTAAGAGTTTAATGAAGCAACCCCCGAGACACGGGGTATGATGAGCGATGTAATAACAGCCTCTACTGACACTCGCTGTGTGTCACCTCCTGCCCCGGCCTTGCTCTGCGTCTTCACAGCACCATCACAAGACTGGCACTCTTGGTTTTCTTGGATACAATACTGCTAGAGGTGGAACCTAGGGCCTACATGCTAAACATGACCTTCCTCATTGAGCTCCAGTCCCAGTCCCAGGCAAAGCAACAGAGGAGCAGAAAGGTCAAGTGACTTGCCAGTCATAAAAGGCGTTAATGAAACCACAGAAACCAAAATCCAAGTGTCAAACCGTGAGAGGTCTCCTTTTGCAGGGGCATCTCCAATCTTCTAAAGTCAGCTCCTTTCCAAATAGGCTCTGGCCTTGCCCCCAATCCTTGTCAGCATGGCAACTGCTCACCCGATGAGGGCCAAGATGATCTCACATGACCCTGGGTCACCTTGAGGCATCAGAAGAACAGCCTGGTGGTTGCCACTGCAGCACCACAGGAAGGGACAGCTGTCAGGGCAAAGACTGTACATGCATGAAAGCAAAAGCCCCTTCTTCGAAATTGTCCATAGGGCTGCATAAGTTACAGCGGTCGGTAGGTTACAAAGAACAGAGAAGGCGAAGGGTCACCCAGTTCAAAGAACATTTGTTCTCTTGATCACACTAAATCCATGACTGAAATCACTGACTTTGGCATAAGAAAACCCTAGGTTCAGATCTTAAACTTTTAACACTGTAATAGGCCAGGATACATTAATGGGTTGAAATGATTGCTCTTATTTATTTACCACCTTGTTAAGCATAATGGGGGGCAATGCTTCTCTAGCAGAATTTCTTTGAGAATTCATTAATGTATACAGCATATTTAGGACCATGTTTGATACACTATACATGTTTAAGAACTTTTACTGCTTATGGTTGTAGCCAGGGCAGGTTATTGGGTAATGCATGGTAAGACAAGCCTTTCGCAGTCCAAATAGATAACAAGCACATACTTCAAAAGTCTGTGTTTGAAGAAGCTAAGATTTCTAGGTCAAGAGTGGGCGGGGGTTGGGGAGAGAAAAGACTCTGCAAACATGGTCTTCTAAAGAGCAGGGAGGTCAGCTGACTTGGAGTAAGGAATGTCCTTGCTGGGCCCTTCCTGGAGACTGTAAAGTTGCACAACAGATTAAAAAGATTTTTGGAGACACATCAGTAAGCCGAGGTTGAAGGAAGGAGAGTGAGGGCTGCAAGAGCCCCTGCAGAATCACTTAACATTTGGCTCTAAGCCCCAGCTTTAATGCATCAGTCTGCAGGAAGGATATTCCGGTTTAAGATGTGCACAGGTTTTCGGGACACGCTGAACCAGAGTCTCCCATTAAAATTCAGACAGAACCGGAGCCAGCAGAGTACACCGCTGCGCCAGGCGGCCTCTGCTTCTCCTTTCCATGTGGATTCTGTTCTCTGCAGGCACTTAAAAGAACGCCTGACCTCCGGTTGGATGATGGTGTTATGGTGGGGAGGTGTTTGATGGGGGGTGGGGGATGAATAAGTCAGAATGCAGAAAATAAAAGATCTCAAATGGAGGAGAGAGAAAAGATGTTGGAGATGGCCCTCCTGGGAGGCGCATCTGCTTCTCTCGGTCTCTGTGGAGGGATGTAAAGGCAAAGGCTAAGACTGGGCGGCTGGGTGGAGCACCTGGATTAGATGACAGCCCCACTTCTTGCCAGTTGCATTTAGTCCAGGCAACAACGGCCTTCTCTGGAACCTGGCCGAGTCTGGCAAGGCAGAATATAGACATCTTTAGGGCAGAAAGCACAGTGGCACACCTTTTTTTTATCCCAACATTCGTGTGGCAATGGCAAATAGACTTTTGTGAGTTTGAGGCTGATCTGGCATACATAGTAAGTTCCAGGTCAGCCACAGTTACAAAAAAAAAATTCAAAAGTTTTTTTTTTTTTTTTAAGAAGTTAAGATAGCTCATCTATTGTACATCATGGAACAACCCCAGCGGGGTCTTGGGACAGTCCCCTAACATAAAGCAACTGTACAGTCAACTAGACAGAGGTTAACATTCCATGGGTAAACTGAAGGGGCATGGTCGATCGATAATTAACCAGACCAGCTCAATACAAAAGATTTAGTTTTTAATAATTGGGGAAAAAGGGAAAACTTACACGACCAAAGATCCCACGAACACCAGGAGCTCAGGGAACAAAGAGGAAGAGGCAAGCGCACCTGGATGTTTTCTGTGGTCCTGGGGGACACACCCTAAACAGAATGTGATTGGCTGAAGTTCCCCATCAGGTAAACAAGGACTGGAAATAGAAAGGCTTTACCACAATGTCAGTTATGAAAGTATGTATTGTTTTTTAAGATTTTGGTTGGGAACTAGGGACATGGGGGCTTTCTTTTCCTTTCTTTGTCTAAATTCCCAGGATATCTGTAGCATCCTCATCATGGCAAACACAAGGAGTAGAAGTAATTGATGCCTGAAGTATGCCATCTTGATCTCCCTCAAGCGTTTGACGTTGGCAGCCCAGGAACAGTATACGCCCAGTAACTTGGGGGCTCCTTGGGCTTAGAAAGCTCCTGAAGAACTGGAGAGGAGAGTAAGGAGGTAGCTCAATGGTAGCAAACTTGCCTAGCATGTAGAAGGCACTGGGTTCAATTCCCAGTGCTTAAAAGAAAAGACTGGAGAAAAAGACTGTTAAGACCTCAGCCCCTCTCTCATCATGGACAACACAAGCCTCAACCCTACGAAACTCAGAGAGAGCCCATCATTGTGCAGCAGGTCCATTTAACCAGTGCCTTTCAAACTGTGGGTCGTGACCTCTTTGGGGTCAAATGACCCTTCCAGAGGGGTCTCATATCAGATAACCTGCATACAAGACATTTACATTACAATTTATAACAGTAGCAAAATTATAGTTATGAAGCAGCAACGAAGATAAACATATGGTTGGGAGTCACGACATGAGGAATTGTGTAAAAGGGGTCGCAGCATTAGGAAGGCTGAGAACCACTGATCTAAGCCCATGAAAAGACAACACCACCGCCTGTAAGTCATGATGGAACATTCCTTCCTAGCGGAGAGAGAGACGCTTTTCAAGCACTGCTATGTTAAGACTTAAGCTTGTTCTAAATCAACATTGTGGATGGCTGAGTCTGTGCATGGCGATAATCAAGGCAGTATCATTCAAACACTCACACATTTTCTGGGGCCAGGCTCAGAACTTTAGATGAGTTGTAGGTTAAAAGCCACTGGGCAGCGGCCATGTACGCCCTCAATCCCTTTGACCCCAGCTCTGGGGAGGCAAAGGAAGGCGGATCTCTGTAAATCTGAGGCCAGCTTGGTGGTCTACAGGATGAGTTCCAGGACAGTCAGGGCTACACAGAGAAACCCTGTCTCAAAACAGAAACAACAACAACAAGAGACTCACCATGATTCAGTGCAGCAGCCATTTATGGGGAGACTGAGACTCTACGAGAAAGAATAGTTCACTAATGAATACCCAAGCAAGATTTAAACTCAAGTCAAATGCTAGGCTGATAAATCAGCCATGTGGGGGATGGTTAGAAAGAGAAGAAAGAACAGCATTTTTAAAAATGTCATTTTAATTGAATAGAATTAATCATTTTCCCACCTCCCTTTTTCCATTTGGCCCCTTTCAGGTGCCCTCCCACCAGCCCCCCCCCAAGATGAGAGCCTTTTTCTTTGATTATTATTGTTACACACACACATATGCGCGCGCACACACACAAGTATATAAATATAATCTGTTGTGTCTGTTTCTGTTGTTTATATATACGGTTTCAAGGCTGACCACTTTGCCATGGGCAGTCAATAAGGGGGCTCATCCCTGGAAGACAGCCTTTCTCCTCTGAGCTGTCATTAGCGTCCTGTAGCTCTTTGTCTAGAGTAGGGCCCCATGAAACTTTTTCTTCCATGTTAGCATGTTCGCTGATATTGCCATTGATCCCGTCTTGTTTATGAGGCCATTTCTGTGATATAAGCATTCTCACCAGAGCTTATTTCAAGCTACTAACCATGGCAATATGGTTTCTGCTTGGGCCATAATAATCTCTCAAGAACTTGAAGGGTTCAACTCCTGCACACTCCAGTCGAAGTACACCCCACAGCTGACTCAACAGTTTACTGTCAATAATGGAAAAAGAACTTCAGCTCATGGGAGAGAGCTGGCTTGGGGACAGTAGGCTGACATGCCGGCCCAGGCCAGCCAGCCCCATCACACTCTGATCAATACAGAGTACCAAGGACATACCAGGAGAAATAAGGAGAGCTGGGAACATTGTGTCTCCCAACCCGCAGTCAAACTTTCCTTCACTGAGGGTGTGCCTGCCTTGGGACGCTCTGCGGCAGAAATAAGGAGACCTGGAATCCTTCTACCGCCCTATCAATCATTTTTCGGTCAGATATGGAGGCCAGACTTGACCCTTGCCCTTCTGGACGCAGTAATTTTAAGAGCATTTCTTCTGAAGAAGCAAGGAAATGATTGTTACAAGCGGGAACAGGGACCGCTTCGGAGGGTTTTTCTATGTAACGCGACTGCAATGCAAACACCCTGTAAAATTTGGGCTCAGCTTCTCTGTCAGCATCTGCAGGACACCACCTGTTAATCAGGCCTTCTGATAACACGTTTCCACCAGGACAGATGTGCCTAGGTATCTGCCAAGCACTAGAGGCAGAGGGAGTCAGTGGCTTCTGTCTCGGAGCTGCAGAGACTAATGAATCAGGCAGTCAAGAGCATAGTTCAAATGCATTCATTCACTCACCCTACAAATATTTGTCAAGGGTCCGTTAGGTACCAGGCATCTTGCCAGCCTCTGGTTATACCATGGCGAGTGAGACAGACAAGTTTCTGCCTCCACGGAACTGGCAGTCTAGCGACGAAGGGAGATATTAATCAAATAATCACGAGCATGAAGATGTAATTAAAAACGTATGAAGGGATGGGGAGAACGGGTCTGTGAGGACAGGAGGAGCCTGCCTCAGTTCTCAGAAGCAGAAAAGGCTTCTGAAGGCACTGATGAGGACACTAAGATCAGGTGACAAATAGGGAAAGGATGGTATCCCAGCCATCAGAAGAGCCTGGACAGGCAGCCCAGGTCAGGAGGGAGGGCTGTGCTCTCTAGGTCTGCAGAGGAAGCTGGGTGGAAGACGAGGTAAGGGGAACCACCTGGACCCACGACGGCCATGCAGGCTGTAGCAAAGTTTTGGTGCTTATCCAGCAACAGGAATCCTTGGATGGGTATGACAAAGGAAGGCAGGTGATAGTGACACCCCTCAGTGCCGCTGAAGGGAGTCCAGAGAACCAACATCTGACCTGGTGTGGACAGGCGTTAGGAGGTCAAGGTTGGGGTGTGTGTCCACACAGAAGTTTCTGGAGGAGGAAATGTGAGAGCTGAATTTTTGAAGGGTGAGTATGATTAGCCAGGCTAGAGTGGAAGGGGAGAGAGAACCTGATGCTGTCAGCTTTGGGCTCAGGCCTGGGAGAGGAACGCAAAGGGCGGGGTGGTGGGCACATATAAAGAGCTCAGTTAGACAAGGCAACAGAGCTAGGCAGAGACCAGATCTCAAAAACCTCGCGGGCCACGGCAGGAATCTGCACTTCACCCTAAAGGCGGCAGAACTCTACTGAACCAAACATCTGGAGAGAGCAGTCCTCAGGTCGCTGAGGTAGGGGAGGTCACAAGCAGGAGGGCCGAGAGTAAGCAGAGCTAGAGAAGAAAGCACTGCCCAGGCCACGGCCGTCCATCCGGGTGAGAGTGTGTAGGGTGCGCAACGGGAAAGAAGAAGCTGTCTGGGGACTTTAAAAGGTGAGAGGGCCTTGTCACCACCGGTAGGGTGGAAGCGATTTCTATTCAAACAACAGTCTGATAAAACAAAGGTTTCTATTTGGGTTGAGTCTTGCCCCACGGGTCCTTAAGAGCAATGGCTCACTTGTCCTTAAGTGAAGATCCTCTCAGATAAAGAGGAGGCCATGCCCTTCTAGGGTCCTCATCCTTGTTTATAGTTTGTGTCTATTGTTCTATCGGCTGAGACAGACGTGTCAAAAGTTCTCACGGGCATTATGGAGTTATCAACTTCCTGTTCTCCTCTTCTCAATGTTAGCCTTGTAGACACATCTGTCGATGGGATTTTTTCATTTGTCGTCATGTGATGATTCCTGTGATCATTCTTTTCACTTTGGAATTATTTTTATCACATATCAATGTAGCCAGGTCAACTTTGTAACTTTTTGTTACTATTTGTCTATTGTGTTTATACTTTTAAAATGTGTACTTAGAGAGAGTGGGGGTGGATACATGTTTGTGTGTCATTGTGCATGTGTGCATGGGTGTGCATAGGCTGTAAGTCAGCATTGGGTATCTTCCTCAATCATTCTGCACCATGTGAGAGAGAATATGAAGTCTTTTTGAACCCTGGTTAACTCACTTACTGGAGTATTTTCAAGCTCCATCCATTTTTTTATTGTAAACTTCATAATTTTATCTTTCTTTATGGGTGCACAAAATCCCTGTTGGTATATGTCCATTTTTCAATACCCATTCTTCCGTCGGCTGACATCTAGGTTGATTTCATTTCGTAGCTACTGTGAATACGGCAGCAATGGACTGGATATGTGGGCGCCTCTGTGGTAGGGCACCAAGTCCTTTGGTTATGTGCCCAGGAGTGGTGAAGTTGGGTCACATGGCACTTTACTTTTTTGAGAAATCTCCACACAGATATCCATAGTCCCGCATTGGTTTATGCTCTCGCCAACAGTAACCAAAAGTTGTCCCTACCCACATCCTCACTGGCATTTATTACCATTTGTTTTATTGGTAGCCATTCTGGCTAGGATAAGATGGATCTCCTAGTAGTTTTAATTTTCATTTCCGTAATGGCTATGAATGTTGATCAGTTCTTAAAATAGTTATTGGTCATCTGTAGTTCTACTTTTCAGAACTTCTGTTCGGTTCCTTACTTAACCCATTTTTTGAGTAGGTTGCCTTACTCTTGTTTAAGTTTTTTGGGTTCTTTATATATTTGAAATATCAGTCTTCTGTCCATTGACAGATCATTTGTCAGTTTGCAAAGATTTTCCTCCTCTATATAAGCTGCCTATTCACTCCATTAGAGTTTGGGTTTTTTTATTTTTAGATTGAGTCTTGCTGTGTTTGTCCATAGTGTGCATGCCACTGACCCGGGTTTAACTTTTACCTTTTAATTTAACTACTCTGTATCCCTATGTTTTAAATGTATCTCTTGTAGCCAGAATGTGTGTGTGTATATATATATAGATATTTTTAAGAGCTCCTATAGCTAAATAACTTAGTCCATTTATATTTATTGTGGCTATAAATATATTTGGCTTGATTTTATTCATCTACTTTGGAGCAATATTCTGTTTTTTGGATAATTCATATAAAAGCAATTTTACCTACGTCATTCCTTCCTTCTCACCCCTTCCAGCTTCGGCTGAAATGCGTTTTATTTGTTTTTAACATTTAACATACACACCTGACTTGATAAAATCTAAAGTGAGTTAGCATCGCTAGAGGTCGTAGTGAGGGGTTCGATTTATAGAGATGTGGACATTGTTTAGAACTGGAGCTAAGCCCTGATTTACACATGCTTGGTTTGAGGACCAACTTCATCAAAACCCACTGTCTTCAATGTCTGTATGCAGTTTGCCTTTCTACAGGAATAGTTCTCTGTTGCATAAACAGCAGCAGGTATTAAAACAAACCTATAGGTGTCAATGTTTGTCTGCCCTTGGTTCTCAGAACCCTAAGCCTTTGTCCTCTGCAGTCATCAGAGCCACACTGAGCACAACGCCTCCTGGGAACATCGGGATTCCCAAGTCACTTCCACACCTGTCCACACATCTGTCCATACCTGAGTCTGCAGCAATGGCTTGAATTCTCCCTACACAACCAGCTAATCTTTGCCTCCTTCAACTACTCCGTTCTCATCTTTGTGATTTAATAAGAGAAGCTTAGCTCATTTATGCCACACAGGGAAGAGAATAAAAATAACTCACTTAAATTAAGCTGACCCATACCACACCTGGCTTCAACTAGTCTAATATAATCATGTGCTCTTATCTCTAAGAAGTTGGGCTATATTTTTATACTTCCCACGTGCCTTTTGAATGTTGTGTTTGTTTAACCCTTCAGAGGATTCTGTGTGGTAGGTGGAGTGGAGATCATTAGAGGAAGCATGTCCAGAGTGGCTGGCACATCCATGTTCCCATCTGTGTATGCCCAGGGCTGTAGAGTAGATGCTTGTTTCCCCACATGGGAAAATGACTTGCACTCCCAGGCTAGGGTATAAGTCTCCCACTGTTCCATGTGTCTGGTCCAGCAGCCATAGCTAAGCGAGTTCGTCAGCTTTTAACGTGGACGTTCCAATAGATTGAGTGTTCCTCTCACTTCTATGTCACTGAGAAACCAAGAAAATCATCTGGCTTTCCAAAATCGCACCAGCATCCTAAATCCAGGAGCTGACTTGGTGCGGACCGATGAGAGGGAGTCCATTGGACTTGCTCTTCTCTGTCTCCCACACGGAAAATCCCCTCTCCAGATGGCCGCTAAGACAGACAAGAGTAACGAAAAGCAGGGCTAGAAAATTCGCATTATGTTTAATGCCTGATTTCACTTAGTTAATTGATTCATTTATGAGAGCAATTCGTATAAATCCCCAGGGACACTTGTTAAGGTTGCTGCCTTACGGTTTTGCCACACTATATACTTCCTTTATTCATTTCCCTTAGCAAACTATGAATTGGTCCAAGAATTCTGAACTGTCCACTTCTCAAATCATAAGTAAATAGTAAATAAAATTAAAAATAAGAGGTTTGCCGGGTGGTGGTGGTGGTGCACGCCTTTAACCCCAGCACTTGGGAGGTAGAGGCAGGCGGATCTCTGAGTCTGAGGCCAGTTCCTTGTCTTTGAACAAGTTCCAGGACAGCCAGAGCTATGCACAGAGAAACCCTGTCTTGAAACACGAAAACAAATGAAAATAAGAGGTTCTCATGCCCCTCCCCGCAGGCTTCAGCTGACTCACAAATCGACCTGCCATGGCTATCAGCTCCATAGCGATGCCAGGCTTATTTGAAGGTGTCGACACGAGGCTTTCAGGATTCAGGAGCAAATGTAAACTGAAGGCTTCGTAGAGGGAAGCATCCGAACAGTGCGGCCATCCCACGACTATCCCACTCACGAGATGAGCAGGCAGAGAATAGAGGTGTGGTCTTACACACCTCAGCTCTCACTCTGCTTCAGAAAGAAGGACCCCCTGAGAGCCTGCTGGGAATGGCCAAGGTCACGAGTTGGTTATGAAGATTCTGAGGGGATGACATTCAGACTGTCTGGTTTATACCCACATGTAAGTGAGAACATTAGTATAATCCTTAGCCAGAGCTGGTACCTCCAACCCCATCCAGCCTTCTGGTGTATCTATTCATTTTCATCCCAGTTGGAGGAGGCAAGAATACAAGCAGGTAAAGCCAAATCTATGGCCAGCACTTAGCAAACAACCTGACAGGGACTGAAGAGGCAAGTAGCTGGCCCACATCAGAGGAAATGCAAACATAAAAACTGCCACTGGGGGAGACTCTGAGACAGGGATGCTCTGCTCTCCTAAGACTGGCAATACTAACGGTAGCCATTAGAGTGCGGTTATTGTTTCCTGTATAGCAAATTAAATACACAACTTAGGAAGTATGGGAAATGCAATCAGAAACCACCGCGGGAGGAGACCCTGAGACAACAAGAAAGTTCTGCTCTCCTAAGGTTGCCAATTCCAGTGGTAGCCATTAGACTGTGCCTATTGTTTCCTGCATAGCAAATTAAGTATGCAGCTTAGGAAGTACTGGGAATAAAAATAAATGAAAAGAATATATGATCTCTTAGTTGCACTGTTAATCAGGGGAATCTGTGAGCTAATGGAGCGACACATGAAGTTAGTCACACTTGAAATAGCTACATTGCTTTTCATCAGAGGGGATCCAGAGAGCCAGGGTGCAGTCAGTGGTACACACGTTAAATTAGTATGCAGAGCTGAGCAGTGGTAGGGAATGCCTTTAATTCCAGCACTTAGGAAGCAGAATTAGGTGGATCTCTGTAAGTTTGAGGCCAGCCTGGTCTACAAAGTAAGCTCCAGGACAGTCAAGGCTACACAGAAACCTTGTCTTGAAAAACAACAACAAATTAGAATGCAGGAGACTTGATTTCCAGCACTTCTCAGGGGAAAAAAAAATCAAGTGATTCAGAAAGAAGTTGAGTAAGGAACGGGCGAGGGTGGGCAGCTGAAGAGAGATGAGATGGAAGTGGGCAGAAAGACCAGAGGCTTGAGGTGAATGGGTGATGCTTGGAAAATATTGAGAATTTGTACGAAAAGCACAATGTGCTATACAAGGTAAATTATCACTCTGCAGCTAATGTAAATAACATTATCCATCTCTCACTGTCTTATGTGGCAAGAACAATGTGGTACCATGTGTTGAGGGGCAATTTGCTATAGTCTGACTTTGAATGTAATACACACACACACACACACACACACACACACACACACATTTAAATTTGGGAGGTGTCTTTGCAGGGGCCTCCCAAACAGTAGCTGAAACTGAAGTCACTATCTGACCTGCGGGACTGCAGAGTAGGGGGACGTACCAGACATACTAACTACCAATAGCAGAGAAGAAAGGTGAATGTTTCCAATTTGAGCTCTAATTCCGGTTGGTCACAAAGACAAGTTCTCCAGATTGGTGCTTTGGGTTCAATTGAACAGATTCCCACGAGGGCTTGGAATGTGGGGCTCTGGCCAGTCTTGGGAGTTCAGGGTGCTACCAGCATGAGTTTCTTTGGGCCTCAGCAGCTATGTGGAATCCTGCTATAGAGGTATCAGGGAACAGGTGCAGGGGAGGTCATTGGAGGTCACTAGCATTCAGACCACGATGGTAGGCTGAAAAACAAGTTTATAACGGCAGGTGTAATTTGATACAATGGGTAAAAAAAAAAACCCACTTCTGGTTACAACACTTCCATATCAGTGAACTTGTATAACCTTCTCATAGTAATTAAGGGCAAACTGGGGCTTTGTGTTCACTGACTCATTCTGAGCCTTAGCTTCTTGTTGTTGACCTTGCACAGACAATTTACCGTCTCTAAGCTCTGATTTAATTTTTTAATAGGAGTTTCAGCAGCCACATTAAAGGATCAGTTAACAAATATTATCTTTCAGCACAGAATATGTTGTTGGTGATGATGATCATTGTTGCTATAAAACCATTTCATTTTATACATACATACATGTATACACATACATGCACACACATATATGATTAACAGCTATGCATAGGTGAGGCCAACATTAGGTTCCCGATCTTCTTTTTAAAAAAAAAATTTGGGCAGTAGTATTTGTATGCCTTTAATCTCAGCACCTGGGAGGCAGAAGCAGGTGGATCTCTGTGAGTTCAAGGCCAGTCTGGTCTATATGAGCTAGTCCCAGAACAGTCAGAGCTACACACACACACACACACAAAACTGTCTCAAAAAAGCAAAAACAAACAACTTTCACTGTTTTGTAGTTATTAGAACTTTCTCTTTCTACACGGTTGGGCAAATATATGGCTCAAAATTCTGACTTCCATTGCTTTTGTTTCCAAATCCCCAGTGTCAATGCTTGATACATTTTACACTAGTAGGAATTTCCATAGAGTGGATATATATAATGTTAGAGGTCTATAAAATATTATTATAGGCTCTGCGTGGTAAGTGCATCTCATATTAGAAAATAACTAAGACGAAGATGGTCTGGGTGCAGGAGACCTGATGAAGCTGTGTCTTGTGGAAGACTATGAAACCAGGGGTCAGACAGCCCTCAAGATGCTGTCTCAGAAAGTGTCCTGGGTGCCGAACTTGCTCTTTAAAAATGTCCCAGGCCCCTCTCTCTGCCTTCATCCCTTCCTCCAGCAAATCTAGAAGCTGGCCATATATTGACCCCTTGTTACCTCTGCTGTACCAGTGGCTCACAGGTGCCCATTTGCCCAGGCTATCTCTGCCCTCTGCCCTCCTCTGGCTTGGCGGTACCTAGTCAAAACAGGGTGAGGGTGGAAGGCAGAACCTCAGCCCCGCCCTCTTTACTTGTGTGGGTTTCAGACAGACCCCAGGTGTTATTTTTTTTTTTTTTCGAGACAGGGTTTCTCTGTGGCTTTGGAGCCTGTCCTGGAACTAGCTCTTGTAGACCAGGCTGGCCTTGAACTCACAGAGATCCGTCTGCCTCTGCCTCCAGAGTGTTGGGATTAAAGGCGTGCACCACCACCACCCAGCTCCCCAGGTGTTATTTTAGTACAACTTACAGTATTTAATTTGAGGATGTGTGTGGACCAGAAGGAGGGACCAGGACAATGGTTTTCCTATTGACCAAATGATTAAATTTGTTCTAAAAAGAAAGAAAGAAAGGAAGGAAGAAAAAAAGAAAGAAAGACCTAGCTTGTTGCAAAGTTGTATCCAATTTGGAAGAGAGAATTGTCTGGAAATAGTCTCCCAGGCAAGGGACCACCCCTGTTCTTCCACCAGCCACCTCATAGGCTCATCCACCTTGGGTACCATCTGAGCAGTCTGTGGCCCTGTGTGGTCCTTCCCTTCCTGAATATGTCCATCATACCTTCACCGAAAGAACATTCTACAGGTGTGTTTCATGTCTTTCAGTCCTGAGAGTTCCGCCACCGGTTGCCGCTGAGCCATGGCTGAAGGAGAAATCACGACCTTCACAGCCCTGACTGAGAGGTTTGATCTGCCTGCAGGAAACTACAAGAAACCCAAACTTCTCTACTGCAGCAACGGGGGCCACTTCTTGAGGATCCTTCCAGATGGGACAGTGGATGGGACAAGGGACAGGAGCGACCAGCACAGTAAGCAGCTATCTAAATTGCACCCATACTTTCCTGTGTCTCCCCTAGTCCAGCATGGGAAGACAATGAGACTGGGTACTGGTACCCACTTTCCGAGGCTCTATGTGTAGGCAGAATGCATTCAGAAGTAAGATAAAATATGTGTACAGAGGGGCTGGCTTTTGGAAGACAGGGAACTATGGGCTAACACTTAGCTAATTATATCTTATTACAAGCTTTAGAAGGACTCTCTGTTGACCTGACATAACCTTGGCTTTGGTTCAATCATTGCACGCCCCCTCCCCAGGTTTCTATAAACTAATAACAGGTCAGGCCCCCAAGCCAGTCAAGGACCTGCTCATCCACGACGGGGAAGAGCCCGATGGTTAGGGACGGGAAATCCTGCACAAAGATATGGGCTCCATTTCAAGTTAACAGACTCTCCAGGTGATGTCTCCACCGGGCTTGATTTGAGCATCCCCCATCTCTAAGCACAGCCTCACACATCATAAATTATGCAGTTTTCCCTGCAGCGACTTGTGCAGATGTGGCTGTGGTATGCAGAAGGGGAGGGGTCAAGTCATTCTCCAGACACTAATGGAGCCAGAGGTGGGAGCCACAGAGTGAGAGGCTGACAATTCCGGGCTTTCCCAGCAGCCTGGCTTTCAGACAATGTTGATAAATGGAGGTGTGGCTTAGGGAAAATAATCTTCCCAACCAGAACTGTCTAGCGCTGGTGTGTGTGTGTGTGTGTGTGTGTGTGTGTGTGTGTGTGTGTGATATTAAGTGTCTCCTTTCTTCAAGAGTCAGGGAGTCCCTGAGTACCACTAGGGTATTAGATGGTGTAGGGAAATCTGATCTGCTCCCTGCCTAGAGGAGTGGCAATCTCAAGAGTCAAACATGTTGTAAGCCAAGACACACAGGAGAGCACAGGAGGGAGGAAGACTCGGGACTGACTTGAAAACGGGATGCACATTGCTGATGTCATGGCTTCTGTGTAATTATACCTGGTGTAGGCCCCAGACTTTACAGACTCCGTGCAATGGTGGCTTCTGAGATGGCCCTCTCTGCTCAGTCTCAGATGCACATGTGACTGGGATGGGTGTTGTTGGCATTGTCCCTTCTTCCCCAGAAAGCCGGGTGCTAGGGCTTGCAGTTGGGGCAGGTTCATGATTTGGGGATTTTGCTTTGATAACTTGTCTTCAGCTGGGCCTCCTATATGTTTTAATAGGTACCAGAACAAGCCAAAAAAAAAAAAAAGAGAGAGAGAGATTCTAGAACATTAAAAATAAGCAAGTTTGGGCTGAGTCTGTGGCCCAGTTGATAGAGTGCTTGCCGAGCATAGGAGGCCTAGCCAAATACAAACTGGATATGCCGTTATACATCTCTAAGCTCAGTACTCGGGAGGTGGGGGGAGAATAAGCAGAAGCAAAGTCATCCTCCAGCTACACGGTTGGAGCCGGGCGTAGAATAGAGACCCCATCTCACAAATGAACTCAGACTTTAATCCCATTGTATCAGGCAGGTTATACAATTCATGTGTTCACCCACACAACCCAGGGGAACAAGCTTTAATTTCTCTGAGTTTTAAATGTTTGTAAACCCTATCAATTTCCTGCACTAATGGGGGATATTCTAGTCCCCAAGATCCAAACCAAAGGTGATGACCATTGGCCACGTGTTTCTTGAGGCTTGCCTCGTTCTTGGAAATCTTAAGCTTCGGGGGAACAAGAGGCTACAGTTACTGGATTTCTGGACAAATGTCATGTCCTTCCCTCTGCTCATTCTGTCATTAGCCACGTAGGATGTCTCTGGGTGCACAACATTGGGACTGCTTGTGGTGGCACTGAGCTACCGGCTTAAGCTGTCAGAAGCCCTGGGAATTCAGCTTAGCTCAGTAGGAGAGCTGAAAGGAAGTGGTCACCCAAGGGATGCTGGGATATCTGCTGTGTGAACTTGAGCACACGCATGCTTTATTTTTCTGCTTATAAAGAAAAGAGAATACCGATTCCAGGTTTCATGAGAGAGTTAAATGAAATAACATAGTAAATGTTCTTGACACTTGCCCGGCCCAGTACATGCCAGTCAATGTTACTGTTAGCATCCTGCATCTCTCTAGATTTGCTGCAGCGTGTGGGCGTGCAATGTGAGACTAAGGTGCTTCTCCAGGCCCAGGAAGGGCTGGAGTCTAGATTCAGCCTTCTCTGCCAACATTCAAAGCAGTTCTATGAGCTTACTGTTTGCTTACTCTGGAGCTAAGAACAAGGGCCAAGGGGGCAGAGCTAAGATAAACAGGCAGCAATCTGCCCTGTGCCAGTTGAAACCACAATGGACAATCCACCTGCTCTCTGCAGTCAGGGCCCTGGAATGTTGGTGTTCATGTCCTACTCTGCCACTTTCTAAGCAGACAATAAAGAGTCTCTCTGTTTTGTATGAAATACTCTGCTAAAGATGCCTCAAGTTGTGCAGCCAATGATTCTTCTAATCCCCCATATCCGCTGAGGCCCAATTTTGGGCAGGCTTTTAATCTCACTGAGACTCAGCTTCCTCCTCCTGGAATGGGACTGCTGGTCTCACTCCTCCTGGGCATGGGCAATCTCCCTGAGTGTGGATCTGTCGCCCTCTTCTGCCCAGCGGTGGCACTGCCGCTTTGAACCTCCGGCCTCAGAGGCAGATCAGCTTTGGGCAGTTTGGAATAGAAGCCCGGGAGAGCCATTATAATCCACACACAATCTGCCACACAGTTTTTGTTTGTTTGTTTGTTTTCTTTTTGAGCCAGGGTTTCTCTGTGTAGCCCTGACTGTCCTGGAACTCACTCTGTAGACCAAGCTGGTCTCGAACTCAGAGATCTACATGCTTCTGCCTTTTGAGTGCTGGGGTTAAATAAAAGCCTGTGCCATCACAGCCCAGCTTAGAAGGTCTATTCTTTAACCATTGGTCTGAGTATGACAAGCACCACTGCACCCCAAAATTTCCTGAAGAGGGCCCTTAAAAGTCAGTGAGATACTCAGGTAAATCATAAACCTCACAAGACAGAACTTGCCTCAGACCTCACAAGACAAAAGTTTATTCCTTTCATAGTATCTCTTTGTCCTCAATGATTGACATGCTGTCACAGAGTGGGGAAATTATCCAGATTTGTCTGTCTTACTCTTCCTCAGGAGAAACAGTTTCCAGGTATCTTACCTGCAGTACCAGCCTCTGGGGGGACACTGTGCACTGGCCATCCCAAAAATAGACTGAAGCAAAATGTCTCTACCAGATTCCTGTAGAGACAGGGGGTCAGGGCTTGTGCCTTCACCAAAGCTTGGGTCACAGCTCTGGGCAATCGTCCATCCATGATGCAAACACTAGTTACAATGCCATAGTATCCACGATAGAGACAGACAGACAGTGGGGGAGGGCTACTGATTCTGGAGCCCCTGGGGATGCACCTTGTGAAAAGAAAGCTTTTGATAGCTGGGTGCCAGCCCTGAGAGACTGAGAGAGTCTAGGGAGAGCCACGGGGGCAGGGGAGGTAGCCCGTTCTGTGTTGAACACAGAGTTCGTGAAAGGTGTCACAGATCAGTGCCCCTCTCCTTGTGGCTACACTTCTTTTTTTTTTTTTTTTTGGTTTTTTTTTTTTTTTTTCGAGACAGGGTTTCCCTGTAGTTTCTAGAGCCTGTCCTGGAACTAGCTCTTGTAGACCAGGCTAGCCTCGAACTCAGAGATCCGCCTGCCTCTGCCTCCCGAGTGCTGAGATTAAAGGCTTGCGCCACCACCGCCTGGCTTGTGGCTACACTTCTGCATTCACGCACGTGGTCGTGGACTGGACTTCTCCCCCCGCAGGCCGCCAAGGACAAGGACTTTGTGTCTTGGTGGCCGACACTGTGACTTTGGTGTGCAGCATATTGCCTGTCACTTGGCTCAGTGTCCAGTAAGCATTAATTTGATGAGCGGCTGACTTCTATTGTTGGCAGATAAATTTAAACTCAACAGTATCTCAAGAAATACCTGTCAAGCACTGGCACATGCCAGGCCCTGCACAGATGGTCATTTCCACCTGCAATCCTCTGAGGTCACTAGTCACCATCACGCTGACCGGGCCCCTCACAGGGACAGTTTGTGGAGCCTAGACCCTCTGTTCTAATAGCATCCCCTGAGGATCCCACCACCACCCTGATGCTAACACCCTGACAGACAGCATTTCCACCTGCAAACTAAATACATTGGCATGTTTAGCCTATCGCGTGGCTCAGACAGGCAAAAGGAGGTTAATGTCCCCTGACTTTGCTTACCGAAACAGTGACATTTTGGGGTAGTTACTTTTCCTCTATGTGCCTAGGTTTCCTTGTTTTAAAAACAAGAATCCCCACAGTTCTCTACCTCTTAGGAAAGTCAGGCTGTGAAAGGTGTCCAGCACACTGCCAGGCCCCTGAATGTTCAAAACAGTGCCATTCTCCAAGGTCACCATCATCCCCCTCCGTAGGCTCACTGTGTCTCCCCATCTAACCTAGCTGATAGCTGGCCATTGAATGTTAAGCTCGTTCACAGAACTGCTGGTGACTACATCCCTGCTTCCCTAAGACTGTCTAGCTGGAGCTCCTGAGACCTGGCATAGAGTCACAGCTTCCCAGGCCCTAGCCCAGCACGCCCTTCCCATCTAACTTCCCTGGGACAGAGCCACGGGAGCAAAGGCAAAGAGTCCTATGCCTGTCTGCTCTTCCTGCTGGAGTCTCCTCTCTGGAGAAGGCATGTCAGGGCTTATGCTTCCATAAAGTCAACAGCTGGAACGGCAGCTAGAGAGGAATGGCATACTCCCTCCTAAACATCCCTAATTTTCAGCCTCCTTGTGGAGCCTACAGCCCCTAGCCTCCCTAGCACGTAGGAAGGAGGCCGTGTGGGGAGAGGATCCTCGGCACCACTCACCACACAGATGGAAATGTTCTTCAGCAGAGTGTGTGCCAATCAAATATTTATAAATCTAGCCACATCCTAAAGGCACCAGGGGAGCTTGCTGGTCCAAAGGATCTTACTGCATTGCCCTGGATCCAGGCAGACCACACTGCAGTGCACTGTTTGGGGGCAGTCCAGACTTCCGCTGTCTGGTCTGATGGGACTTCACATTTAATGGTAAAGGCTTTCTATCCCCCACCAGCTTGGACTGCAAGTCAGGACAGTTTCCCAAACAACCGCGTTGGGGAGGTCTGGGTCCTGCTGCCATAGCCAGAGAGAGGGGCAGGGCTACAGAGAGGAATGCCCTCCCAACAGGATGCTCCTGCCAGCCATATGTGCTATATCAGCCTCTTAGGTCCCCAAGTCTAACTCAAGACCCTTTGTTTGATTATGGAGATTTTTCTAGAGAAACTACAATATACATACAAACACACACACACACATGTGTGTGTGTCAGTCTATCTCTGAACTAAATAAAACATTTTCTGGCCTTTTTTCCCCAGATTTTAAAAGATAAGACACCTTTATGAATATTCGCAGAAGTCTTTTCCATATGTATGCATGCACAAGCACGCATGCACACACACACACACACACACACACACACACACATACACACACACATACATTTAAAACCGCTGGAATTTTCCCCCTCTAGTCCATTTTTCCCCTCTTCTGTCTTTAATGTTTTGCAAAGACTGGTTTGTGGTTACACTTTAATTATAAACCCACCGACATAAAACAACCTGGCTGAGTTCTGAATGAGGCTGACCTCACTTTGAGTAAACACAACCAAGGACGGGAAGTCTCCAACCCAGAATAAACTGGGCACGTAATCTCTGTGGCCTCTCTCTGGGCAGCAGGCATAAAGGGCAGGCCATGCCACACACAAGCAAGGCCCTCCCCTTTGGCTTCCCAGTCCAAGATACCAGCTGTCATCTTTGCTATAAAAAAAAATCCCTAGTGCAGGACAGGGGTGGACATGGGGTGTGGGCCCCAGAGATCACTGATCTTGGCACTAGCCATCTTGGATTCTTTTCCTTCCTTTCTGCTCTAGAAAGTAAGGAATCGAAGCACCTCTCCATGAACAAGCTACTGTTATGACCTCATGGAAGGTTCTGGTCACAGAAAAGAAAGCAGATGCCAGCTAACTCCTTAGGCACAAGGCACAAGTACCCAGGTACAGGCTGGTGGAGCCCCTGAAAAGTGCTGGGTTCCTTATCAGGAAGGGGCACGAGCATGCAGAGACCACGGGGTGATGAACAGTGAGCACGGAACATGGGAACGTGAGCCACTAAGGCGATTTTGTACATTTCAGGAAGATATTTATGATTTGTATCCTCAAACCAGCACCCTCCAGCATCCAGGCTTAGCACAAATGAGGTCCTGGGTTCAATGCCCGGCACCAAAACCCAAACCAGAAACAAAACAAAACACATGAAAATACAACCCTCGATTCTACCAGGACATTTATGGTTACAGATCCACCAACTAGCTAGAGATGGCGTCTCATGCTTTCTATTCCAGTACTTGGGAGCCTGAGGCAGGAGAATCACTGCAAATACCAGATCAGCCTAGACTACAGAGTGATAGATTGTCACTTAGAAAAAAAAAGTCTTCCCACACAAGCCTTTCCCAAGACGCTTCAAGGCAATTTTTATAATGCTCTGAATTTCCTATCGACCACTAGAGTACCTTTAGAAAATTGTTTCCTGCTCTGCTAAATCAAAATTTGCTGTCTCCATTTCAGACCTGGGCTAAAGGGAGTCTTCAACTAGCTACCGACTTTGTTTTTCATTAACAAACAACTTGGAATGCCCAGGGCTGCTGTTCCTCCTGTTCATAGACATCAGGGTCTTCCTCCCAGTGAGGGCATCATTCTCCGCTCAGGGTGCTCACCTGGTAGAGGGTGCTGGATATGGAGAAGTTGGGGCTTTTGGGACCTTCCCTCCCATCCTGCACCCCTACCTCTAGTAGTTCTGGGTCTTAAGGATGCTCCCCTCTTATGGATCCTTGTGTTCAAGCCTGAGCTAAGTCACGACCCACCTCAGAGGTCACCAGGAGCAAGAATCCAGTCTTGGAACCAGCAAGACGGCTTGGTGGGTAAAGCACCTGCTTGCTAGTCTAAAATCTGAGACCGTTTGTTTTTCAGAGAGGCCATGTAAAGGTTTTGGAGGGAGAGAACTGAGTCCAAAAAGCTGTCCTCTGATCTCCACACATACATCATAGCATGCATTCAACCTTCCACAGACACTTCCATTACACGCAATAAGGAAGGAAGAAGGGAGGGAGGGAGGGAGGGAGGGAGGGAGGGAGGGAGGGAGGGAGGGAGGGAGGAAAAAAGGGAAGGGATGAGGGTTTTGGGGAGCTCTGAGGGTCTGCCCCATTGACAAGGAAGAGAACTTTAAAACATTCCCAGCCCTGGGAGGCAGGAGGAATTCTGGGAGATGGTGACTCTGATGAAAGTGATAGCCCACATGTACGTAGTAAAACACAGAAGTACGCACTACAGACTGAAAACCCGCAAACGCCATCAACCCAGGACCCAGAGATGGTTGCGGAACTGATTTTATAGAAACAGAGAGAGCATGAGAATGGATCAGACCATCTCTCTGTGGGTCCCCGGTCCTCTACTACCTTCTCAGGCTCCCCAGGGCAGCTGCTGGACACCCCTGACCGGTATACAGAAAGTTTTACACCTTACACACATCTGTTCATGCGCTATACACATGAGCTCAAGCTTCTTACAAAGTTTCCAGTAAGGATTTACTTACTGCCCTGCAGTCCCTTTGCGGCTGGATGCCATCTCCTGCTTTTCTGTACAAGAACAGGTGAGGAGATGACAGAGAGAGGGACAGAGCGACAGGGACGGGATCGGAGCAGGAGTGATATTTAATTGTACTTTTACTCTTGTATCTACTTTTGCCTTCAAACAAGGGGCCTTTGTTAGTGAGCTGCTGAGTCACAGGTTTGTGTGTCTGTCACCCTAGTCCTGTGTAAGCCCTGGATGCATGAACCTCCTCTGGCAATGAGCACAGATTTCAGCACACCTTGGGGGGTTGGGGGTGGGGGACACTGAATGGCTTTCAACCATTTTCCCTGCCCTGTGGCTACAGGATGGAAGCAGCGTGCTGTGTAGCCAGCTCCTGACTCTTTCTGAGGTCACACTTCCTCTTCCCTTGAGTGTTCCCCACAGCCAGCAGCTAAGAGGGTGTAGGTCTGCAAAACTAGAATGGAGTCCCATTCCACACACCCCCCCAACAGGGTTGGGCAGCCAGTTGGGGACATGAGCAGTGTAGGCTGGGCGTTGTGCCTTCCTGCCAGCCGTGCTCACAGAAATATATGTGTAGGAAACGCAGCCAGAAAGAAACCCAGCGAAAATGAGCTACGAAACTTGGACATCCTGGAGAAATAATATTTAGAGAGGAAACTCTCGAGCCGACTCTCACCAGCACACCAGCCCTGGCGGAGGTCTGAGGTCACGTTCTAGGCGGCCCAGGCTCTTGTTTACCTCTGTGAGATCTTCCAAGGCCTGGATGGGATTCCACAAAAGGAAGAACTTACCCTCACCCAGCCCTGCTGCAAGAGACAGAGCTAGGGTGTTAAGTGCTTTAAAAACAAACAAACAAATGAACCTGGGGGGGGGGGAGTTTGGTGGAGCAAGCCTGTAATTCTAGTAGCTGAGCAACAGAGGCAAGAAGATTGAGAGTTTGAGGTCATCCTTGGCTACATAGCAAGTTTGAGGCCAGCCTGGGCTACATGGAGCCCTATCTCAAAAAAAAAAAAAAAAAAAAAAAAAAAAAACCTAAGTTAGCGTGGGATCCTGGGCTTGAACTCAGGTCAGTAGTCTGCAAGGCAGAGGCTTTTAACCACTGAGCCATCTCATGGCCCTTACAGCTTTTCTTCATAGGGTTGTACGAACATCTATATTATTTTTGATTTTCAAGAAAGAATCTCCCAGACTCTTAACCATGATCCTTCCATATCTACCCCAGCCCCTGTTCAGGTCTTGAGTCCCACTAATTTCCTCACTGTATTTATGTATTTGTTTATTCTGGGCTTTTCGTGCAACTGCAATCACAGACTTCCCTATGTCATAGCATGCACCATGGCTACGCTCTTTTACCTGGACACACCATGCCATTCTGTTCCCCAGAGCATCACGATCATACGTAGCCACCTGCTTCACAGACAGTTAGATCTGGAAAGAACTTGATAGACATAGAACTTAACACCCACCATTGTGCCCAAGATGGATTAAGTAGCCTGGCCAGGGTCACCCTACTAGTTGGAGGCAGAGTCCAGCCTCAAGTCTCATATCTCTTATCTTGGCCCCGGTAATTCCAGAGAATGTGTTGGGAACACAACTCAAAGACCACAGCTTGTTGAGGGTGGCTTGGCAAAACCATTTCTGCCAACATTAGCCTTATGACTTTTGCACACGTGTGTGTACATGTGCGCGTGCACACACACACACACACATACACACACGAACTGAAAGTTACACAGGTATAGCAGAGTGAGCAAGTGACTGCTCTGAGAGGCCAGAGAAAGCAGTTCCTAGATGCTCTTAGGCCTACTGTCTTATGACCAGACTTTCAGAGATGACCAGAGTTAGGGAGCCCAGTAGGAATGGTAGCTCCCAGCTCCCTTCCTGTAATTTCAACTGTCTCTGCTCACCACAGGAAGTTGGGGGGGAAGTCTTGAGTCTCTACGTCTCTACAGCAAGCAGACTTCCGAGGATGGAGAGGTACATCTTCTAGAGGTGATGAAACTCTGTGTCACTCCTGTGTGAATTGTAGGTTAAGAAAAGCAGAGGGGAAGGGGGAAACAGCAGCACATCAGTCAGGATGTGGTCAACGGTCAGAGTACAGATAGCTACTAAATGGAGCACAAGTCAGCTAGCAAAAAGAACACGCAAATGGGTAGAGAGATGGTTCAGCAATTAAGATCACTGGCTGCTCTTCCACAGGACCTGGGTTCAATTCCCAGCACCCACAGAGCAGCTCACAACTGTCTATAAATTCAGTCCCAGAGGCTCTGAATCTATCTTCTGGCCTCCATGAGCAATGCACACAAGTGGTGCACACACACATGTGCAGTGTAAACACTCATACACTTAAATTTTCACACAAACTCACACACACACACCAAAAGCAACCTCTTTCATCTCTGAAAGCTGTTAAGAAAAGCCAGGGGTGGAGAACTGTGAAGAGAACGCTAATGCAGTCGCAGAGGGAAGCCTATGTGTCTGCCAGTCATGCGCATGCTCTCTCGAGAAAAGCACACATGCGTCATCTCTAGGAGTGGCCTTCTGTATGCTTCCATCTCCCAGGATGAAGCTTATGTGCACAAGGGAGGGCCAGGAGCTCAGCCACTGAAGCTGCATATCCATCGCTGTACTGAAGGAGGGGACGGAGGGGACTAAGTGGACCCATAGAGAAGTCTGTCAAGTCCATTGCCCTCCAAACCAGTCCTGTTTATGGGGCTGCCGTCCTGGTCCTGATTTCATTATGAGTAGAAGTGCAGTAAAACTCCACATACTATATTTTCCTGTCATAATCCTGACCCCTGCCTAGGCCATGGCCAACGCTAATCTACTTTCTAGACTTACTTTTTGGCCCTCTCACTCCAAGTCAGAATGACAGTTGTGACAGTCTAGAGGCTAAAGAAATTGTCCAAAGGAGTCCAACATTATAATTCTGTCTCCCAAGGATAGCCATTAACGCACCTCCCTTCAGAGGTCAACAAGCAAAATAACAATCATCCATTGGGTATTAGCCTCTGATATATGTCCATCACTACCCAAAGATCCTTGGGAGGACCAACCAGAACACATGGTGATAGGTGTCTTAAGCGACTTGAGATCCTTGCCTTCAGTGGTAAGGTGTCTTAGCATGGGTTCCAGGCCCTTTAGGGTGCTCTCTGCATCGGAGGATGTTTTGCACATGCTTGGCCTCTGCCCACTAATGCCAGTATCCCCCTCCACCCTCTCCAGCTGTAATGACACAGACAATCCCCAGGCATCCCTTGTGGAAGAAAATGACCCCCAGTTGAAAACATTGCTTTTGTCCCATCCCTGCATTTATGGGTAAATGGGTTGCTCCTTACCTTCCCTGTGTACTTCCTCTCTGCTAGGGACCCGTCTGGGATGCCTTGGGAGTGAAGGGGTTTACTAAATTTCACTGTGGGCAAGTCCTGACTCCCTTGAACTCTCTCCTCTCTAGGAAAAAGAACGGTTTCTGGGTTTAAAATATTAAAGATCCACCAACATGTCACTCTCTGCCTTGACAGTGCGTCCCTATCCAGTAGGGTGACAGCTAAAACTGCTGCCACTGCCTGCTCTACAGTACTCCAAGAACTCATACTAGCGGAGCAGAACCAGGGAAACCAGTATCACCTCTCTCTATAATTATTTCCCCTCAGGTGACAGAGGGAGAGGACAGAGGAGCTGGGCAGGTGTGCACAGGGCATATGGGCTGGCAAGCCAGCCTTTGTCTCTCCTGTTCTCAGGAATGTCACTCCTCACGAGCAGAAAGGAAAGGGGACTACTGTTGATTCACTGAAAGGCTCGTCCTCCGCTACAAAACGAATGAGCAGAATTTTCCATGGCCGACTGTTCTGGCTGCGGGGCGATTGGCAAAAGTGTTTGTTGACTTTTGCTCGTGTTATTTTCATTCCAGTTCAGCTGCAGCTGAGTGCGGAAAGCGCGGGCGAAGTGTATATAAAGGGTACGGAGACTGGCCAGTACTTGGCCATGGACACGGACGGGCTCTTATACGGCTCAGTAAGTATGAGGCTGACGCCTCCAGACTCAGCCAAGTCTTGAGGTTTCCAGAAGTCTTGTTACGTGGGAGATGCAAATGAAAGACCATCAATTAGTCTTTGTTTGTTATTTTTTTCCAGTACGATTCCCACCCTCCACCTTGCTTTATTTTAGGCACGGACATAAAAGAGTTTCTTGTGGTATTCTCTCAAAATACTCCAATTATCGCACAGAGAAGAAATGATGATTGGTAGTTTGCTAACTTGTTGGGCACTCCTTCCAGAATACCTAATCCTACTCTATTCGTTCGGTCCAAAAATGTCCCTGAGTTAAGAGAGAGCTATGTGTGTCTCTTAATGTCCTGCCTGTGTGGTGGTGGTGGGGGTACACATGTGCACATAAGCACCCGAGGGCCAGAGAACAACCTTGGGCATCAGTCCTCAACAGGGTCCCTCACTAGCCTGGAACTTGCCATGTAGACTAAGCTGGCTTGCTAGAAAATGTCAGGGTGAAAGAAAGAAAGAAAGAAAGAAAGAAAGAAAGAAAGAAAGAAAGAAAGAAAGAAAGAAAGAAGAAAGGGAAAGGAAAGGAAAGAAAAGAAAAGAAAAGGAAAGAAAAGGAAAGAAAAGGAAAGAAAAGGCCAGGGTCTACCTGTCTTCCAATACCTGGTGCTGGAACATGCATGCACCAAGCCTGACTTTTTTTTAATGTAGGTACTGGAAACTGAAGTCAAGTTTACTGGGTATTGTTACTTCTCCCGTCTCTTAATGCTTTTTTAAAAAATCAAAATTGCAGTAGTTTAGCACTTAAAACATTGAATTGTGTAAAACTTTGAAGATAGTCTCTTCTGTTTCAGGGTCACCTACAATGTTAAATCAACTTGCAATGCTTTGGATTCAGTGGTCCTTTCTCTGTATCTGAGCACTTATCAGAATCTTGCCGGTAATTTGTGGCCCAAATCCTTCCCTTTCGGGAAGATGGGGCATACAAAAAAAGGCTGTCTGGAAAGCAGGTTTAGTGTGGGCTGACTTTCAGTGATATCAAACTGCCAAGGCAGCACAGGGTAGAAGCCTGCTAGGTGTGAACACAGCGCAGCTACCCCACTGCCCACTAGAGGGCAGAAGATGGAATGCTGTTATGGGAAAAGACAGTTCAGGTGATTGGAACTGGGTGGGACTGCTGCCCAAAAAAGGCAGTTCTTCTAATCACCCATCAAATCCAAATCAGTCAATCATTCCATCTTAGACTCTCAGATGAAGCTCATACATTTCCTATTCTAACTAGCTGTTTGTCTACCGTGAGCCCCGTCTATCCCAACAGACAGGTACCTACAGATTCAAGATGGTCCAAGGGGACAGCACGGGGAGCTTGCGCACCAGCTTCTGGCACCTGGGGGGCTCTGTACTGATGACACCTCTAAGACAAACGATCAGATTGTGAGCCACACACACTCACTATGTCTCAGAGATTGTGCCGAGGTTTTAAACTTTTTCTATCTGAAATTAATTTTGACATTTATTCTAATATTTGACACTTAAATATAAATGTTGGGGGAGAACTGCCTGAAGCCAGTGTTCTCAAGGCTCTGGGGAAAAAATTCCCTTTCCCACATCAACCATAGCCATCACTGAATTCACCCAAATAAAACCTTAGCATGTCCTACCTACGAATTTTTGCATATACCACATTGACAAAGAAACAGTCTAACATAGCTAAAAACTCTGTCTCATACTCAGAGCAAATTTTAGGTACTCATCCATTCCAATTCCTATTTGTGGTCTGTGTAGAACAGATATTTTTGTTTCAAAAAATTAAGTTTGAAACACTGTATAACGAAGTATTAATATAGTTATCTACAGTGGTGGTAAGTGGGTGGGTTTATAAAACACTAATGGCTTCCTGTATTTTCCAGATTTTCTACAATGTGTGTATGTCACTCAAGTAACTGGGGCAAGGGAAGCACACTAAATATAAAAATAGAAACAGCCACAACAATAAGCATGAATCAGGGGCTGAGGACCATGCACCCAGCACTGTGCCAAATATATAGTAAGTCCACACAAAGCCTGGCTGCGTGGTGCAGTAGCTCTGAGATGGCTGGCCACCTCAGCCATGACTCAGCCACTCTGCACATCGGCTGCACCAGTGTGGCAAAGAACAGCAGGTAGGGTCTGGGACCAACCCCACCTTCATCACCCGACACCCACTGAGGGCCATCATGGGGTAATCCTACTCCAGGGTCATGACGACCCACACAGTCTAAAACCACCTCCTTCCTTCTGTCTCAACAATGTGCCCTAGTACTAGTGTCTGGACGAAGTTCCTCCAGAGGCCGAGTCATTCAGTTAAATACTGTATTTATAGCCTGTTTTGTTCCAGAAGGGTCCACAATGTCTCACCCAGGTGTCACTTCCCCAGAGTATAAATGAATAAGAAGCCGGACACTTCCTGTTGCATAGTTCCTTGCTAATAAAAGCACTGGGGCTGGGGTGTCGCTCGGCGGTGAACTGTTTGCTCAGCAGAAATCTGGCTCCCACCCAAGCAGGAAGAGAAAAGAATTCCGCTTACCTACTCGCTAGGTAATGAGCAGCCAGCATCTGCAAAGCCGGGTCTAAAGGGAAATACAAGACCAGAGAGGCTAGCAAGATTCATCTCTCCATTTGGTAGGTCTCATACCCTAATAAAACAAACAGGTCCACATATAAAGAACAATGAATGATCTGATAAAAAACCAAAACCATGGAAAGGGAATCAGAACTCAACTGTGCTTGAAGAGAGTCCATAAGGATCATGTAACTTGGAAAAAGGCACAGTCCGATATGGTAGGTCATCAGAAGGACAGTGTATAGCATAAGAATTTCCACATGGCTGCCTTAAATTCAAACTGAGTATGAGCATTCCAAAATCTGCTCCTATAGAAGTTTGAAACATTGACTTCTTTCCCTCTTAATAGAATAATTGCAGGCAAAATATCCGCTGATAGACTTTTCCCAAATAACCATATTATTAACATGCTTGGGCTATTTCAATAAGCCAAAGCCATACTGGATTCTACTGTGAGGAAGGAACTTTATCCCCTCCAATATCACCTTGCCATAGGCATCTTTCATTGTACTGCCACGATAGCCAATAGTTCAAAATCCACCCTCAAAATAGGACTTTATATTCATTCAACTGCTTCCTAATGGCAAAGTCCTAGAAGGGAAATTGCTGCACCAAAGATAATGTATGCTTTGGGGCTGGAGGGGCTTGCCTAGCATGTGGGAGAACTTAAGTTCAATTTCCAGAACTAGAAAAAAAGAAAAGAAAGGGAAACACAGAGAGAGGTTTCAGATTTTGATACCTATCTTCAAGTCATACTCAGAAAGATATCCTAACTAATAAATGACTACTAATATTTTAACTTCGCTTTTCCCTGGTAGGGATATTGAATATACTTTCATCAGTTTATTGATCAATATTAAAACAGCAGATAAGGTGGTGGTGCATGTCTTTAATCCCAGCACTCAACAAGCAGAGACAGAGAGATTTCTGTGAGTTGGAGGCCTGGTCTACAAAGCAAATTCCAGAACAGACAGGACTGTAAAACAGAGAAATCCTGTCTCAAAAAAATCAAAAAAAGAGACTATGACCTTAATAGGTTATGAATCTATATCTGTAGAGCCTTATACATTCTACATGTGCACGAGGAGATAGAGGAGGGTTTTGTGAAGTATGGACAGTTGTCTAGATTGGGAACATCACTCTGTGGTAGAACATTTGCCTAGAATATACAAGGTCCTGCATTTACTCTCTGGCATTATATCAAACTGTTGCACAAGAAGCGTGGCCCTTTGTTCCCTCCACCCTGCTAGCTTAAACCCAAAATAATCACACAGAAACTGTATTCATTTAAACACTGCCTGGCCATTAGCTCTAGCCTCCTATTGGCTAACTCTCACATCTTGATTTAACCCATTTCTACTAAAATTAAGAACTATAGTTCTTTTCAGAAACAACAGAAATAAGTAAGATTATTTTTTCCTTTCTCTAAGTGTCCTGTCATGGTGGCACATGCCCAGGGAAGGCAGGTAGAAGAGAATCAGGAGCTCCTGGCCTGTCTGAGAGCGACAGAAACGCACCGAAGCTCCTCTGTGTGCTTGTATGTGCAAAGCACATCTTACACAAGTGTTTGTGTTCATAACAACACTGAGGCAAACATTCCAGCCTTTTAGTGAAAATGACCAGTGTGGGGAGGAATTTGAGATCCTCACACAGCCAGTGAGCAAGAGAGGAAGGGAACCCTATTCCAACCCACTCACTAATTGTTCTGCCCTCCTCCCCTTGGTGTTTATCCTTTAGCAGACACCAGATGAGGAATGCCTGTTCCTAGAAAGGCTGGAAGAAAACCATTATAACACGTACACATCCAAGAAGCACGCGGAGAAGAACTGGTTTGTGGGCCTCAAGAAGAACGGGAGCTGCAAGCGCGGTCCTCGGACTCACTATGGCCAGAAAGCAATCTTGTTTCTCCCCCTGCCGGTATCTTCTGACTAGAGGGATCTGCCTGGGTGCTCCCTATTTTGGTTGACCCTAAAATGTTCCCTTGACCATTGGCTGCGCTAACCCCCAGCCCACAGAGCCTGAATTCGTAAGCAGTGCTTCTAAATAGCCAGCTCACTTTTCTGCTGAGCCCTTCCCCTGCCAGCACAGTTTGGAACAGAAGGACCAAGTTGCTTCTATGGGGCCAACTGGCTGGTCAGTCTAGGTCTTGGTTTGGATTTCCAGTTGCCTCCGGGCGCCTGCCGCAAGCTGCACCTCAGGACGCAAAGATGGGGCCTGAAGCATCCAGAGGGATCTGAGAAGTTGGTCCTTAGCAGTTCCATGCACTTTCCCCCTACTGAGAAAGCCCTGGCTTGACGACCCCAGGTACCTAACAGGTCTACCCTTCCCCCTACCAGCACCCACAAATATTAGTAAAGAAACTGATAGTGAAACCAGAGGAATTCTATAATAGAGACAGAAATCCTTCACCCCCACCCCCTCCCCCATGCACAGATGGCACTTAAAACCAAAAGGGAGTGGCATTTCCACGGACAGCCTAGAAGCATGGGATCTCAGCATAGCTTAAGAAGGCTCAGCCCAGCAGTAGGTGTTACCAAGGAAACCTCTACAGTCAGGGGATGAGCCCCGGAAATGGTTTCTTGATAACAACAAGCACAGTGATCTAGGGTTAAGAGGGCAGGTGTAGGAGCAGTGATGAGAGAAGGGCACCTTCAGCTGTGGATGCCTCTAAAATGGGGAGATTCTAAACATGGGGAGAGAGAAAGCAAAGCCATGGCACGGTGTGCTTGGCCACAAAGAAACTGTGGGGTCCCAGGATGATGTCCCCCAAATTGTACATGCATACAGATCACCTGGGGATTTGGTTTGGATATGAAAGCTGATTTGACAGGGCTGGTGAGGGAGCGCTGTGTTTGGAAAGGGCCCCCAGGTCCTGGAGATGGTGTTGGCTTTCCCACCACGCTTTCAAGAGCAGAAACTGCTATTCAGACGAAGGTTCCTCGAACCTCACCCTCCTCTGCCTCCACCGCCTGGGTCTCCCTGAACGTTCAGGCAGTGTCCATGGTAGTTAAGCATGGTTTGACCCAGTGCCTATAAAATGCCCACTTAGAAGACATAAAGAAAGCATACCTCAAAAAAAAAAAAAATGTTAAACCTCACCAATAGCCTTTCCCAAGAGACCATTTCTGTTACCGTTATTTCTCCAAGCAGGCCTCCTCTTAAAGTAAACTTGGCCCAAGTGGCCATCAAATCAGAAACACTATTCATCTCTGACATACGACACCGACTCCGTGGGAAGGCCTTTCACACGCCATTTCAACATACTGTGAGACTGTATATCTTTGTCGCATTTTATGTAGCTTGAAGGAATTAAACGGATTTGCATTCAGCCAGAGACTAATAATAACTGCGTAGGAGGCGTAAGCTACTTAATTATCTAACACACTACGTTTATGCCTGAGGCTTTTCTTCCTTTGTCTTCTACTGTGTTTAAAGACAGGTATCTAGGGGCTGGTGAGGCGGCTCTTAGTGGTTAAGAGTGTACGGCTCCCGCAAAGAATAGTTCAGTTCCCAGCATGCACAGCCCATGCTCACACCTGGTTCTAACTCCAACTCCAGGGACCTGATGTCCTCTTCTGACCTCCAGGGCTACTGCATGCACAAGTACAAACCCACACCCAGACATGCACACAATTTTCTTTTTTAATCTAAAGCAACAATATGGTGGCTGTGGATCAAAACCAATGAGAGTTTTCACTTGTTTGACAAGGATCCACAGGAATTATTCCCTAAAAAAAAAATTCTTATAACAACACGGTCATGTTTAGGATGGGAGAGAGTTCAAAGTGCTGGCGCAGGAGCTGAACTGAGTTATCTGACAACATGGTAAATAATAACGTTCTGTTGATTGTGGTGGTGCACACCTTTAATCCCAGAATTTAGGAGACAGAGGCAGGTGGACCTCTGTAAGACTGAGTTCAGCCTGGTCTACACAGCGAGTCCCAGGACAGCCAGGGGTATAGAGAGAGTCCCTGCCTTTAAAAAAAAAAAAAGATTCATAATAATTATAACAATGTTTTGTTTTTTTATAAAAAGATGATTCATGACCTTTTTTTAGTATATAACTTGGCTAATGCAATTCTGTTTTGTTTTAGTAAATCTCAGGCACACAGGGAATGATAAAACATGGGTTACTATGCCTTTGTATGATGATTTGAAGATGTGGCCAGGAAAAGTGTACAGAGAAGCAATCTACGATACTTAGACTAGTCGTTAGTTTTTCTTATATGAACCAAACTCAAGGGTAACATTGGCCAAGACAAACTGAAAACCATTGCACACCGATGAAATGGAGTCTGTGACTTCAGAGGCTCAAAGCACGGCTGTGCACTGTGGCCTTAACAACCAACCAAGCCACCATCCATGTATTTGCTCAATAAACACTGCAGGCCCAGTGTGTGTCAGGCATTGGATGGTGGCCCCTGGGGACCATGCCAGGCTGGTATCCTCTCCCTGGGCACCTATTCATGAGGAGAGATGCTGTGGATTAATTTCTCAGTCAAGTAAAAGCCCGAACTGCATAGATTCCTACTGAATCAAAGTCAGTAGTATGCCCTAGAAATCCTGAACGGTAGATAATCCCCAACAAAGTGATAGGGGATAAGCTTGGCAAAGTAAACTCAGGACTTTCAGTGTTAGCCCTGCATCTGCCTCACGGGGGTGGACTAGTTTCCTGTCAGGAAAAGAGCTGTCGGTTCTTGCAGAAAGGGAGCAGTAAGCGGGTCCCTGTGCTGTTTGGAACATTGAACGTGGGAACATTTGGTTGTGCAACTCTCTTCCATAACTAAGTCTCAAAGCCATCTGCTTGTCACGTGTCTCTCACATGCACTCAGTTCCAAGCTGATGGTGACAAGGCATCCAACACTCCCTACAAAGCATGAGGAGCATATGGGCGTTTGACAGTAACATCCTAGAAATGGAGCTGGCCGTTTCCCCCAATGGCCGCCAGTGTGTCCAGACAAAAAGCTAACTGGTACATCAGCTGCCATTGAAGATGAGGACCCTGCTTTGCACTGACGGCAGTGGCGCCCAAGTCCTCAGCTCTGCCCAGAACACTGCCTAAAGTCACCACGGTCCCCGGCTGCGGAGCAGGCTCTGATGAAGATGCCTGACGTTGTTTACCCCACCCCTCCCCCCTGTATCACACTTTGCACCTTATAGATACTAATAAATGTTGTGTTAATGGGTAACATGTCTTGGGTTTCTGAGTGTACCTCTATGGAAGGACACTGGGCATCTCGGAGGGGACATCGGGCATTCCAGAGAGTCAGCTGTGTCTTTTTCTACAGCAGGAGGTACTGAAGGCAAATAAGAAAAGTTAAAGAAGAAACAGTTCCACCTTGTTTGGAAGCAAGGCAATATGAGGGATTTACTATATCTCTGGAAGAGGAATCATCTAGAAACTTACAAGCACATTTAACAACTCAAGGACTTTTTCATCCTTGTACACAGTACACGAGATCATACAGCTATTTTCAAGTTGACAGGCTTCTACTTAAGCTAAGATATTATGAACTGGAAAAAATTAAGGATTTACTCAAAATTTTCGGTCAGTGTCAAAGGACTTTGTCTTATGATGTGATGTGAGAATTAAGAACAGCCATAGGCACTCTGTTGCCTAGCATATGGCAGAATTAACGTTCTCACTCAATGGCTGTCTCTTTTAAATATTCTCTCTCTCTCTCTCTCTCTCTCTCTCTCTCTCTCTCTCTCTCTCTCTCTCAGTCATGCACATGGACCACCTAGAAAAATAACTGGGCAGGACTGGAGTAGAGCTGGGGAGAGAGAGAGAGCTTCCCCGGCAAGCTCGAGGCCCTGGGTTCAATCTTCAGCTCCACAAAAAGCAGAAACTAAACAGATGGGCAGCCCGCACTCACGCTACAGTGACGATCAACCCTCCTTCTCCTTCCAATGTTGCATGAAGTCCTGGGAGGTGACTCAGCAGCTAAGGTGCTGCTGAGCAAGCCTGGCGACCCCAGTTTGATCCATGAAAAGATGGAAGGAGAAAATCTATTCCACAGGGCTGTCCTTTGACCTTCACAAGTACACCATGAGTGCCCCCAAATAACAATAAATAGTAACAATAATAATAATATTGTAAGTTATCTTAAGTGGTACTTCAGAGTTTTGGAGCACCCCCGCCCCTCACCATTATAACCCAGAACATGAAAACCCTTACATATACACCCGGCTGAAACACAATTTCACAAAAAGTATGGGGCACGTTGTGTTCTTTCTGTGAACTAAAAGGTCAAGCCTAGCTCGATTCCAGACCACAGCTTTAATGGGTCACAGCCACAGTTTGAAAAATGCTAGCTTACAGCAACCGGTCTCCTTTCCAGAGATGAAGAGGCCCAATTATGATTCTGCACCACGACTGTAGTGTTTACAAAGACGTGGTTCATTCCTGAATAAATAGGACAAGGGGACATCCTGTGATACAGGCACCATCTGTTCCAAAGCTTGCTGAGTTCTCTGAGCCATGAGCAATGCAAAATGAACAAGATGATGAGATGCCCTGAGCATCCGCTGTGGCCTCCAGGGCAGGTCCTGCTGGGAATCCTGGAGACTCAGGTCTACTTCCTCTCCCTGGAGAATTTTCACCCTTTGGATATTAGGGTCACACCCTCCCTGACTCTCACAGTCTTTATCTCTCTGATCTTTCTTGGCCACAGTCCTAGTTCATTATTATTTCTATGAAATGCATAAAATGAGCTAAGCCGGGAAAAGGTTATACCTAGGGCCTTTGAGTATCAATTTCTGGAAATGATCTTCTCACCTCTTATTTACCTAAAACACACACACATACACACACACACCAAAACTTACCACCATGACTCAGTACTGAGGCAAACACCTCTGCTGCCCCAGTACAGTCTGTACACAAAGTTTGAAATTTGCATGTTTGATGAGCCAACTTTTAGAAGGTGACTCTATGCCTTTTAAATGCTTGAGGGGTTAGGAGAGCTGAGATTGCCCCTTAGGTGTGCCCTTGACCACAAAGAGCAAAACAGAAATGATGTCGTCACTTTCGACGCTTATGATGGAATTCCTGTTTACCGAAGGGCTAGGGAAAGGACTCAGGCCCACAGCACAGGGATATTCTTGTCATATTGGCTACCATAGTAACAGTGGTCCATTCAACAACAGCAAAATGGTGTTTTTCTACTTTTCGCAAATTAAGTTTTTTTTTTTCTTTTTCCATGTTTGTATGTGTATGTGTGGTGGGCACGTGTGTATGGATGTTTTGGATGTGTATGGGCATACCTGAGATGAGGGGAGGGTATTGCATTCACATGTGTGTGACATACACATAAAGGCACATGGCTATTGTTGGAAATCTTCCCCCAACACTATTGCACCCTAGTTATTCAGACAAGGTATTATTCTTTTGGCCTGTTAAGGGGAAAGCCACACCCACTCCCGGCAACCCCTGACCTCTTGCCGCCATCTTGAATCTCTCTCTTCCTGTCCTTTCTTGGCATGTGTACACATATCTCTCTGTCTCTCTGTCTCTGTCTCTCTGTCTCTGTCTCTCTCTCTCCTTTCTCTTCTCCTTCTCTCTTTCTCTCCTCTAAGTAATAAATGTCCAGTTCTACACCTGCCTACTGTGTCTCTGTGCCTTTTACCCGCTGCGAGCTGTCTCTCCCCTGCTCACCACATGGCAGGACCAGCTCACCCGGGAGTGGCTCGTGACCCGCCTGGGAATCTTGGGTGACCCGCCGGGCTCCCACTGCTCTGTGAGCTCGCCACCTGCTCACATGGTCCCCGGAGATCTTGCAAGGACCCACAATTGTCTCTGCCTTGGGACTGGCTGCTCCCAGAGTCTGCTGCCTGCCTACTGCTGCCTGGGACCCATTTTTTAAAAAAACAACACAAGGTCTCTCAATCGACTCAGAGCTCACCAATACAGCTAGTCCCACTAGCTGGCTTATTCTAGGGATACCCTGTCTTTACCTTCTGAAGCTGGAATTATTGCATGCAGACCATCATGCTCATGTGGCGACTGTGTATGTTATGGGGATTCAAACTCCATTCACACTGGCACTGTGAACAGCTTGAACCACTGAGCCATGTCCCCAGCCCACAAAAGTTATTGGGTGCCATCATGACACTATAGGGCGACTGAAGCCCGAATGAGCTGTGAAACTACGTATTTCCATCCCAAAAGCACTAGAGGTAATTTCTTTCATAACCAGTAAAATGACATAATCCCCCTCCCAAACCTGTCCTCTGCTCCCCAGAAAGAACTTCCTTTTGCCATTGCACATAAAACTCATTCTAACTTTCAGCCAGAGCTGGAGGCGCAGGGATGTGACATCAGGCAGTCTTACCAACTCTACTAACATCCCCTCAAGCTTTGGGGGCCCTGTGCTAGGTGACTGCTGGAATCTTGCCAAGCATCAGTTCCACTTTGCAGCTGACATCATGACCATGGCATATTATGCTGTTAGCTTTACACCCTGATTATTAAAACAGGAAATGAGGTCACACACTGCCCGAAGCCAGACGGGAGTTTGCTTCACCCAAACACATATTATAGGACCTAATTTGGGGGTCTTCCGATGGGGCCTGAATGACTGTGATGTGGGGAAGAGGTATTTTCCAAATCACTTCCTCCTCCTACCCCATCGTACCACACAGGCTAAATTTACAGAAGCAGCAGCTAAATGCCAGTGTCTACTTTATGACATAAACAAGCAAAACTCACCCTGCCCTAGCCTTAGCGAAGGGTAGAGGCCTCCCTGCTGGGAACTCCATTCAGTTTAAGAAGCTCATTCACTTGGTCCAAGTGTTTGAAGATGTGAGTGTAGAAAGGCAATGTATGCAGGAGTGGACTTCATCATGGTTTTCACATTTTACATTTTCCTGCCATAGGGAAACACTGTGTACAGTCTGGCCCAGAGAGACTTAAGCATAAGATGTTAGATTCTCTTACCCACGTGCCTTAGTCAAAATGCTTTCTTCTCTGAAGCAGGTAAAAAGAATGTTCTCGCAGACCAGCTTCTTCTGTGTGGGGTGAAAAGGCAGGACTCTGAGAGCCTGGGGACAGCAGCTGAACATCTGGCTGTTCCCTGTGGAGATGAACAGGAAACTCTATGACACTCTCAAAACAGTACACCTGCATCAAGAGCTGCACAATGGTGCGGGCTTTAGAACGGGCCAGGCTTTCTCTGATACCACAGGTGCTCCAGGAAGGCTCTGAAGGGAGGGCAACTGAGAGGGAAATGTGGCGCTACCAGGCTGTCCTGCAACATTTAACTGAGTCAAAGAGAGATGGAGTTTAAGATTGCTTGAAAACATGCATGACACTTGGACCTCTGGGGCAAATCTGAGAGGGCAGAAAGCACCCAGCACCAACCTCAAAAGCAGGAACAGGAAGTAGAAGCATCTACCCCTGATGGTGCACTAACATCCATTTATTAATCATTTACTGTCTATGAGTCAGCATTAAAGCAAGAGACAAGATTCGCATCAATAATGTGAACAGGGAGGTCTTAATGGCTAAGGGAGGGAAAGAAATCCTTAGAGATCTAAGGAATACTGCAAAGACAGGTGCAAGGAGCAGCTGCTATTCCCAGAACTGAAGAGAGGAAGCAAGAAACTTGAAACTGGTGCCCCCTCAATGAAGAGATGCGGGCTGTACTGGGAGCATGTGTCTGTAGCCAACTGGATGGTGCTTTAGGAAGCTTCCGATCGGAATGCTGGTGAAGCTCTGCAGATGCAACTTTCTAGACAGTAATAACAGAGACTGTGTGCCACCAGGTCTCCATAGACACTGCCCCAGCAAGAGGGGAAGCCCCAGGAGCCACAACAAAAGCCCTTCTCCAAAAGCGTCCCTCCAGCGCCCTCTACTGGCAACCCTCACAACACTGGTGGAGGAGAAACGTTTGCGTTCCTGCTCCAGGGTCCCAAAGCAAAGACAGAGTGGGGATTGGGAGCAGACAGGTCATAAACAGACGAGGCATAATCATAGATAATCATATCATAGATAAACATAGCTCCTACACTGTGCCAGACTTACAGGGTTTGAAGATTAAAAAAAAAAAAGTATGGTCCTTCCTCCGAGAAAACATGGTGCTGGAGAAAATCTCTATCAAAGTGTTGATATTTTTGGATTCCTTCAAATTAAAGAATGTTACTCGAAGGTGGGCACAATGGTGCACACCCATAGTCCCAGCACTTGGGAGGTGCTGAGGCAGGAGGATTATGAGCTCAAGACTACATAGTAAGACCGTATTTAAAAAAAAAAAATCAAACTAACAAAAGTTACTAATTCTCTAATCATCTCAGAAGAACTTCTTCAGGGGATTAGTTATCACCTAATTTAAATAACCTTGGGGCTGCAGAGATGGTTCAGCTGTTAAGAGCACTTGTTACTTTTGCAGAGGATCCAGGTTTGATTCCCAGCGCCCACATGATAGCTAACAACTGCCTGTAACTCCAGTTCCAGCAAATCCAGTGGTAGACTATGGTGGTTTGAGAACGGCACCGTGAGTTTATATGTTTGACTATTGAGGTAGTTTGAATGTAATTGGCTCCCATAATCCCAAAGGGAGTGGCACTATTAGGAGGTGTGGTCTTGTTGAAATGGGTGTGACCTTGTTAGAGGAAGTGTGTCCTCTTGTGGGCGGGCTTTGAGATCTCTTTCGCTCAGGCTTCACTCAGTGAGATAGAGTCCATTTCCTGTTACATTCTGATCAAGATGTAGCCTGCACCAAGTCTGCCTTCACACTACCATGCTCCCTGCCACGGCAATCATGAACTGGATGTCTAAACTGTAAGCAAGCCACCTCAATGAAATGTTTTCCTTTGTAAGAGTTGCTGTGGTCATGGTGTCTCTTCACAGCCATAGACACCCTGACTAAGACACTGGCCACAGACTCCTGTCATTCCCCCAACCATAAGCCCCAGATAAACCTTCCCTCTGTAAGTTGCTGTAGTCATGGTGTCTTACACAGTGAACGAAAAGGAACTGAGACACATGCATGCAGGAGAGACACTCGTTACACAGCAACAAAATATAAACCAATCTAAAAATTTTAAATCAGCCTAGATCAAAATAGATTGAAGAAGACTTTTTTGAAACCGACTGCCAGACATGAAATCTTGGCTCCTCTATTAACTGACTTTGTAACTTTGGGAAAGTCACTTGTACTTAATCCATGGTATACCGAATCCAAGGGTGCTGGCTTTTTTTTTGTTTGTTTGTTTTTGTTCTGCCCATATGACTCCTCATATATTTTGAATTGATTTTTTATTGTTTTTATTGAACTATATATTTTTTCCGTTTCCCTCCCTATTTCCCTTCTTCCTTTCTACCCTCTCCCATGATCCACATGTTCTCAATTTACTCAGCTCTTCTCTTTTTCTACTTCCCATGTAGATTAGATCCATGTATGCTTCTCTTAGGGTCCTCTTTGTTGTCTAGGTTCTCTGGAGTTGTGATTGTAGGCTGTTTTTTCTTTTTTGGTTTACGTCTAAGAGACATTTATGAGTGAGTATCTATAGCCCTGTGACTCTGAGACGGTTGGCATCTGAAGGTAATAGCTCTGCTTGCAAGGTTCCATCCTGCCTCTGCTATGTGTAGTCCGTATGGGGGAGCTGCAAAAAAACCCTCAGCCTTCCCACTCCCTGGCCTGTCAGTGATTTGACACCATCCCGGGAGGGGCACATTGGTTAAGTTGGTCATTTAATCATTTGTGCAGCCTTTCAACATTTTTCCAAGACAGGGTCTTGTTGTGTGGTCCGGACTAGATTTTACACTCCCTCCTTCTCTACCTCTCAAGTGCTAGGAGTATAGACATACAATATACTTCATTTTTTTTTTAGTTTTTTTTTTGTTTGTTGGTTGCTTTGTTGTTTGTTTTTCTAGACAGGGTTTCTCTGTGTAGCCTTGGTTGTCCTGGAACTTACTCTGTAGACCAGGCTGGTCTCAAACTCACAGAGATCCACCTGCCTCTGCCTCCCAATGCTGAGATTAAAGGCATATGCCACCACTGCCCAGAGTCAATACCATACTTCTTAATAACTAATAATTATATATCAAGCCTGGAGATGACAGTGGTGCACCACAAAGTTCTTTGCTAGAGCTTATTGGTGAGTATATCATTCTCCAAATCTTGGCCATTTTCATACTGCTTCTCAAAGGCTTGTTTGCCACATTAGCCCATTATCTGAGGGTGGAACCTCTAACTCAGGCAATTTATCTATTTATTATAAAATTATTATTTAAGATAGATTCAGTTGTATCTACTTCAGGGCCATAGTAAGATATGTTCACAAAGGGTTATTAATTGCCAGTAGACTGTGCACATTTTTTAAAAGCATCCATTAAGAGACCCACAGCCCATAAGCTCTCTTTGTGAATGAGCCACCTTTACTAGGTGAGTGTAGCTACCAAGCCTCATCAAAGAGGCTTCTCCTTCCAGCAACCTCAAAACCACAGCTGGACACAATGCTGAGATCACGGGGAGTCCATCCCCAAGAGATACATCTACATATCAGCTCTGCATTGAAGGTTCCAGGAACATCAAGGAAGAGGAGGCAGAAAGAGTGGAAGAGCCAGAACACCAGGAAATCTGCTGTGAAACAGCTGCTCTTAGAAACGATGCATAAACAAGACTGCAAAAGCATCAATATCAATAGACATGCGAATGAGGAAGGGGGAAATTTTCACAGGGTCCTACCCTTTGGACAAAGAACAGCAGGGGACTACGGACTGCTTAGAGAAGCCACTTCCAGGGAAGAGTCCCCTTGTTGGTTGTCCAATGCAGTGTGGTCAGCCTTGAAATCATATATACACCACCAACAAAAACTAATTCAGCACACACACATACATATATGTGTGTATACCTATATATTTGTGTATATACATATATATATATATTTGTGACTATATATACATATGTATGCAGCAATCAAAGAAAGAGAGGCTATCAGTTTGAGAGGGATGGGAGGGGTTGAAGGGACGATACCTGGGAGGAGCTGGAAAACAGAAAGGGAGGGGGAAAGTGATGAGTTAATATTTTAAAATATGAAATAAAAGTATACATTAAAATAAATATATAGCCAACATTAAAATGAACATCTGTGTATCATGTGTCCCACATAGACACTCTGCTTCAGGATGAACTTTGTACAAAAGCTCACACAGAGAAATATATCCAACATTCTCGGCCATAAAACAGTGGGTTTTAACTCACTTAAGAGATGTCTTGAGGAAGTAGGCTGACATCGAAGGCAGAGCAGAAACTGACCCAGATGAAGTATGAGCAAGGCCTGTAAAGAACATTCCAGACAGAGGGAGCAGCCAGGCCAAGTCCCTGAGAGAACACACTAACAGTGAGACTCAAGTGTCAAAACCAGGCAGGGGTGGGGAGCATGGCATGAACTAGACTGTCCAGGGAGAGATAGAGAAGAAAGTTGAGGCAGAGGGAGCTTCACTAGCAACATCTGTAAAGAACTGTGCACACAGCTGAACTGTAACACATCTCTAGACTGGCTGCCAAAGAACACAAATAATCAGGATCCGTATGCATGTATCTGGCCTGGGTTCAAATCCGAGAGTCTGTGAAATGTATTCCAGGCTTGAAAGTTTGGAGGCTGAGGTTACATTTGTTAAATATTTAGATCTTCTACCGAGGCTTTTGTTCATTATATCCAGCAGGTGGAGTACAGGAAAATGCTGTTGGTTCATAACAAATTCCCTTACACACAAAACCGAGACAAAGTTTTCCCCATGACCGTGAGTGACAGTTGAAACAGGAAGAAGTGGAAATAAAAACATGGCAGAATCGGCTTCTTATTGCTAGGACTCCAGATAGTCTGCACTTGGTGCTTCTGTTCAAGTTTGGGGAGCTTTATTATTAATCAATCCGAAAAGAAACAAAGCAGTTTGAAAACAGTCACACATCGAAACCCAGATGGCAGCTGGGAATCTCTTCAGAGATGGCACTAGCTCCAGAGTTGGGCAAGGAACTGAATGGACAGAGACATCTTTATCTGGGTAAAAAAACAGAGAACAGCAAGCCTTTCTCACAGACTAAAGGCAGAAAACACAACAGCTTGGAACACACTGAAAAAACTATTCCCTGAAAGTCTCTAGGTCACATGGTGAACCCCAGGGAGAGCAAAACAATGGGTTAAGGAATGTATGGAAATTATTTCGGATTCTCCGGTTCCTGTAAGAAATATGGCAGATTCTTTATCATGACCACTATGAATTGATCTTGTTCCCTTCAGTAACAGGATGGAGACCAATCTGTTTGACAATCAAACAATACAACAGTTCCTGCTATGGAGGAAGGCTATTAACAGACCCTGAAGAATCAAACAGAAAATGCTAATGAGGTGTTCACACTGCTGGAGAGTGTGATATACACATGTGTCATTAGAATATAGCGTGAGGATGCTGACAGAAATGTGTGCAGGATGCTACAGGAACACAGGTAGGAGGAAGAATTCTGTCCAGGGGAGCGAGAGAAAGCTTCCCAGAGGATTAACTTGGATTAGCTGTGTCTAAGAGATGAACAGTCGCAATGGCTTGTCTGCTATGTGCCACCCAAATGCACTTTGCTGAAGCCTCCTCACCAATACTACAGTGTTGAAGGGTGACTGGGTTATGAGGGCATTGTCCTCATCAATGGGATCCGTGCCTCTATGACAAAGACTCTGAAGACCTTCCTTTTTCCTGCCATTACAGAACACTATGACAAAATCTCAAAGAGCTATACTGTCATCGGTGATGGGAAGGGCTAGAGAAACACGCTATCAGCCTAGAGCTAAGGCATCTCTGCGGGCATCAGGGGGAAAAGCTCTCCTTGGGGCTATGATCACTGTCTTGTCCTCAAGAAGACTGGGGACACGCGTGTATATGATCTGCCTGATGCAGGAACTCTCAGCCTGAGAGACAAACACAAAAATTGGCCTGTGACCTTTGAAGAACACTGAGCAAAGGCAGAGAGAAAACTCTACAGGCTCAAGTCAGGGCTCCATGTTTACTGCACATCTAATCGGTCGCTCACAACCCGAAAACTACTTAGAAAAGTACTGGAAGAGATGCTCATGGGGAAATGGCACCACTAATACATGAGAACTTCAGGAGCTGAACTAACAGATATACATAAGTCCTGTCCGTTGTTCTGTCTCCTTTTCTCTTTCTACCCCATCCCTCCCTTCCTTCCTTCCTTCTTTCCTTCCTTCCTTCCTTCTTTTTTATCTTTGAAGTAGCATCTCATGTTCTATTCCAAACTGACCATAGCTTAGGCTGCCCTTGAATTCCTGGTTGTTCTTCCTCAGCCACCCAAGGGGAAGGATTACAGGTATGAGCTACTGCGCCATGCTCAATATAACTAACTTTACAGTGATCAAACACATTTTTTATAAAAAGACTTAATTTTGAAGAACACAGAGGCCATCACAAAACAAAACAGATTTAACTCAGAAAGGAACTAACTCGGGATTTTTTAACGGAAAAATAGAAACAATGGACTTCTGAGTCTAATGGGCAGAATTTTCAGAATGGTGGGCAACTCAATGGTCATGAAAGATATAGAGCATAAACTACCCAGAATCCCTCATCAGAAGCTAAACCATGCAGATGGGGTAGAGACCCAAAAGGACCTAGTGAGAAAATGGACAGACACCAAGAAGAAATCTGATCCTGGATAGATGACCGGTCCTGCATCTAAGCCAAGTATAGATCCCATCTATGAGCAAGTCATGTGGCAAAAACAATGAAATCTTTAAAAAGTGTATTTATTGCTAGATGGTGGTGGCAAACACCTTTAATCCCAGCACTTGGGAGGCAGAGGCAGGCAGATCACTGTGAGTTCAAGCCTGGTCTACAGAGTAAGTTTCAAGACAGGCTCCAAAGCTACACAGAGAAACCCTATCTCAGAAAACAAACAAAAAAACGTGCATTTGCTTGTATTATTATTAATTTGTGTGTGTGTGTGTGTGTGTGTGTGGGTGTGTGTGTGTTCATTTGTGTATATGCATGGGGAGGGCAGAGAGTGACACTGGATATCTTTCTCTAATCACTCTCTACCTTTAAGAAAAATATATTTAAGCCAGGCTTTAGTGGCAATACGCCTTTAATCCCAGCACTTGGGAGGCACACACAGGTGAATCTCTGCAAATTTAAGGCCAACCTGGTCTACAGAGGCAAATTCCAGGACAGCCAGGACTACAACAGAGAAACACTGTCTCGAAAAAACCACAAAAAGAAATATACATTTATTTATTTGTGTGTGTGTGTGTGTGTGTGTGTGTGTGTGTGTGTGTTCGTGCGCGCGCTTACGACCAGGTGCACCACAGTGCATGTGTAGAGGTCAGGAAATAATTGTGGGAGTTTCGGGATCAAACTCAAGATTTCAGGCTTGGCAGCAGGCACCTTTACACACTGAACCATCTTTGCTGGCCCTTCCCATTATCTTTGGAAACATAGGCTCTCATTGAACCTGGCACTCACTGATTGGATAGACTGGCTAGCCAATGAGCTCTGGAGAGACTCATGTCTCCACCCCACCACCACCACCACTCCCTGCATTAGGGTTACAGAGGTTTATGCCCTCACCCGGCTTGTATGAGGATTCTGGAGACTGAGAGTCACGTGTGCATGGCGGATACTTTATCAACTGAGCTGTCTCCTGACTCTAAAAAATTAAATCTTCTAGGCTTAAAATATCAAAGATAGAGGTCAAAACTATCAAAAAGCAGGGGGTGGGGCACACCTTAGAAACAAGACAATCTGAGAATGACTTCTCTCACTGCTGAATACTCAGCTAACCACCAAATGACATAGAACAGGTGAATCCCCAAGGAGCCAGGGGGAAATGCCAGGATATGAAGCCATAGAACAATGGCTCTGGGCCTGTCATACAGCACAAGGGTGATCTCCTACTCAACCCAAAATGGAATGATCCTCAGAAGAACATAACACAATCTAGAGCTGCCATAATGTATTTTTCTACAAGGCCCAATTTTCCACCAGAGTTACTGCATGCGCCATGACACACTGAACTGCACTGTACTCAGGGGAAGAGCCGCCCACAGAAACAGCTGTGAGTAGTTCCAGATGGTGGGTTAAGAGGCAAAATCTTTAAAGTAGTTAGTAAGCCAAACTCAAAAAAAATTAGAGGAAAATATGATGTACTGAATGAACTGTTAGGAACTCTAAACTCAGAAATGGAAACTAAAAGACAAAATAAAAACAGTAATAATAATAGAGAAAGCTAGAATGAAAATGAACGAAACTGAAATTATGTAAGTCCACTATACACGGTCAACAAAAAGCTGGGGACAGACACATCAGTGAACATAAAGACACTAACAGATGCCAGACCCAAACAGCAGAAAGAACACCTAGAGTCCCAACCCTTGGAAGGTGAGGCAGAAGGATTGCTAGGAGTCCAAGGCCAAGCAGTGCTACATCACAAGACCCTGTCTCAAAAAAGAAAACAAGACAAGGAACAAAGCTGATTAAAACATGAAGAAAGCCTAGGAGACCTAACAATATCTAAATGCTCAAGACACAGATCACTCCAGTTACGGAATGAGGTGGTCCTCATGAGATGGCTCAGTGGGTAGAGGCCCTAACTACACCATCGGAGCAACCTGAGTTCTATCCTTCAAGTCCATATAGACGTGAAAAAGAGAAAACAGACTCCTCCAAATTGTGCTCTGACCTACCACATGCACACACACACACACACAAACCAATGCCAGGAATAAACTCATAATAATAGAAAATTAATTTATTAAGAAAATTTAAAGAGGCCAGGTATGGAGCACATACCTTTAGTCCCAGCACTCAGAAGGTAGAGGCAGGTGAATCTCTGTGAGGTCGAGGCCAGCCTGGTCTACACAGAAGAGGTCCAGGCCAGCCTTGTCTACAAAGAGAGAGGTCCAGGCCAGCCTGGTCTACACAGAAGAGGTCCAGGGGCAGCCTGGTCTACACAGAAGAGGTCCAGGCCAGCCAGTGCTTTTTCTTAAATAACAAACAGAAAATTTAAAGAACTATTTCGTAAACTTCCCAAAAAGACTCAAGGAAACTGGGGGGCGGGGGTGATGAAAATGTCCACTCCGAGTGTAGTGGTGGTTTACACAGCCATTAAAACTCCCCAACTGCAGAGTATAAATGTCTGTATAAAATGTGTCTTATACCTTATTTTAAAAGGGAAGTGGGAGAGAAATGGGAGTCAACCGTCAAGAGCACGCCCTACTCTTCTAGAAGCTGATTCCCAGTAGGTTACACCCTCCTGGAACTCCAGCTCCCGGGACATACTGCCTGGCCTCCATGGGTGCCTGTACCACAAGCACATATCTACACACGGGCACACACAAAATTAAAGCAGAGAAACGAATCTTTTAGAAAAGAAATGAAATAGAACACTGCCTGCCATTTAAAAACCCTAAGTATGTAAACATCTAAAGAGACTATGAGTGAACATAAAAATAGCTCACAAAGAGAGTATCCGAACATAGGACGGTCAGATAATGACAGGTACAGAGGCATGAAAATGAGAAGGGGGCACAAAGGTGCAGGACGAGGAACCAACAGACCATGGGAGGTGGGGGTGGGGGTGAAAAGTCTACACAGTGAGTGATACCAGTTTGATGAGAAGCAAGAAGCCAAAGATCCCAGAGGCTCAGGATGCCCCGCACAGAGCCACATCCGTAAGGCAGTGCAACAGGGGGACCGTCCTAGCTGCATCTGGAGGGAAGGGTGGTCACGTATCACGTGGCGGTTGCAGCAGCAGCTGACTTTTCAACACAATCGCCATCGTAGGCGCAAAGAAAGAAAAGGCCTGTCTTCAAAGAGCTGAGCGAGCATAACCATTAACCTCCCCGCCGTGGGGACCCCGTTACCACAGTAGGTCACTTCTGCACTTCCGCTTCCGGCTTTCTCATTACCTCTTTGCTCCCAGCCCTTCAAAATATGTACAGTCTTGAACTGTGAAGGGATTTTATTTTAAGTAAACAGCGGTTAATGTGCGTGAGGTGTTAATGGCATGGCAGACTACTGTGAATGGACAGTGTTGATCCAAGTCATTTTTATATAACTAAAATATGCACACATACGTAAAGCAAGGTGAAAACTTCTTATGTGTATATTTTATACAACTATTAAAACTAAACAGTTATTTGATATATAAAAGACTTGTTTATAATTTTTTAAACAATTACAAAGCCAATAAAAACACACAGTATGAACACACAGATGGCAGAACGTGCTCTCTTCCCACCTGTGGGATGGTCAGGCTGCTTTCAGAGTCTTAGGTGCTGGGGGTAGCAGCGTAGCTGTGCATTTTCTGTACAGCTCACATCCAATAGTGGAGTGGCTCTGAAGGAACCAGGGTTAGAGTCAGGCTTCTGGGGTTGAAATCCACGTGTGACATGGGTGGGTGACTTACGGTCCTGACCGTCTGTCTGCCTGTTGTATGGTGAAATGGGGAACACACAGGGCTGCCATGGGGGTTCAGGGAAGAACACGAGGAAAGCACTCAGCCTGCACTTAGCACGTACGAAAGGGCTTTTTGTGACATGGCTCTCAGAGCGGAAATCTGGGCTTCTGGATGGTTTTACCTCTCCTCCTGTACCAACTTTTTTGTTTGTTTGCTTGCTTATTTGTTTCATTTTTCGTATTAGGAATCAAATCCTACCCCAGCCCTATTCCATTTTGAAAAACTAGTCAGCTTTAAGGAATATTCACCCCCCCACACACCAAAAAAAATCCATTTGAGGAAAAACTCAATAAAGCTAGGATACACAGAAGTACTCACTGCAGCGAAATGCCAATGCCCAAGCTCCAGGCTCTTTGCACGGCCATTTTATTCTATAGAAGTCTCTTCCATTTACTTTGCCTTGGAAGAGCTTTGGTCCTTGTGGGAGCACACCCCTGGGACCTGCAGAAATGTGACCATAGTGCAGCAGTGGGGATTCAGAGTAAGTTAACAGTGCTTTTAAAGTTTCTTCCTGAAACACCAACACCACACACACACACACACACACACACACACGCACACGCACACGCACACACCAGCATACTGGAAATGTAATCATTTAAGCCAACTGAATTACTTGGGCTGAGAATCTTCAACTTCCTGGAAAGCTAGGGTAGGATGTGATGAAAGATTTGTTACGTTTAGAAACAAAAGAACACTTTTAAACACAGGAAAGGAGGGTTATTTAGTCTACAAAGAGGACAGACCCAACTGTACGGAAGAACTTTATAACTTTAGTTTCTGTGGGGTTGAAATTTATGCTAGGAAATGCTGGACGGAGCTCCTGCCATTACTGCTTGGTTTATCAATGAAGGGGAATTCACTAGGGAAAGGAGCAACCGTGGAAGAAACCCCTCCTATTGTTTAAAGACATTAAGTAGTTGGCTGGAGTGTAGTGATAATTGTAATCTATTCCCTGATTGTGACAGGGTCTCACGTAGTCCAAGATGGCCTCAGATTCATTCTGTGTCCAAGGATGACCTTGAGTTTCTGATCCTCCTACAACTACTTCCCAAGTGTTGAGATTACTAGCCTGTGTCACTGTACTGAATGTATGTGCTGCTGGGGCTTGAACTCTGGGCTGTGTGCATGGTAGACAAGTACTCTACCAACTGCACTCCATCTCCAGCCCTCCCCAGGTTCTAACTGTCTCAACTAGCAATTACTCTAAAGGGTGAGGAATTACCTGAGTTAGTGGGGTGTAGGTGGGTGTAGACCCAAGCAAGCAAACAGCATTCCACAGGCTGAGGAAGCAAAGATCACCTCTAGACCCAAGCAAGCAACATACCCCAGGCTGAGAAAGCAAGGACAGAGACCAGCGTCACTGCTGGCCTTCAGCCCTTCCCTGAGTGTCTACTGAACTCACAACCAACCTGAGGGCCCCTTCTTCTCTTGGGGAGACTGAAGCAGTTAGTCTAAACAAAAAAAAAACTAATGGAATTTATTCCTCAAATCTTTATAAATATAAAGAACAATGACTGGACTCAGGCAAAATACCAGATTTTTAGAAACTGGCATCTCCCTCCTTCTAAGAGTTTAAATTAAAAAGTAAAGGTGAAGAAGAAATTGGAATCAGGAATTCTAATATAATTAGTCTATTACTGTACATAGTAATATACTCACAATAGCCAAAAATGGAAAACAACCCAAGCGGCACAGAAATGTAGAAACAAACAAAAAATATATCTACATGTTATATGATGTATAATTCAGTCTTTAAGATAAGTGAAGCAAACCTGGCTTCTTGGAGCATGCCCACACTCCAGCACTTTGGAGATAGTGGCAAGAGGATCAGGAGTTTAAGGGAATCCTCAATTATGGATGGAATTCCAGGACAACAGGATGATGTAAGACTCTATCAGAAGGAAAATTTTTTTTTAAAAGTGCTAACACAGGCTACAGCATAAGGTGAAATTTGAAATCATTAAGCTAACAGCAAAAACAAGACTCATGGGGGCTGGAGAGATGGCTCAGAGGTTAAGAGCACTGCCTGCTCTTCCAAAGGTCCTGAGTTCAATTCCCAGCAACCACATGGTGGCTCAAACCATCTGTAATGGGGTCTGGTGCCCTCTTCTGGCCTGCAGGCATACACACAGACAGAATATTGTATACATAATAAATAAATATTTGAAAAAAAAGACCCTATTTAAAAAAAAAAAACAAGACTCATAAGATCACATATTGCACAAGTCCATTTATATTGGATATCTAGAAATGAGCAAAATCATAGAGCAAGAAAAACTACAGATTGCCAGGAGCTGAAGGGAATGGAGGTTATTGCTTAATGTTTTAGCAGTTTCTATTTAGATGCAGAAAAAGTTTCGGAAATCAAATAGCAATAGTTGCACAACACTGAATGCAATCAATGCCACCAAACTATACACCTAAAAACAGTTAAATGAACTAATATGTTTTAATCTATAACGTTGTTAAGTATGTGTGCAATGCATAGTTAAGGTATGTTTATGTAGATAGATATGCCACACTTTTTTTTTTCAAAAAAGCAGAGACCCAAATAATTAGAAGCATTCCAAATATCCTTCATCAAATGAAAGAATGCAAAAAACTGGCACATCTATATTTTGGAATAAAATGGAACAAATTAATACCACATAAGAAAAAGATGCATTAAACACAAGGGCATTAGGTCAACTGAGTCACATTCTCAAAATGGGACGGAGACCACACTGGTGGCTCCCAGCGTATCGTGGAGGATGACAAAAGGAAGTGCTTTGGTGTGATGGGAGCTGATTGCAGTGGAAATAAATACCGTGAATTTGTACAGCTATAAAAATGCATGGGTGCTAGTCATCAAAACGTCTAAAGTCAAGCTCCAGAAAGGTGTGGTAGAAGACCTGACAATTATCGCTTCTGTTGCCCCATACCCGCCCGTAAGTGCTGCTTCTCCCAAGTTACTTGGTTTCCCATGGACTTCTCCATCGGCCAAAGATCATATCTGGGAAACATGCCTTGTAAAATTGTAACAAAGGGTCCATATTTCTATTCTTAGAAGGGGCCCGTTTCCCTGCATGTCATCCATCTGCAATCAGCTTGTCTTTTCATCTTTCATGTTTTTCCGGTACAAAACTTTTTCACTTGGGAACAAGAAATGTGGCTCTGTCCCAGAGATAACGTCCGCAGAGTCCTGGGAAACATCAGGCCATATATCCAACACAGCATGAACAGGTGCTCCATCCTTCTCCAGAGGGAAAACTTGGAAGACGTGTGTTCTCGCAGCTCAATTACCCTAGGTGTTTAAGGACAGAATCCCCGAAAGTTTCATTTGTGACTCTGGAAGCAGCCTGTTTCTCAAGATTCCAAATAGATCCTATCAAACAGACATAAAAGGCTGTTGGGAATTCTAGATCCAGACCTCTGGTCTCAAGAGAAGAACACCAAGTGAAGGCTCCCAGCTATTTTATGTATCCATGATAATTTATGCTGCACTGGCTTCTCTGGCCTCGGGAAGCCCTGTGGGACATTATTTATGGCAGCTGCAGGCAGCTGCAAGGCTATGAACTGGAAGAACTGGGGAGGAAGCAAGCCAAGCACCCTGCTTTATCTCCCTGTGTACTTCCTTGCTTCCCCTTGCTGTGCTGGGCTGTCACCCAGTGAGTGAGTATTTTACAAGCAAGCCATTCATCAGAGCTCCTAATTAGGAAGTTGGAAGGCAGGCGCTGGAGCCTGTCTTGTCATCTTCCAACATCATCACTGGTCTAAGAGGGGGAGGCTCAGGAGCAACTTCGAGGGATCATTCCTTACGCTCAACAAAAGAAACAGTAGCACTTGGCTTTAAGAAATGACCCACACCCGCACCCCTTCTGACCACGAGCATTGTGCCAGGTCATGAACCAAACAGGAACGCCATGACAAGACGAGGAAGAAGTGCTAGGCTTTCCTAAATGTAGGAACATCCACCTTTACCCAAAGGAAAGGAGAGAAAGCAAGAAAAGTGGCCCATTTTCTGTTGGCCTTTTAGTAAGGATGACTTCCCGACTGCTCCCTGCATGAGACACCTAAAAAAGCTACACGTTTGTGAATTTTGAAATGAGACCAAGTATTCCTTTTTTTTTCTTTTACTCAACTGAAAACTCGTGTGTGTGTGTGTGGTGTGTGTGTGTGTGTGTGTAAAAAGCCTGCATTTTAAATACATAAATAAACCTCAGGGATATAGGTCACATTGAAGCCATGTCCATTTATCCCATGACTGGTGAACCCAAACTGAAACTATTCACGCAACCAAACTTTTCTTCCCCCACCCCAAGTCTGACTCCAGGAGGGAGAAATGAAACTTTGCTGAAACAGGCTCCTGGTGAGAATAGAAGGAAATAGGCCCAAAAGGTCTTGCAAAGCCCTGGAAACATTCAAAACTAGATTTTATCTGACTCCATGACACTCCTGCTTGCCCACAGGGACCAAGGTCCCTTTCTTTGTTGATCCCCTATTAAAAGAAAAGCATAGAGTGGGCTGGCAAGATAGCTCAGTGGGTAAAGTCACTTGCTGCTAAGCCAATAGCCGAGATCTGTAAATAGAGGAGATTTAGGGCAAAGGGTCCCTTCTAGGAGTAGAAATATGGACCTTCTACTGTAAGTTCATGAGACATGTCTCCCAGCTAGTGATCTTTGGCCAGTTTTAAGATATAGAGAAATCCATGGGAAATGGAGAGGGTCTTGAGAGAGGGGTGTAAGGGAGGAAGTTTATGGGGTGTTGTTCAGCAATAATAGCAATTGCTGTCATTTCTTCTACTCCACATTTTTTTTTTTAAAAAAAAAAACAGACCCCAGAACCCACATGGTGGAACAAAAGAACTAACTCCTGCAAGTGTTCTCTGATCTCTGTGCATACAGACACAGGCATACACACACTCACTAAATAAGTAAATAAAATGCAACAGAAATACTTTTACAGAAAGATTCAAAACTTATTTTTAAAATCAAATGAACCACTAAGAAGCTAAAGATATCTATCTGTTTCATTCGGTCTAAAGCAAAGTTAGCAGAATTCTATTATTTCTGTTTCTGGATCTCTCCAGAAGGTTCTAATAGGCCCCTTTGTGGTCTAGTAGAATGGAGAGGATGTCTGCTGTGGGACAATGGTCTGTACCCTGTCACTTGTATTTTAAATAAACGCTGATTGGCTAGTAGTCAGGCAGGAAGTATAGGCGGGGCGACCAGGCAGGAAGTAGAGGCAGGACAATGAGAATTCTGGGAAGAGGGAAGTTTCAGTCTTCAGTCATTACCCAAACACAGTGGAAGCCAGAAACAGAGCAAGCAAGATATAACTGCCTCACCGAAAAAGGTAGCAAGCTACGTGGCTAAACAGACAAGTATTATGGGCTAATATAAGTTATAAGAGTTAATAAGAAGCCTGAGATACTAAGCCAATCAGCTTATAGTTAATGTAGACTTCTGTGTGTTTGTTTGGGACTAAATGGCTATGAGACCTGGTGGGACAGAAACTTCAGTCAACAGATGCTAAACATGGCAGAAACACCAGACATTTTATTTCGTTTTCTCAAAAACTCATGGTGCACTTGGGCATATTGCTAGACAAGCAAGAATACTAATGTATGATAGAAATATTGACATTGGAGATGAAAAAAAATGATGAAAAGCAGAGATCTGTAGAACAGGCCAAGAGCATTCGTACAAACCATAGGTTGTTCCACTGGAGAATTATGGAATGATACAGGCCCATGTCCTCCCCGTCTTCCACAATCTCTTTAGGTTGGCCTTTTCCTCAGGGTCCATAAGGGCCTCTTCTAGCCATCATGGGTAGCTATAGTTATTCCCATGCCTTCAAGGAAACTTCAAGACTGATTCCCAACCTGCATCTGAGCTCCTGTAGAGAGTTGTGGGCCAGTTGGTTCACCCACTGAGCACCAACTGGTGGGTAATAAACCACCCGCTTTCCTTTAGTCCCTATCTGTTTCCCTTCCCATACTGACCAGGAAGATTCTGAACCCCAAAGTACAAAATGGTTCCTGTGCTGTTTTCTCAGTCTTGGGAGGCCAGAAATCATCATATCATATAGACATGCCCACTCAACCCTGGGTTGGGAGAACAGGCATGGGGAAGGGCACTCCTTGCTGGTGGAGATGATAGGAAGCAGTTTTCAAAAGACAGGAAGGGGCTGTCTAAGGTTAGAGAGGCTGATCACAGGATCCTCCAAGGATTCCCAGGAGCTTTTAGTACCTACGCTTTCTGTAATTGTTTATAAGACCTGCTTTGTGTTTACAAGATATTGTTACAAAACATACATAAACTTTGTTTAAGAATTCATGGCATCTTATAGCTTGAACTGGCCATCTCCTGTTATGGGATATTTGTACACCGTGTGAAGATATATGTTATGATTGGCGTAATAAAAAAAGCTGAACAGCAGCAAATAGCTAGGCAAGAGAGATAAGCAGGAACTCTGGGCAGAGAGAGAGAGAGAGGAGGTAATAGAGAAAAACAGGAGACACCAAGACCCAGAACGAGTCGAACACACAGAATAGGAGAGAGGTAAAAAGCAAGGTGGCAGAACATAGATTAATATAAATGGGTTAATTTAAGTTATAAGAGCTAGTTGAGAAAAACCTAAGCTAAAAGCCAAGCTTTCATAATTAAAATAAGTCTCCATGTCATTATTTGAGGACTGGTAGTCCCAACGAAAAAGTGTGCACAATCTCCTATGATCACACTGTGACTGTACCAACTGTCATCAGAGAGCCTTCATCCAGTAACTGATGAAAACAGATGCAGAGATCCACAGCCAAACAGGAGGCTGAGCTCGGGGAAATCCTGCTGAAGAGAGGGAGGAAGGATTATAAAAGTCAGAGAGGTCAAGGACACCACAAGAAAACCCACAGATTCAACTAACTTGGCTCATAGGAACTCACAGAGTCTGAACCAACAACCAGGGGTCCTGCATGGAACCGATCCAAACCATCTACATATGTGTGACAGTTGTATAGCTTGGTCTATTTGTGGAACTCCTAACAATGGGCGCAGGGGCTGGCCCTAATGCTCTGGCTGGCTCTTGGGAACCTATTCCTCACACTGGATTGCCTTTCTAGACTTAATGCATGGAACGGTGCTTAGTCTTATCGAAACTTGTTATGTCGTGCTTTGTTGATAGCCATAGGAGACTTACCCCTTTCTGAACAGAAACAGAGGAGTGGATGGGGGCATGGCAGAGAAGAGCGGGGAGGGAATGGGTGGGAGGAAGAAGGAAAACTGCTGTCGGGATTAAAATAAATAAATTCTTAAAAAGATTAAGAAACTAAAATGCAAAAAAATCCATGGATTGATTTTCAGTGAGGGGAAAAAAAGAATTTATGGTATCAGTTGGGCTTGTTGGCAGCGGTTTATAATCCCAGCTATTTATGAGGCTGATGTAGTAGGGTCAAAAGTTGCAAGGCTTACCTGCTACTCAGAGTGAGTTCAAGGCCATCCTGGGTAACTTGGAGATCCCTGTCTCAACGATTAAAAGTAAAAGAGGAGACTGGGGAGCTGACAGCAGCTGTGGCTGCCTGCCAAGGACCTGCGCAGGATCAAGTCAGTCAAAAATCCAGCACAAAGAGGGAAGAGGCTCGTAAGCTACTGACAGCCAATGGATTCTGGAGGAGGAAGACTCAATTTTTTTTAATTTATTTATT